>NW_026000026.1:60076183-60088181 GCF_001458135.2 Marmota marmota marmota | reverse complement strand
GGCTCCGCTCCGCCTCCTCTCCAATTGGGGCCACACGGTCACCACGCTGGCGAGCCGCTGGGCCTGCTCCGGGCGCTGGCAGCGGCCGGGTTTCTCCCCTCTGGCTCAACGACAAATTGAGGAGACTCGGGTGTCTGTGCCTCACCCCCCCTACCAGGAGACCAACTGCTTATGTCACCGCTGGAATTGATGAAGTTCTCTCCTCCGCCGCTTTCTGCTGACATCAGATCTCTGCCATGTTGGTGTCCTATGCGAATGGCAGCATTTCGTTCCCCTTGCCGGGCAACCAAAGCAACGGGTGAGTCCTGACCGGCCGTCAGCAGGACCCGTACGGAGAAGCAGTTTCCGCGGGCTCCTAGCCCCGGTCTAGGGAAGTTCCGGGAGCCGGAACTCGGCCGCTCCGTGCTTGGTGTAAGCTCCTATAAGTGTAAGCTCCAAGAAGCAGTCCCCGCGGGCTCAGTTCCGGGAGCCGGAATTCGGCTGCTTAGTGCTTGTTGTATGCTCTGATAGGAGCAGGGTCCAAGAAGCAGCCTCCTATAATAATCTTCTTAAGAGAGGGAAACTAGCTATCTTCTGCCACTTTTTATGCCTAATTATCTTAAGGAGATATGGATTTTTCTCATTAAAATATTTCTAACTAGTTTTAAAATCATTTTTTTTTCTAATATAAACTTTGGAGCTTTTGGTTTTCCAGATTGATAATGTTAAGAACTATTATAGTGAAGTTCAAACTCATTCTGCTTTCGTTTTTTGACCTGGGCCATTTGTTCAGTGAATATTTTATTTTTTTAGTCTATTATTATTAAAGTAACTATGTGAAGATAGAATACACATTGTGATAGATGTCAAAGTTTCAGGAAGAGAGCAATAACAATTTTCACAATCATCTATTAATAGTAGGAATAGATTTATAATAGGAAAAGTTTTCCAATATTTTCTAGTAGTTCCAGTTTATCTGATAAAAGATATTATACCTCATTCTGAGAAATAACTTTGTTTCTTATAATGCAACTGAACTTTATTGTGCTTTTTTCATCACAGGAAATATTATGGCTACCATGTAGAAAATAAAATGCATGTTCAAAATTTTCTCCTTTTTAAGAAAAAAAAAGTGTGGCTTTTCTCTGAAAGGGGTTTCATTTCGTCTGAACCATCTAATGTCAACTTGAAGTCATTTGAGCCATAATCTTTCATTTTAGCATGTAAAACTATAGACCAGCTTGCAGGACTACAGGAACATTGCCTTCACATTTCTTCTGAAGTTAGAAAGTACCCTATACATTAAATATTTAGAACTAGTTATAAACATAAAACTAAGCTGCTACATCAGCCTAAGGTTTATGTGCACGAGTTGTTTTCTAACCCAGCTATACTGGTAGAAACTAGAGCAAAACATTAAGGAAAGATAGGAATCTGCTGCATCCCTGTGTGACTCATTGAAGCCCACCAGACAGTGTCATTAATAAAACAGCAAAGACAATTCATCTGAAATTCACTGCTCCTGAGGGGATTTGTTCTGTAATATATACATACATATAATCAAAATGGGTAAGTTGAAATTTTTCCTTGTTTGAGTTAAATCCCATGAACACCTGTCCCTAAATGAGTATGCCATTAATCATTATGCTAAATCTTTTTTTGTTGATTACCAAAAGTAAACTTTGAAATTTATTACTACCTTCACTTGACAACATGTTCTTAAAAGAAGAGTGAGGATTACTTCAATAATAAACACATACCTGGGAATTTAAAACAATCATAATTTAGTGTGATAATTTGATCTATAAATCAAGGCTTGATATAAGTGCAATGTAATATAGTTTATAATGACCTGGAGGAGGTAACAGTTATGGATAGAGAAAAGAGCATACTAAGAAATTCATAGGCTGAGATACTATTTATTCCAAATTTTTGTCACTTCCATCCTAAGAAACTTAAATATGACATGGTGACAGATTCCGAGAGTTGGGAAAAAGAGTCACTTTCATAAAGCAATATGAGACTCATGACCATAGCTATACCTTTTCATAAACAGAGAATCCCATAATAACAAACTCTATCTGAAATACAAGGGAGGTAGCAGCCAGGGGCTTCAAGATTCACCTGATTATCAAAATTATCCTGAAATGGATTTATACCCTACAGCTCTATCCACACGGTATAATAAAATAAAATATTGAATAATAGTAATATTTTGAAAAGTCTTACTATGCCTTTTTTCCTCCTCTCCACCCTGTTTTTCTCTCTTTCTTATTTTTTTTTTGTCCTGGTCAGTTTCAACATTCCATATGTCTAGGAAGAGATCATAATTTTCTGGAAAAGAAATATGAGACAGATGCTAGTGGGACATGCCTGTAATTGCAGCTGCTCAGGAGGCTGAGTCAGGAGGATTGTGAGTTCAAAGCCAGCTTTAGTAATTTAGTGAGAACCTGAGCAACTCAGAGAGACACTGTCTCAAAACAGAATATAAAAAAGGGCTAGGTATGCGACCCCGTGGTTAATTGCCCCTATGTTCAATTCCTGGTACCAAAAAATTAAATAAATAAAAAATAATAATAATGGAGAGTGTGGGGGGTGAGAAGGAAGGAAGAAGAGAGAAAAGTCCCTACCTGGGACTCTGAAAAGCTGTCACATCTCTTCTTGTGCCCGTATGATCTTGGAGCCAGATCACATCAGTCAGACCATTCTGTGCTCAGAAAGCAGGCTCCAGTGTGTTCAGGTTCCAGTGTGGTATTAAAGTGAATTGAGTCTGCGAGTCTATTTCAGCAGCAGAAGCTACATAGATCCAATAGACCCAGAGGCTGGAAGAAGATATGCCAGATAGGTGAGAATTGCTAGCATCAAGAGCTGAGGTGAGGACTTGCTAGCCTAGGTCTGCCCATGACAGATTTGAGTTCCACCAAACACTATCTACTCTTTGGTGCCAGAAGAATGACTACATTCAGGTGGAAAAGGATGATAATCACACAGATTGGAGAACTCTGTGCCCAAGAACCTGATCTTCCCCCTACCATAGATGAAGCAACTCTTCCCAGCATACATCTAGGCATCACCTTCAGAAAAGATGGAACACAGTCACCTATATATTTAGATTTTCAGATTGGATTAAGTTTAGGACTGAATTTATATATATATATATATAATATAATTTATATATATAATATATATATATATATAATATAATTTATATATATAATATATATATAATTATGTATAATTTATATAATGACTGAAATTCTCTAATCTCTTCACCCATTACACCCAAATTTTCTTTCAGATCTGTTTACGTGTTTATTGTGGTTATTTTGAAGTTGTTATGAACTCTAATAGTCAATTATTAGTAGTTTTCTACTAACTGTTCCTTTTCTCTTGATTACAGATAATATTTTCCCTATTTGTTCATATCTGATCATTTTTAGTTGCATACTGGGTATTGTATGGATACATTATAGAAACTCTGGATTCAATTTCCTTCCTCTGAAGAGCATAAATTTCCCTCATCAGGTAGCTTAATTATTGGTGAATTACCTAGTCCTGACTTCAGCCTTTAATACTAAAATGTGATTAGCAAGGCAGTGGACAGAACCCTTAATTCCTAAATCTTAACTGTCCTATAGTGTATATTCACTGAAGTCTGTAACAGTTGCTTTCTCCAAACTCCTTGGAGTCATATTCTACAAATCTGAAGTTTATGAGTTAGCCAAGAATCTGAGTAGGGTTATATATAGATTTTGGGGTTTTCTCTTTGGTAGTGTCCTCCTTTCCAGAATTTTACTCTCTCAGTATCCAGCCACTATGGCAGCCCCCAATTCTCTCTTCTGATTTCTCAAGCTAATAATATTTTGTTTGAGTACTATTCACCCCAGGCTGAAGAATGGGGAGTACTACAGGGGGAAAAGCATCTATTTGTGTATTTCCAACAATTTGACTTTTTTCTTTCAGAGATTGGATCTCCTTTAGTTTAGATCAATTTTGTTACTTCTCGGTGCCTTCAAACACTAGTTTTTTCTCACCCAAGTTTCTAAGAGTTATCAGCAGGGGAAGGAGTAGACTGATAGAAGTTACTGGGTCATTGGAAGTTACTGGTTATTGGAAGCCAGAAAGAAATAAGTAAGAAATAAGACATCAGTATAGATATCAAGGAGGCATGGTAGAAGATAAGGTTCTATATATAGAAACTTATCTTTATATATACATATATACATATACACACACATATATGTATATATACATATATACATTTATATATAAAGCTTAATCATGCATGGCTTTAGAGGCCTCTGTAAGGAGGTTGAAATTTAATTTAAGCATTATAAAGGCATTAGAAAATCTTAAGCAAAGAAATTATTCAATTTTACTGAAAAATCTAGTGATAATGCTACATGAAAATATGGTAAATTATAGTATTGGTAGTTTTACATAGATATAGATGGGAAATGATGATATGAGATGGTGTTTGTTAATCATAATACATATGTCTAAGACAGCAATAGGTGATATAACAAAATTTCATAGTGGAGAATGATGGGATGTACACAGGCAAGGATACTCACCAACTGACTTATTAGAAAAGATAAAAGGATATTTATGGCTTTAGAAAATGAGATTGTTCTGGTCACTGAGGTACAATCTCCTCATTCCATTCATTTGTCAAATGCTTCCAAGTGATATGTACTACTGTTCTAGGTAGAGCTAGAGCTACAACAGAGAATAAATACAGTTTGTTAGAGAAACATTAGACAAGTCTATATAATTTTGACATTTCATCTTTGACATACTCCAAACAAACTTAAAGAGTTACTTTCTCAGTAAGATCTGGCAATCAAGCACTTCTTTAGCTTATTTTACTATTGATAAAATATTAACCCCAAGTTACAGAAAAAATGCATAATTGAAAAAAATCCTTCAGACCATGAGTTCAAATTTTACTAAATCCATTACCATTTGTTTTTGTTATTAAAGATTATTTATGACAGCATGGACTACTTTATATTTTTCCTGGAAAAATTATAGCTAGAACTGTAGTTTATCTGTAAATGTTTTAGTCTCAGTAGGAGACTGTAAAAAATGATTTAAATTAAGAAGAATTCCTACTGTCAATTCCAGAATGAAAACCCTGTGCCTCCTAAAAAAATTCTCTGAGATTTTTTGTGGGTGTGTGTGTTGGTGGTGGTTGTGTGTATTTTCAGCTCAAAAGCCAACAGTCAAGTAATAAAACTAAAAAGAATATTTACAGATCCATTACATGCAAATCTGTTCCCTTGGTTTGTCAGGGAATCTTGCTTAACTTTCTTTTTACAGAGCTAGCTGTTGGCTCCATTCTGAATAAACAGGGCACATCCATGTGGGAGCAATGAGAAGGAACTGTAGCATCTGGCATGACTTTAAAAATAACTTCTTACTTATATAACTGAGATTTCACCAAAGATCAATGAGATTTTTCAAGTCTGAGACCTAAGGAAATAGTTCCCTTGGAAGCTGTTGATTCATGTTGCACTGTTATTTTGAGAGAAAAACATTCTTACCCAAGAAGCAGATGTTAACAGACCTTGGCTCTAAGAGTCATAAGTCTAGGTTATTGAGATTTGAGTTTGTGTTCTCAGCTTCATTTACAATCAGTAAGAGCATTTTGCTTTTAATTACTTCTTTATTGATCTCACATCATACACATTTCTTCTAGTCCATACAAAGTGTCAACTGAAGTTGAGTACATAGCTTTGTATCTACAATCAAGCTAGCTTACTGAGTTACAACACAGAATGGTACCTACTAGTTTATTGTTTTGGGATAAGAGTGTTATTCAAGGAGATGTACTCTTGTGAGATAAAAATCACCTTACTGCTTTAGCTACTCAACCCTGTGCTTCTTTTGAAATATGATATTGTAGAACTGACTAGTTTCTCACCTCTGGGGAACTGTGGAACATGTTGAAATCAGGACTTATTTGGCCAAAGTGAAAAAAATTTTTCATCTGGGCCCCCTTTTAAACTTTCCTTGGAGGATGCTTTTCTTCAGTAAGAAATCTGTTTTTATGTGGTTCCTGAAGAATTCTTAGGTTTGACATTTTATAATAAATCTCCCATCTCTGATAAGTAAAAGCTTAAAAAAATAACTAGGCTATGACCCCAATATGTAACAAGTTAATGTATAAGTCTGATGTAGTACATTTTAGGGGATAGGCAGGATTAAAAAGTGTGTACTCAGATTCAGTTCTTGACAATTTATAGAACAGTGCTATGACTTATCCCCTTTTCTCATGCTCCCATTTCCAATTCTGTGTTCTCAATGGCGCACGAAATTTCTACTCCCAAGGAATGAACCTGAGACTCTGGGGACCCAAAAGACTGAAACTAATGTATATTATGAAAGAAGACATTTCAGAAGTCTACTTGCACATATCACCAAGAATATACAATGGAAAGAAAAAGAGAGAACACACATTTTAAAGGCTGTAGTGAAATCCAGGATATATTAATGAGTGTTATTCTGTCATCAGGTCATTAGCAGTTGATTTAGCTGTTATGGTTGGTTTTAATAATTTCTGTTTCTTTTGAGTTCCAGGCAAAAATTTGTGCATCCTAATTGACCATCTTTGCCTTATTTCTTTGAATTATGCAAATTTTAATCATTCCTATACCCCAAATAATTAAATTACTGTTTTAATAAAAACAGACTGTCTGTGCTTAGACCACAGATTCTACCATCTTGTGTGACAAGCAACACTGTTGCTTTCCTAAATCAGATACTGCAATAAAGAGGATTTTTTTTCTTTCTTTTTTTTTCATGGAAAAGAAAATAGAGTCTGAAAAGTTTTAGAAAAGCATTATGTAATGTGGAAAAGAATAGGGAAAGCATTAAGGAAATAGATTTGATAATATATTGACCTGAAGTTAGCTCAGAAAACTTCTTTCACACCTCTTTCCTTCTTTCTCTCCTCTGTCTCTCTGTCTCTGTCTCTGTCTCTCTCTCTTCAATAAACACCAAATAATACCAACTTATTTTTAGTTATTTATTGTACCCCTAATGTGTACCCAGAATTCTGATGGAGGAACATAGACAAAATTCAAGTCAGGACTCATGATGCCAGTACCCAAATTACCATGTTCTCCAGGTGACAGGCTATGCAAAATATCTTTAGGTTTGGCATATTCCCTCCATGTTCTTAGACAGTCATAACTGAAATATGATTGGATGGATATATCTGTTAGCCATTGATAAAGCTGAATATGAGATTACTGTACTAAAAATTAACTCCTAGGAAATAATGTCAATAAATTGCGTGTGAGAACTGAAATTCTCCATGCTGACCCAATCCCCATCTCTGTATGGCCTTCTCTTTACTCGGAGCAGATGGTACTCTTGTTTTAAGGGTTCCATGAGTATTTTGTGCCTGATCTCAAAGTAGTCCTCCAACCTTCCAAATGGATATTCTCTTTTCCCGATGTGTCCAAGGTCTCCTGGGTTATTTTGAATGAATTTCTTCCACTTTGTGCCTTTATGGAAAGAAAAATTGGAGCCGTAATGAGTTCTTTCTTTGTTTCTTATTGTTTCTATATTTTCCCTCCTATTGAAAATATGCTTTATCAGCAAATATAATACAATTTTCAAAGTCAAACCAAACCCAGCATATTCACTTATGGTAATTCCTTTCTCAACGTTTCCGTTTCTTCCAGCCTTCAATTTGTAACAGGGCGTTCTGGTTCAGTCAGTGCTGAGACTTATGAATGTTGTTTGTGTATGATTTGACAAACTCTATCTCCTAGTCCATTATCCTAGACTTCAACATATTTTTTCTTTGTACTCTGAGCAGGCAAAGCCTTCTCAACCATCAAAGGATATTTAGGGAAGTTACTGGGCTCCAGAGAGAAATATTCCTTTATGAGAAAAAAAAATGATTCATCAGGATAGACAGGACTCAGCTGCAAGCCCTACTAGTGTTTGAATCATCATATCAAGAACCTTAGCAGCATCTACCTGCAGTGAGAAGGTGAAGGTTAAGGATAAAGGTATTAGGAAAAACCATATTACTGGGGTCTCTATCCTTTGTTCCTGTGTTAAAAAGAGAAAAAAAGAGGAAACCCAGGAGTGGTATCAGCAAGGGGAAATGCTTTAAGGTACTGCATCTCAAGCTTTAGCTGTCTCGACCTGGAGAGCTTGTTATAGTAGAATCCAGAGATTCTAATTCTGTAAATTCAGAATTCAGCCAGAGAATTTAAATTGTAATAAGCTCCCAGGTCAAGGTGATGTTGAGATCTGTGGACCACACTTTGTACAGTTTTGCTCTAAAGCAGTGACTTTCAAATTTTATTGAGTATTAGAATTAACTAGGGCTTGTTAAGCCATAGATTTCTGGACATACCCCTAGGGATTCAGACTCAAAGTCTGGACTAAAACCCAATAGTCTACATTGCTAGCAAGTTTACAGTTCATGTGAACTGGGGTCCCTGGGCCACACTTTCAGAACCATTGCTCTAAAGCAAGGAGGTTCAGCGTGGGCCATTATCACTGTGTGGGGAGTCCGAGGAGCTTCTTAGTCGGGTTTGGAACATAGTCCACCTGCAGGCAGGCTGAAATGAGGAGGCACTGCAAGCAGTAGCAGTGACATTAAGGTTGTAGCAATCCAGGGATTCCTGGAGATATCTGAAGATGTTGCATTGTGTTCAAATCAAATTTTACTTGAATCTCAATCAACAGCATGACTTCACCTGCCCCCTAGTCTATAAAATTTATAACAGTGAAATTGCTGTGTACCAGGCATGACTCATTATGTGTAAGAAAGTCTCTCTTCTGAGGATTCTCCGAACAGCACAAAAAGATAAAAGACTAAGTGAGACATTCTTGCCACTAGCAGGGGTGACTAAGTGGGTGGTCTAGAGGACAAATTCTTACCATACATAGGCCCTCTGAGAAAAGAAGAAGAAGGAAGGCTTCTGCCAGTGAAATTGCAATGAGAATAGCAATATTTGTCACATTCCAAAAGAACTTCATTTTCCATTTTTGAATTGTAATATTTGCCCTTATCTCTTTTTACCAAAATGTTGAGACTGAGTATTTTACAGGATCTCAGGAGAATTACTCTTAAAAAAAAAAAAAAAAAAAACTTCAAAGAACTCTCTTCTCTTAGAAGTAATCTAGTCACATGCAATTCAATTCCATCCAGAAATGAATGTCCTCAAGGGAACTCTGTACCCAAATCTTCCACTGGAATAAACTTCTTTCTGGGACAGGGACAGTAGAAAAAGGAGGCTGGGAATCAACTTATCATGGAGATGCTTGATCAGAATCACACCATGAAAAAAACTCTATGTCCTCCTGATATTCAGAATGGCCTCTTGAGATTTTCTCCTTCCCCTCCTCATTCCCTTTTCCTCCTATGCTGAAAATCCTACCTATAGATAAGAATGTGCTGGATTTCATAGGGACATGGAGGCAGAGTAAAGTTGATTAAATATTGGATTTGAGCCTGGCGCATTAAGATTGCATCCATAGACCCCACCCATTTGATATTCAACAAGTCATATTTTCTCTTTCAGTGGCACATGTGTGCAATCCCTGCAGCTTGGAAGACTGAGGCAGGAGGATCACAAGTTCAATGCCAGTCTCAGCAATGATGAGGCACTAAGCAACTCAGTGAGACCCTGTCTTTAAATAATATACAAAATTGGGATGGGGATGTGGCTCAGCGGTTGAATGCCCCTCTGTTCACTCCCTGGCACCAAAAAAAAAAAAAAAAGAGAGATTTTCTGTTTCCCTCAGACTATTTATTTTTCTCTTGTGGGAAACTTGAGAGATAGTTAAATGGTTGAGCACAAATGTTCCTCCTAGCTTAAAACAACGAGAGGAGTATTTATGTCTTATCAATTGTGGGTAAGTTGATTTACTTTCCCATGAGAACATTAAGAACACACATATCATTAATAGCTTATAGAAGGAAACAATTATAATTAGATCCCATTTGTAAATGTTTTTAAGATTTGGGGAGAACATGCCAATTATAGCTTAAGTATGTTTGCTTGAATTCAATGTCTAAAATTCTTTCCCAAATTTGAGACCTCTTCTTGCTAAATTAAGATTTGGAATTCAGAATTGGAGAGCTAATATTCTGCTTCTTAAAGCATGCCCAGAAAACGATCACTTAAATCAAATATATAACTATTAAAATGACGACAATCCTGTCTTTTGATTTCTAACCAAAAGAGAGTATTGAATTTGAAAAGCATCACATTGGACCTCTATTTAATGATCTAAAATGAAGAAAATAAATTTAGATAAATTCCAAGAAGTAATCAATGAAAAGAAGAGCAATGCTGAATAAAACTGATAAGATTTGCATTTAAAATATAGTTTGCTTTAGTTTAACAAATATTTGTTGAATGCAAATTCGAGGTATTGGTGATACAGAGATGAATAAATCATTGTTCCTATTGCCAGTTAATCCCAGTTAAAGGGTGAGAGAAGTTAATGTAAACAAATAATTCTTGCAGAAATAGGAGGCAGAATATGGTAGTGGGTGATGCATAGAATTTGGAGCCACACAGGTTTTGATTACAATCCTAGTCCTTGGTTTGCATTTAAAAAAAAAAAAAAAACAGGGGATGTTTAACACCTGAGCCTCATCCCCAGTCCTTTTTATTTTTTTATTTTGAGACAGGGTCTCACTAAGTTGCTGAGGCTAGCCTTGAATCTCCTGATTCAATCTCCTGATTCACTGGGATTATAGGCATGCACCTTTGTGCCCAGGTATTTTATTCTTCTTAAAAATTTTTTTCTTTATCATTTCTGGCACAAAATAGGCATTCAATAAATGAAAGCTAACAATAATATCAAAAATATGTAGAAGGTACAGAAGTTATATCACAGAAGAGGGAGAGGGCTTTTCTTAGGAGTCTGCACTCTAATAAATTTAGACTGGATTTTAAATGAAGATATGATTATCTTTTGATGAGCTTTCTGTTTCTGTTTTATTTTATATTTGTTTATGTCCTCTAAGCTTTAAAAATAGGGTTATTTTGCTTAAGTCCACATATTTTTTGGCTTCTCTTGAATATTTGCTATAATAAAACTGTTTCCTCATAACAAAATTAGTTAGAGATGAGTAATGGCTGCCTTGTGGCTGACCATGTGCTCTCTTCACAGGCAATGAGAAAGCTCAGAGAGTTCTAAAGGTTGTTTATGTAATAGGAACTCTCCTTATTTTTTTCCATTGTACTTTAAGGCTAGGAGGCCAGGAATTGAGAAGGGATGATTAGATATGATACCTTCCAAGGCAAGGTTAATGGAAGAAAGATTTCTAATATTACTCAGCCTGGTAAGGGGCAGATATATATTTTTAACAAAGCAAAAACAAAATAAATATTGCTCTGGAAAAGGGGGATAATGAATCTTATAGAGACTTGGTAACTGTTATAGGCTGGAGGTGAACCCATGCAGAACAAGTTTCTTTTTTTTTCCCCCAAATATACCTCTAAAACAATTAAAAAAAATAAAATTAAGTTACAAGGGGCTGGGGCTGTAGCTCAGTGGCAGAGTGCTTGCCTCACATGTGAGAGGCACTGGGTTTTATCCTTAGCACCACATAAAAATAAACAAATAAGATAAAGGCATGCTGTCCATCTACAACTACAAAAAAATTAAAAATTAAGTTGCAGAGTAAAGTAGATATTTAAACCAATATCTTTTCCTTCTCCTCAGAAATGGAAATTAGCCTTTTTTCCTTAAGCCATCTAAAGAAATAGATAGGTGCCCACGCAACTTAAAACCAACAACCCTAGTATGCAACTGGGAGACCACATGGATTTTCAAGGTCCAAGAATAATTGTTGGGGGCAAATCTTTAACCAAGAATAGGGAAGAAGAGGAAGTAAAAGCTCCAAGCATAGGAGCAGCAAGAAGAGGATAGCATAGAAATGGGAGGAGTCCCTAGGATCAATGAAGGGAATGTCCCTGTGGAGACAAGCTAGGAGTCTAGGCAAGGGATCCCTATTGCTCCTTTACAAGCA
>NW_026000026.1:59981183-60071183 GCF_001458135.2 Marmota marmota marmota | reverse complement strand
TATTTTGACTTGTTTACAGACTCTAACAATTATATATAGTGCTATAAAACTATTATTGCTCCTTATTATTTCTCCCTTATAAAGAAAAATAAAAAAGCATTTTTTCATTCTTGAATCAATGTGATACCTGACCGTTTCATTTATGACTATAAAAAAATACGTGTGGAATGAGGAACAGTCAGAAAGTGCTTGCTATTCGGGTTTGTTTGGAGTTTATTGAGGCCTCCTCCTAGCATTGTGCTAACTGCTTAACTTGTTGCTCAAAGTCACAGTCCTAGTCATTGTCTCTTCACTCCATTCCTTCTAATATCTTCAAAGAGTAGGTCTACGTGTGCTTCTACTTCCTTCTCTCCATTTGCTCTTCAAAACTTTGTAACCTGAATTTTGTCCTCACAATTTTACTAACACACAACACACTTCATAAAGAAAACTGGTATCTAGGACTGGGGTTGTGTCTCGGCGGTAAGCCGTCACCTTGCACAAGCCAGGCCCTGGGTTCGATCCTCGGCACCACATAAAAATAAGTAAATAAAACAAAGGTATTGTGTCCAACTACAACTAAAAAATAAAAATACAATTAAATAAATAAATAAATAAATAAATAGGATCTTCACATTAGTCAAAATTGCAGGCCTCTTTTATATTCTCATGCACTCAGTTTTACTGCAGAATTGAATCATCTTCTTGTACCTTTGATTTGGTGTTTCTTTTTCTCCCATTTCTTTGAACAGCTCATTGATTCACTCCTCTTCCAGTTGCCGTTGTTCAAAAGATTTCCTTAAAGAGAATTCCACATCTTAAATCAGTTGTTCACACCCTTGGCTGTATATTGGAATTACTAGGGAAACTTTAAATACCAATGATGCCTGCGTCTCACCTCAAAAGGTTCTGATTTAATTGTTCTGGGGTGTAGCCCAAGTGCTGGGAGTTTTAATTAACAGTTCCCCAGGTGATTCTAGCGTTATGTTAGAATTGAGAACTGTCTAAAACTGTAGCTCAGATTTCAGGGCAGGCTAGAATTTTCTCTGAAGCTCAAAGGCTCAAACTTCATCCAATGGGAAGCCCCAGGTCCTCTATAAATAACGGTGAATATTGGGGGTGACATTCTAACTGTCCCTTCTAGTTCCAAGTTTCTAATTTCAACATTTTGTGTCTCTTGCATCTTGACTCTTGACTTCCTTTTGTCATTGTTCCACACAAGCCAAGATGAACCATTCGACCTCTTTCTTCACTATCTCTGTGACCTAGAAGATATTTTGATGGTGGCAGCTGCTGAAGGTTTGGGTCAGTGTAAAGGTCTCACATTAAAGCTAAAGGACATGGGCAATTTTCCTGAAGACTCCAATCCCTGTTATATACCTGAACCTTCTCTTGCCCAAAAGACCTTTCACAACACCTCAATTATCCGCATGCAATTATGCTAAGTAATTTAGATTCCATCCCTTTTGGCACACCTCTTCACAACAATCTTCTGTTATCACCTTCTAAAGGAATTTTGTGGTGTATAGATTATTTTTATATGAATTATACATCCTCATGCCTCTTTACCCCTACCCTCTTTATAAGACAAAAGTTCTTATATTCAATTCTGATTTTCAGTTACATTTTCTTCATCCTACTACATATCTTCAGTCATCAATTACTGTGGTAAACAGAATCCTAAATATGCTCCCCACCCCAAATTCCTAGCTTATGGTTATTCAATCTAACACTAATCTATATACTGCAGTGAAGGACATTTGCAGAGGTAATTAAGATTCTGGACCCTCAAATAAGGAGATTATCCTGGATTATCCATGTAGGATCAATTAAATCATGTGAGTCCTAAAAAACAGAGGTCAATAGTAGTCTTGCCAAAGACACCAATATACAAAGAATTTTGATGTACACTGAAGATATTTTCATCTGTGTGTGTATTGGATTTCTAGCTCAGGTGGAACAACAAATGTATGATTGGATCACTCTCTATTGCCCAAACATATCGCAATAGTAGAATGTAAAAAGAAGGTGAAAGAGCCATTTTTAAAAATACAAAGTATCCAGTTACCTGGCAATGAAATAAAAATTAAATTTAAACAGATAGCTTGTAAAATGCAACCCCAGAAATGTAATACGAACACAACACTGGGTTGAATTCCAAACTTATTGGTCCAAGTGGAATTTATATTTGGGGTTTGGGAATTTTTAGGGTAAAGTGTGGGGTCAGTGGGGCAAGAGGTGAAGGACTGGGATGAGACTGCCTCCCATAAGAAAGGAGTTTTAAAAATAGAAACACTGTACTAACTTCTGCTTTGGAATTTGAGGAAGCTATAGGCTTAAGTAATGCAAAAGGAAACAGTCATGACCAATAACTGAGCCAAGTTGGTCCTCATTGTGTGACCAGCTATGCAAAATCTACAATATCTCTACAATCAGGACCCAAACCACTGTAATGGGATCTGGAGCACTGCAGAGGAAACTGAAAAATCAGTACACTAGAAGAAATATGGACATGGGTCTGAAAATGAGAACAAAAAGGACTTTTAAAGTGTATTTTAAATCCTCCCAAAAATCATGAAGAAATCAAATACCAGAACATATAGACAACAAAAATTAATGGTGAAAGATCTAAAATAAGTATGTTTAGGATCTTCAAAGAGTTGAATGAGGTATGGCTTCCATTTTTAAAAGGCAATAATTATTGATCTGCATAGACAAAAATGAAATGAAATAGCAGATAGATATGAAATCTTAGGAATGAAAATACAGTCATTGAAATAAAGTGCAATCCTGTCAATTATCTATTACAAATGTGATAACTTTTGTTATTCAGTGTAGAAATTCTCCCCAAATGTAATGGTTTCCAACAGTAGCAATTTTCTCATGATTTTGGGTCAGAACCTTGAGCACATTGACTGCAGTTAACTTTTTTTGACTGCAGTTCACTGATGGCTAAGTTGGTCTAGAAGCTTCCAGAAGTCTTCATTGACATGCTTCTGAGTTTTACTATGTGACTTCCCCCACTCCATATGATGTCTCAGTATTCAGTAGTCTAGACTGTACTTTTTTTAAATTATATTTTTATAATTGTTGATGGATGGAATGCCTTTATTTTATTTGTTTATTTTTATGTGGTGCTAGGGATTGAACCCAGTGCCTGATGCATCCTAGGCAAGCCACAGAGCTACAGCCCCTTGTCCAGCCTCTAGACTGTATTTCTTTAAGACGCAGTGGATGATTTACTTGAAAGTGTGAAACCAACAGTGCCAGACTTTTTAAAGAACTGGAATGATCACAGTGACAATTCTGTCATAGTTCATCAGTCAGCCAAATCATAAGATTGACCCAGATTCATGGGGAAGAGACGTAGACTCAAGCTCTTCCTGAGGTGAATGGCAGTCTCATTGCAAAAATCATGTGAGATGGGAGCTATGATCATCTTTGGATATATAGTCTATTATAGTAATAGAATGAATAAATTTTATAGGAAAAAAGAACAAGTTGAAAGATGTTATCAAGGAATGAATCTAGAAAGCAAAATGGAAAACAAAACTGTAAGGGTAAAAGAAATTGAAGTTAAAGCGTAAAAGTTAAAGGGTAAAAGACCGGGTGTTGTAAAAGTTTCTAAGCTGCAAGGTCTGAGTTAAATTTCTGTAGCTGTTAAGACAATGCTTAGAACCGCCCAGTAAACATTTCCCCTGATTGTCTGATTGTTGAATAACTGAAGGGGTCTGTGTGGTTGCACGCAGGCATTGCAGGGCCTGAACCAATCAGTTTGAATGTGTACTCTCCTTAGGAATGACCTATCACTCCAGCCTGACCTGTTCCCGCCAATGAATGAACCAATCATGTTTAGGAGTTGTTATTCAATTTTCCCGCACCTCATGATGATTTGTTCTGATGTATACAAAGCCCTCCGCCCTCCCCAAAAAGTGTACTTAAGCAGTGCTCAGCCCCTGCTTGGGGCTCTGGGCTGCTTTCCCTTCTTGAGTGGGCACGGAGCTCCAGCATGTTGGTTCAATAAATCCCCCTTCTGCCAATTGCATGAGTGGTCACTTGGTGGTCTCTTTCTCCGACATTTCGAGGGATCCTTACAAAACAAAACAATGAAAGAGCAGTCAAGACCGTATAATCCCAGTGGCTCAGGAGGCTAAAGCAAGAGGATTGTGAGTTCAAAGCCTGCCTCAGCAAAATGGAGGCACTGAAGCAATTCAGTGAGACCCTATCTCTAATAGAATGCAAAATAGGGCTGGGGATAGGGATGTGGCTCAGTGGTCAAGTACCCCTGAGTTCAATCCGTGGTAGAAGGAGAAGGAGAAGGAGAGGAAGAGGAAGAGGAAGAAGAGGAAGAAGAAGGAAGAAAGAGCAAAAGCAATTAAGAAAAATAGAATTGAGAAAATGACAGAGGCAATATTTGTGAGATAGTTGCTAAAATTTTTTTCAAATGAAGAAAATAATGTTATAAGATCAAAGTAACTCTGAGTAACAAGAATAATATATGTCTAGAAATACTATAGTTACCTGACAATGGAATAAAAATTAAATTTAAACAGATAGCTTGTAAAATGCAATGAAGTATTTTCAAAGTATATAAAGAAAATCATCTTTAATTTTAATTTTATATCCAGCTAAGCTATAAATCAAGAATGGGTAAATGTATGACATTTTCAGACTTACATTTTCATATAAGCCTTCAGGCATTTATAATCCATGCATTCCACTTAACTTTGTAAATGGAAAATAAGCAGAAGGGCACAAGAAACAATGGCAAACATAATGTTGGTAAATTTAATTAGGCAATTAAGAAACAAGGCTATAGTTTTAAAAATTCTTGATAATAAAATCTTAAACAAAATAATAAGATGGGAGGTGGTAATATTAAAGACTGTCAGTATCCTTGTTATTGTCAAAAGGAGTATCACGGTGTAAAACAACAAGGCTATGTCAGAATTTATGATTTTTTTTAAAAATAAAATTTAAAATATATTTTTTAGTTGTAAATGGATCTTTATTTTTAAATTTATTTATATGTGGTACTGAGAATTGAACTCGGTGCCTCACACACATGCTAGGCAAGCAATCTACCACTGAGCCATGACCCCAGACCTTTATGGTTTCTTATACATGATAAAATTTAAGATTTAAGATTAAAAACCAGCACACAATTATATAGAAAATACAGGATAGTTTTTCAAATTACCCAAATGCAAGGGGTTAAAAAAGAAATAAACAGGAAGTTAACAGAAAACAAAACAAAACAAAAAATAAAGATGCTAAAATTATGTGCAAATGTATCTGAAATTGCAATAATATAAATTAATTAAGTGTAGCTATTAAAGAATGATAGATTGGGCACTTTAAAAATCCAGTTTTATGCTACTTATAAACACAGCTGGAAAATACAAATCAATTCATAAATTACAACATGGAAAATACAATTTAAAACAAAAGGTCATGACATCACATAATAATAACAATGAACAGTCCAGCAGAAGATATAATTTTTTATACACAACGTAGCCTCAAGACATATAACCTCCCCACCAAAGGAGACATATAAAATCAAAGTTGACAGAATTAGAAAGATAATTGGACAGACCCATAATCATCATGAGAGATTTAAAGACATTCTGTCAAAAGTGAGTAACTTCTGATGCAACATACCAGAAATTAATGATGGTAGATATCAGAACTGTGGGTACTTTGTGGGTTTTGGATATTCTAGGATATTATATTCTTGACTATTGTGATTTCTGGGTAGTCCTGGCATATCTGAAAAACTCTTTTCCCCCTATAGTTGCTTCCAGTTGTAAACTCTTACAACACAGATATAACTGATCATGTACCAGGTCAACTGGTGAACAAAAATTTAAAAAAACAACATCCAGCCTAGGCAATGCAGTCAGAAATTTAGTACATCCACATATAGTTTTAAGGTGTTTAAATTGGTATAAACTTTCTGCACAATAATTTGGCAACATTTAAAAAAACTTGGAATTGTGCATATATTCTGATTCAGTAATTACAATTCCATAAAGTTTTGTTAACAACATAATTATGCAAATGGAAGTACGTAGGGCTAAGGAAGTTCATTGTGGAATTATTTGTATCAGTAAAAAGTGGAAAAATCAAGTGTCTAAAAATATAGGATTGGTTAAAATTTATTTGTAATTATATGATAGAATACTTTGTGGCATTAAAAGAGGTATAGAAGTGAGTCAACCGATATTTTGTATTTGAAGCGAGTGTAACCTGGACTTGTAGAAACATTGAATGAGGTATTCCTTCTAATTTAGAACATGGCCACAGAATCCTGTTAACTAGAAGCTCTAAGCAGCCATAATCAGGACCAGAAATAAAAGAAAATATGACATTCATAAATCATACTTACTGTACAAGAATAATCAATGGCATAGAAAAATGTTAATTATGTATTGTATAAGGAAAATGATATAATTACCAAAGAGCATAAATTTATAATTCATTTTTAAAGGGTATTTGTGTTTGCACATGTGTATACAGAAATTTTTAAATTATTTCCAGGTGATAGGGTTGTATGTGTTTTTCACGGCTTATTTTTATTTCTCACAATGAAGGTGTATTAATTTTGTAGTAAGAAAGAAAGAAAAAACTTACCCATTTTTCAAACTCCAGCACTTAACAATCCTTCCATATATGGAATCAATTTCTCCTTTGGCTCCTTTAGGTGTCTGAGCCTCTTTCATTGCACTTATCAGAGTTTGACCTTCGCTGGAGTCATCTGTGTATGTACGTCTTTCTCCTCAACTAGATTGGAATTTCTGCAGTGTAAGGACTTATATTACTCAACACAAGTGAATTGCTCTTAATAGGTGCTAGGACATATTCTGCTGAATTGAACTGAATGAACTTTTGGGACACACTTTCATCTAAGTCAGGTAGCAATAAATCCGTACACCCTATGCTTAAGTACAGAGTCAGTGATTAAAAACTGATTCCAAGTGGCAATAGAACATTGAGGCTTGTTGGGCTCAATGTACTTCTTCAAACCCTTTATAGAACTTTCCCCAGACTTTTTCCACTTTGTGCAAGCACAGGCAATATTTTACTTCTGTTCAGAATCTGTAGGATGGCCATATTAGGTAGGATGGGCATTTTTATTAGGATGGACAATTTAGGTAATAATTTTCCAGTTTTCTGTCTGTTGCTGAGGAAGTGTTCATCCTTTCTGAGGTTCTTGAAATCAGCAGATGTAGATTATTTTCGCCTCTGAACCCCTGTGGCTATGATGTGTCATTTTAAGAAAGACCAAGCCGGAAATAATTTCTCCCTTGGGTAGAATACTCAGTGATCCAGAAAAGCAGTTACCTAACCTTCTAACTTTGTCTGTATCTTAAGGACTAATATCTGATAGAAGGCACAGGAAGGAGGAAGTAATCTAAAGTCAGGACCAGGAACAGAGTGAAGGAAGGAAATTTCCAGGATGTACCTAACCGAACAGAGAACTTGAGAGGCTTACCTGAGCCTGAGGAAAGGCACTGGGGCTGAAGAGTACATATATCATTATTTCCAGAAGAATTAAGCTAATGTTATTATTGGCGAATTTTTTTTCTTACATTAAGCTTACACAACTACACAATAACAACAAAACACAATGCTGAGTCCTTCTTGTTCATTGTTCTGCATTTATATTAGTCATTACCAAGCCACTTCAGGAAAGAAAAGAGTCCCTTTTTATTAATGATCTTCAAAGAAGGAGAGTGCATAACCTTTCTGGGTAAACTAATCCAGAGTTGAGCAATGCTGGCTTTAGACAGAGATGCACATTACATACATAAATAACTGACAGTAAAATTCAAGTCTATACCCTTTTGTTCTGTGCTTAATAGATGTAGGACGAGTGATCCCAGTTCTCAATATTGTAAATCTTTGTATATATCACAACTGGCACCACCACCAGAGCTGTAATCATCATGGAAATGCCAATAGAAAATATAGATGTCTCTGAAGTTTACTGTTGTCTTTCTAATTACTTGTAGGTGGCCAAGGTGGTCATTTGGGTAGCAGAATCATTATGTCTATATCCTTATATAATTTTGGGTGGATCATGGAGAATAAGCATGCATTCATGCAAACATAGTAGCAACACAATTAACAATATTTCTGCTTTTTCTACTCCATGATAAACAATCTAGCTCATTTTCTTCTTCAAAAAACTTGGTTTCTAAGGGGAGGGAGGAGAAGGGAGGGGGGATGGGGGTAGGAAAGACGGTGAAATGAGATGGACATCATTACCCTAAGTACATGTATGAAGACATGAATGGTGTGAATCTACTTTGTGTACAAATAGAGACATGAAAAATTGTGCTTTATGTATGTAGTATGAATTGATTGTATTCTGCCATCATATATAACAAATTAAAATAAATAAATAATTTTAAAAATTTCTAAATTTAAGCTTAGTCATAGAAACATGGAATTTTATAGGTGGATAAGATTTTTAAAGTCATCTGCAAAATTCTCATAATCTTCCAGACAAGAAAACTGATGCAAGAGTTTTAGCTAGTGGAAGAGCTAATATAGAACATAAAGTTCCTGCCCGCTGGTCCTGGTCATTTAATATCCTTCAATACTGCTCTTCTACCATAACAGCGGTTTCTCAAAGATGCCTGAACACAAAGGTTGAAGTTTATTCTACTCCAAATTAAGTTATTGTACTTGTGTTTATCGATGACTGTTCCTGGCTCATGATAAGTGAAGAAATCAAAAGTAGCATTCAGAAAATTTTATAAAAATAAATTTGTCAGAGTCATTTGTATTTGTTGAAAGAAATAATAATGTCATAATAAATTTGGACTTGTGTTTTTACATACGGCTTGTAATTTCATTTACTTAGTAATTAAGTTTTACTGTACTTTATAAATGCATTGGTTTTTACTAGATTAGAAATAAAAACTTCCAGCATCACAGATGGATTGACAAACACTAGTCTAAGTGGGACATTGGGTTTTCCTAGCAATTGATGGGACTTTAACAGAACAGAATACTTATAAGCTTAAAAAAAAAAAAGTAATTGAAAGGAGTGAGCTTAGTATGTACATTATGGTTGAACAGGGACATTTGAAGTAAGTGGTTTATGAGAAATAAAACAGGCAAAGTAGAGCTATGACACATTTTTATGGCACTCTACTTATTAGTTTCTGAAATTCTTTTAGGAATGTGATATTTTTCTTTTGCCAAGGTCAAGAAATATTTTATCAATTCATGGCACACAGGACAATTATATACTGATTTTAATACATTTTCCCACCATACTTTTAGCTATATAGCTAAGTAGAGCCTTTTGTTCCTTAATTTAAATTTTCTAAGTATGTTCGTGTCTATTCCTACTTACTAGTCAAGTTTATTCTAATCACTAGTCAAATTTCATCATCATGTAAAAGGTCTAATTCAGTCCTCTGGGCTTTCTTTCACCTCTAGATTCAGTAAGCATAATTGCTTCCCATTATCCAAGTCAAAGACAAATGCAAGGATGCTTGAATGCAGTATCAATCACAGAGAACTGTTCCTGGAGATTCCTTCCAGCATTGATGATGATAACTGCTCCATCAAACACTCCAGCCTTTTGTTAACCCATAAGGGCAAATCCCAGCAACCTAAACTACTAGACAGGGAGACAGCTGAAACCTGAAGGAGAGAAAACTGTGAGCAGTGAAAAAATAATTCCCCCAAAAAGCTGCAGATGATTTGAAATACCAGATCAGAGCACGGAGATGCCCAGGTCAGGGTGCAAAGTCTTGGTGTTGTGTGTAAGCTCAGATTGGTAACTGATGATCTCCTTTCTCCCTGAGTATCCTACCCACCAGGTACACTGAGCCCCTCAAGCATCACTTCTTCAGTCATGTCCATTCCAAGATGTTTATTCTCACTGTCAGGGTGTTGTTACATGCCAATAGCTCTCCTCTAACTTATTTAACTTTTTTTGTTTATACTTTTGTCAGTCAGAACTTCCCTATTAATAGAAGATGAGGGAATGATTTTATTTATATTTGTATCCTTATCACCTACTTCATAATAAGCATTTGTCAGTGCTTGCAGAAGGAGTGAGAATGGTTATATGTTTTTTTCCTTCAGTTTTTATGAGGTATAAAAGCCCCTATGTGGTCTCAGCTATCGTCTATACTACTTAGTAATAAAATGCATACACACATAGTACTTCTACAACAGGTTACAATTTCTTCTTGCAGACACCTCCTATTCCAATACAAAGTGCAAGAGTCTAAAATAAAGATGCTTTTGTCAAGAAAAACCTGCTTCTTGTGCCTTTTAATAACATACCTGTTTAACTCTTATCATCAGTGGAAGGCTGTCTGGATCTTCCCTCCAGTCAAATGAGGCTTATCTCTTCCCTTCCTACCTTCTTTGAACTGCCTCATATCCAGCATACTCTGTTCTTTTTTCCTCTTCTTTGCAATTTACTTGGAATATCTGTTCCATGTAAAGTATTAAGTGTAAAATATGAATACTAAATATGAAATATTTAATGTATACCCCACCCTTAGTTAGTGTTAGGCTTCTTCTTCTATATCATGGATGCCTGGAGGAGTAATGGAAGCACAGTCTGCTCTTGAGGGACTCACAATTCAATGGGAAGGCTATGTGAGTTAATAAATTATTAAATTACCTAGTGCCATCTTTAATTGAACAGTGACTCTTCTAAGCCTTTATATTTTATTAGATGGTACTGTTATATTTTTCTTTTTTTTTCAGATTAAGAAAGGGAATCTTGAGGAGATTGTGTAAATTGCCCAAGAATATATTGCTTGCAAGAAATAGAATAAGGATTTAAAATTAACTGGCTTGAATACCAAGTCTGTGCATGTAACTGTGTCATGATGTCACTGAGTGTGTGTGTGGGGTCCCTGCTCTATCCTCTTTCCTAGCTTATCTAGAAATTTCACTGCAGGAGGGAAATAGTTTAGAGTTCATTTTTCAATTATGTTTGATAAATTAGCAGGTACTATAGCTGCCTTTCCTGTAATAATAATGGGTATGATGATGTCATGTAGGATCTTAAGAAATTTGTAAGATATTATTATCTCTATCTCTGCCCTAACATACCAGAACTATCACTTTATCATAAATTATTATTTTAGGCTGGGCACAGAGCATACACCTTTAATCCCAGTGATTTGCGATTAAGGTTAAGACAGGAGAATCCCAAGCTTGAGCAGCTTCAAAAACTTAGCAAGGCCCTAAGCAACTTAGACTCTGTCTGAAAAAAATAAAAATGGCAGGGGAAGTAGCTCAATGAAAAAGAGTCCCTAGGCTAAGTCCCTAGTTCCAAATATACATATATATATAATTTTAACAATTATTATTTAAGAAAACAAGCAAGTTATCACCCATTGCTCTGAAAGTCTTGCAAGTCATTTTGCCTTTACTTCATCTCAGTATTCTTTCCAGCTAAATTACGTTTTATTCTATGGTTTTATAGGCTATTATTAATTTTAATTAATAAATTAATTTCTAAAATAGAATCAATTTTCCCATCTTCTGAAATCTGTCTAATATTTTACAAATTCTAAAAAACAACAGCTACTTGACTCATAATGACCCTGATAATTTCATAAATATATTGTTTGGAAAATAGGAACTACAAACTTGAACCAATTTAAGTTTCTCCCAGATCTCCTCCTACTGTTGCTTAACTTCTTGCCCTCTCATCTTCTGTGAGATCTGCTGTTTCCAATTACAGATGGTTTTACTAACATGGTTATCTATGATCAGTTCTCCAGGAAAACAAAATAAAACAAAACAACAACACACTTTCACACACACCAAAAGAAACCCCAAACTCCAGAATCATGAAGAGAAAAAAAGAGAAAAACAAATTAAACAAATAACAACAACAAGACCCCCAACCAACTAATAAACCAAATAATCAAAAGACCCACTGTGTGCCTGTGTCTTTCTTATGATGAAAAATGAGTCACATACAACCAGAGTTATATTTTCCCTTAAGCTAGCAGATTCTTGTCTGCCTTGCTCTGAATGTGATGGACACTAAGTAAGCAGTGGAAAATGTCTGATCTGATGCTTTCTTCTCCATAAAAAACAAAAACAAAACAGATATCTCATAACCTTTTGAAAAATGAGGTATTTAATGTCTAGGTGAAAGAAGCGTGTGAATTATTGAGTGGTATTTTTATTTAAATTACTTTCTACTATATTTGAAAATATCCCTTATCTTGATAATCTGACTACCAAATGAAAACAGCACTTGATTTAGTTTACTTAAATGGAACCCACATGTTGAGTGTTGCCAATATTTCATCATTAATATTGCACTTCAATTTTTATTTGTTTAGTGGGATTTTTAAATAACGAGGATTATGGTGTTGGTGTTTAAGCAAACCAAGAGCAGAATATTTCGTTATGATTTCATGAGGAGAGATTTCTGCATCAAAAACCTTTATTTTATCATGTTATTCTATTCCTATAATAGGAATAGTAAGTAAGGAATATCCAGAGAAGTTGAATAATAAGTAAGGAATATCCAGAGAAGTTGAACAAAGAGGATATATAAGTACTTCAGGCATAAGTATTTCACAGTGTGGAGATGGAGTTTGTAATCAACAAACTGGATGACCAGAAAGAAGACCGTGTTAAGTCTGAGCTAAATCAAAACAAAGATTATTGTCATTTCTTTGAAGAGGAGATGAGTAGAAGCACAAATGAATTTCTTATGTCCTCTACTAATTTGAAAAGTACTTATAGACAAGAAAGGATTATATATTGCTTTTCTTCTTCATCTCGTAAATATTAGCAAATTATTGGATAGCTTAAGTGAGAGAGTAAATCTCTGAAAAGTTAACCCCTAAATTCAGTAGAGGGATCATTTAAAACCAAAAGGGCAACAAGGGGAGGATGGAGGCAGGGGTAGAGTGACTATAGGGCCAGAGAGGGAGGAGATCAATGCCTCAAGTGATGACGGAATAAGAAATGACTGGTAAAGAGGCTGTTATCAGAAAGAAAAATGCAGTGAACAATATTTTTGTCATTCAGTAGTGCATTCTGATGAGAGCTCACTGTCATGTACGTGACACCAGTTAGAGGTACATCTAAGCAAGGGTAAGGCTACCACAGAATTGAGATGGCTCATAATTTATAAATACATTATTAGTCACTTAGAATGATGGCAATTGTTATGGCTTAGATGTAATGTTCCCCAAAAGTTCACGTGTGAGACAATGCAAGAAGGTTTGAAGGAGAAATGATGGGATTATAGTCTTAGCCCAATCAGTGGATTAATCCCCTGATAGGGATTAACTGAGTGGTAACTGGTGTGGCTGGGGGAGATGGGAATTGGGTGTGGCTTTAGGGTATATATTTGTATCTGGCCAGTGGAGTCTCTCTGCTTCCTTAAGTGAGCAGAGTCCCTCTGCCACACCATGTGCCCTGAGGAATGGAGCCTGCTGTCTGTGGATTGAGACCTTTGAAATTGTGAGCCCTTAAATTAACTTTTCCTCCTCTACAATTGTTCTGGTTGGGTGCTTTTAGCCACAGCAGTGAAAAAGCTGACTAAAACAGCAATTGATAGGTATTAAGAGGAAAAATATGAGCCAAATGTGTACATTGTGTAGAAGGATAGAAGGAGTTCATGAGAGTAATAGAAGAAGCACTGGTGATATGAAGGTGATATGTGTTTACAAGGGTGGTAGATGAAAGCAGCCCCTTTGGAAGGTGTTCAGACCTTTGAGACTGGGAACCCCAGACAAGGTGTGCTTCCACAGCTCGTAAATAGCAACCGGGAGTGGAAAATTTTATCAGCTCAAACTCTGACCTGGAAAAAGTAGGATTAAGGTAAAATATGTATGGCCTAATTTGCATGAGTGTTTAAGGGAGGAAATTGAGGCAAAAAGTCTGTATAAGAATAGTTGATTTGGAGAATAGCTGGTTTGAAGAAGCTATGGCTTGGAAGATAGGAAAGGTCCTGTATTGACCACAATACCTTCTTCTGTAGAAATACTGGGGAAATCGATGCTTTTTATGACTCCTATTATATACACACATACACACAAGCATGCATATACTCTAACCAGAAATGCCTCCAATTCCACAAAAAAAGAATTTAGAGTAAAGTTAAAATTCTGAAGAACAGCAGAATCTCATGGTTTAGTTGTAAATGTTTAAGGATATTGTTTTCAAACAATCTAGACATACAAAAATATTTTAAAAATTTAAATGTTTGTTAAAAGAATTCTGAAGAATGTTGTCATAAAATGTAAAAATATGCATAAAAATATTACAGAGTTTAGAATCAAATTTCCCATTCAGTGAATTAAAAATCTTTAAATAACCAGGCACTGTGACACATGCCTGTAATACCAGTTAATTGTGAGTTTGAGGCAGGAGGATTGCAAGTTGAGGTTAGCCTTGACAACTTAGTCCCTGTCTAAAAATTAAAAATAAAAAGAACTGGGGAGTATTCTAGTGGTAGAGTACTCCTGGGTTCAATTCCTAGTACTCCTAGAATTGCTCTAGAAATGAAGAGTGAGGAATGACCCCTTCTCTTCCAAATATCTTTTCAATGGTGTTCAAGGGTTAGGAAACAGAATAAAGAGTTAAGGCAAACGAAGTAGAGCAATTAGTAATCTCCAACCCACAATAGTGAATGTACCAAAATCAATACCAGGTTACTCTTTGCACAGATGCATGAGTTGGGAGTGCTAAAATAAAACAAAGTGATAATTTACCTACTAGAAATTCTGTATCAAATACTGTTTGGAATCAAGAAATTTTCTAATATAAATGCCAGACTCTTGAGTTCATTAATGGCAAATTGACGCATCTGCCTTTCATCATGTGACTTGACTCCAAAGGCAAAGGCAGGTAGAACGCTGGCTTCAATTCAGAGAGTAGCATATGAAAGGAGAGGTAAGCACTGATCTTTAGGACTTCTGAGTCCTTTGATAAGCTTCTGGCATTTACTGCTTGCTCTTTTGCCTTTCATGTGGAAACTTTTGTCTCCTTAGAGGGTTTGTTCTAAGGAGCAGGCACAGAGAAACACTCCCACATATCTGGCTATGCCAATTGCTCCATCACATCTGGGGTACCATTAACTTTGGGAGTTCACCCATCTCATTACTGCACAAAGGAAAAATCAGCTCAATTCTTCCCTTCTTAGTCTGCAGCCTGCAGCAAAATGTCCTCTGTGGAGAAAAACATAAAAGCTCTCTGCTTCATCCCTAGGGAGGAGGCTTTATTCTCTGTTTCCTACATAAACCTGACAAGGGCATGCTTCAGCAGCACAACTTTGACCTGTGGGTTGCAGAATTGGACTACAGAACTCTGAGCACCTTGTGAAAGTCCTCTGGGAGATGTCTCTTCTCAGACAATGTTGTTTTCCTTGAAAATGTATAAAGGAAAAACTGGGTTGGAAGTGAAAAGATGTGATTTTGAATCTAGCCCAACAACCTGCTAGCTGCGTAAAATGCAGCAAGTCTCCTTTCTGTGTCTCCTTATGATATGAGAATAATAAGACTTATTATGTCCAAGGTGCTGTGGAAAAATAATGAGGTGGTATATGAATAATTACCAGGCAAAGATCCTGTTCCTCCAAAATGCTGCTGAAAAAATGCTAATCTTATCTTGTCCTTGGTGGGCATCTGAGAGAAGGCCAGGCATGTGCTAAATGCTTTCCAAATACCATCTCATTTAGTCCTCCCTGCCATCTGGTGAGGGAGTCATTGTTTACCCTCATGAGTTGGACGAGAAAATGAAAGCTGAGAGAATTAAATAACTGGTTCAAGTCACCCAGCAGTAAGTATAAATCCTGGAATTTGAACTCTTTTGACAACACACTCTTTCCTTTACCATGCACTGGCTTTGAATTTGAAGTAAAAAGTTAAAGAGCCATAAAAAGGAATAGATTGGAGCTCCTATTCTCATATCTAGGTTCCTCAGTACTTCTCTTACTGGATGATTATTACTTGATATTTCCTCAAAAGTAACATAATCTATTTAAGGATCTGAGTTTTAGACTTTGTTATTATTATTTTAATGTATAAAGCACAGTGCCTAGACCATAGTAATCCTTCAATAAAAGGTTTTCTGAATGATTTACAATTTCATATACTTGTAGGGGGTAAAGACTTGAGATGGTATAGAGGGAATAGGGTCTAGTATTACTCTGGAAATGAAGAATGAGGAATGACTATGAGTTCTAAGTATAACTCTCCCATATTTAGTAAGAATTTACAAAAGGAGTTTTGACTGCTGGATCATTTCAAAGATTCACTGACCAAGAATTAACCTAAGAACGAGCCCAAATTTGAAACAGATCTTAGGGTGACTTTTGTATATATATATATTCTTTGTCAAATTGGAACTGACTTCATGATCTAGAGTTATCAGATCTACAGTTATCAGAGTCCCCAAGTTTCTTTGGGACAGGTCACTTGCAGGCCAATAATGTCATACAAATTATAGAGGTGCACTCTGAATTGTAGCGATTTTAGGACAAAGGTACCTAATAGATTGAAGTGACTTATGGAGAATATTGCTTTCTCCTGAAATTCCATTACAAAGAAAGGTTTGTAGAATTAGAGAAAGAAATCACAACACCACTTCAGAATACTGAGAGAAATCCTTGTAGAAACTGGTAATAACTTCATTCAGGGTTTTACTTAAGGGAAGAGAGCAGGATCTCATGGCTATTGATTCTGGAAAGCTTGATTCACCTTGAGGCATCCTGTGATCTTTGTGATCTCTATCAAGTGAAGATGGTAAAGACAGAGAGATTGGAGGTGACCGTGACCTCATGATCTGGAAACACACTGATGGGATGGATTGTGTAAAGGAGAAAATGGAGCTGGAGTGAAAAGTTGGAAGGAGCCCACTAGATAATGGAAAAGAAGAAGACTATTGATCAAAGGATCTACCCAGAACTTGGAAAAAAACAAAACAAAACAAAACAGATTTCAGGTCTGCCTTCCTATTTTCTGCTTTTCAAAACACTGTTCCAGTATATGTTTAGAATATAAATCTCTTGTAAAAGATTCATATTTTACTTTACCTTTTTTTTTAAAAAAAAATTACTATTTCTTAAGATGCCGTACTCTTATCCAATGACAGTTAATCAGTAAATAGATTTTAAAAATTTAAATTTTTCCGTAGTTAACATGTATAAAAATTATGTTTAAGGATTCTAATGTTTCTTAGAAAATAAAAGTGTTTTAGGTGCCTTGGTATTCACAAGTCAGCATTCTAAGTGTACTTAAGTGTCAGTGAGGAAAAATATTCCAAATATTCTTATTCAGTAATAAGATACATTGAATTCTAGCACAAATCCTATTTGAATAACTCATCTCGTTCTCAATTCAAATTTTAAATATTAACTAACCCATAAAGAAATATTATTGAATCTTAATTTCTATGGCAAATATTTCCGAATTCCCCTACCCTCACCAGCAATTTTATATTTGGTGGTATTGAAGTTTTTGTTCCATGATTAAAACAATCTGCAGAGCTTTTGCGTATGCATAGGACTAAACATGAGTTTGGTCTATTGTGTTTGGAGGTAAAACAACTAAAAATAAAACAAAATGAAAGGTGTGTCTACTCCATTCTTGATGTCATGACTTGGTATTGGAACAATAAATGAGATGATAAAAGAAGCTCCTGAGTTCCAAGGACAGCAGCTGTTCTATGCAGTCAAGACATCATCATTATTAATTACTTTATTCATTTTCAAACCATCTGTTTCCAAACATGGGCACTTGTGGCCCCATTCTCCTCTCTCTATGCCCCCAGTGTGTATCTTATACATATTTAATTTTCAATGGATTTCAAAAGAAGCAACAGCTTGTACAGATGGATGGTGCCGGAACAAAGGAAAGACATTAATCTGTTTCTTTGATTCTTTTGTTCAAGACAAGATTATTCACTCACATTAAACTATTTTGAATACTTTGCTGTTGGTATTATGCTAACAGATTTTTTTACAAAAATAATTTAAAACTAAATAGTGCCACCTGGTGGTGAAGATAAATACTACAGTTATATCTAGAAGGTATTTCTGATTTTTTTTTTAATTTCCTTTTTGCATTATATTTTTTATTGCTGTAATAATGTTTAATGAGTTAACTGATATCATTAGGAATTAAAGATTTTATACTTAAGATAGTATTAAATATTTTGGATTATATCTAACCAGATCCAATTATACCGTGACTACATTTCCCATTCAAATTCTTTTCACCCATAAGAAGTGCTAAGAAATTGTACAAAGATGAGGAGCTTAAGCAATTGGAAATAGCAATTTACTGGTTCCCAGCAATATTATTTCTTTTGTAGTCACAAACAAAATGAGATTCACCCATGAAATTTAGAGCTGCTCACATAGATGATAGAACAACTTCCTGAAGAGCTGTAATGCTTTTGTTGATTCTTTCTAAACTTTGTTCACCCTTGGAATTAAGTCATGTCTGAAATATAAGGATTAGAATTTATAGAAATTTTTGTTTGGTTTGGTTTTCTGTATTTGCATTAGGACCTGAGAAGCCAGCAAGTATGCACCCAAGGAAACTGAAACTGGAGATCAGTAAGTCAAAGACTGTATCTTACTCATGGGAGAGAGATCCCATCTCTCCCAACCTTTCCATTTTCTAAGGACAAAGTGTGTCCCAAGAGATAACTTCTCAAAATGGGAAGTGTTCTTGTGCAATAAATCCAATTCTTCTGTCTTCATTTCATTGAAAATTGGCTTTTTCTACAGGAACTGGGAATAGGTCTGGCACCAAGACAGTGTTCAATAAATATTGAATTAAATAAAAACAAAGAACGATTCTTCCCTGCAGCCCTCATAAGATAATGTTTCAACCAGGATTGAGTTTCTGAAGTGTCAATCTACTTCATCACTCCTCTGTTTACAATCCTTCAAAAGCTTCATAATTCAGTCCGAATTCCTTACAAAGTCCTTCACAGTCTGGTCCTTGTGCACCCTACTTCCTTTCATCCATTTCTAAAGACTTTGTCCTGTGAAGTTGCACATGGTGAGAAATATAAAACAAATATTTCTTCCTATTGATTTGGCACATTGTCACAACAACTATGTCTGGAAAAAGGGGTGTGTGCTAGTGAGATTTCCATCACTGGGACAAAATGCCAGGGGTAATCAACCTATAGGAGGACAGGTTTATTTTGGCTTACAGTTTTACAAGTTTCAATTTATAGGCTTGGCCCTGCTGCTTCTGAGCTTGTGACAAGGCAGTACATCATGTGGCAGAGGAAACTGTTCCCTTCCTGGTGGCTAGAAAGTGAGAGGGAAAGAAAAAACTGATCCCATATTCCCCTCAAGGGCACATCTCCAACAACCTAACCTCCTTCTCTTGGGCTTTACCATTCTACCACCTTCCAATAGTGTCACCAAATGGTGAACAATTCCTTAACACCTAGGCTTTAGGGGACATTTAAGATCCAAACCACAATAGGGATGATGACTGAAATGGAAGCTTTTCAAAAGTTCCAACCAGATGACACTCTTCTGAATTTAATTACTTAATTTATGCTAATTTCTATTTTTAACTTAAATGTACCAGTAAATGTTTGAAATGAATTAAAATACACTTTTTGTTTTTCCTTATAAATGACAGCATAAGCTCAAGAACTTAATGAATTCAGCTCACATTTTATGTATTCCATTGACACATCAATAAATTTAGCATGTTCAGTTTTGGTATGTCATTTTTGAGAAAGAAAGGCAGCTGTCAGGTATAAAAGCGTGGCCTCAAACTCTGTATATGGCAGCTTACTGAGTCAATATGAAAGGAGTATTTTTAGCTTCCTTTTGAGACTTTGTGACTGCAAAACGTATTTGCCTATTAGAGATGAACACCAATCTAACAGACATTAGACAGTTCTCCAATCATTTCTATGCACCATGACCTTTTGGTGAATAGATAACATACGGATCATGCAGTGTATTTTATTTAAGAATTTAAAAATAGATTCATAGTAGTGTCTATATACTTCAGAGATTAACAGTTTCCTGGCTATCAAAGTGTTGTTTTGCATTGTTATTTCAAAAGAACTACGTGTTAATTATGCAAGATTTTTGGCTATTTATATTTCAGTTTATGTTATGTGAAATCTCAAGTTCTTTCATTGAAAATAGAAATGAAGTTTTTTCTTCTGCCTAGGACCTTTTTAGATGTTAGAATCATATAGGTATATCTCAAGTTCCTGTTAAAATTACTTTGTTTGAAGAATCTTTATTCCAAAATTCTGGTTTACCCATTCAAGTATATTCAATATAATGGAGAGCTACATATACACAGAAAAATTATAAGAACTTCACTATCTGAATTATATTTTATTCATGCTATTAACATTAATTTGTCTTCTTGCAACCAACCACTAATAAGAGTATTTTAAATAGTCATCTGTCAAAGTATTACCTCACTCTAAAGAAAAAAGAAGTGAGTTAGATGCTTACTGAATGGCCAAGGAGACATTAACATGCAACTTAAATATTTTGTTGGAAAATACAGAGAAAATATATGAATAGTCAGCATTCAAGAAATAAGGCTCAATACATCCAGGTTTTAATATACCATCACCAACTTGAAATTTTTACTACTTGAAAATAAAATTGAATTTATTCCACTCTTTTCTGAAAGAAAATACTTATTTCCTAATGCAGAGAAAATATATATTTAAGAGTTGAATTTTAATGTATTCTGACATATACTTGATTTTCAAAGGCCTGTTGTCCTTTTCAAATATTAAATGAGATTTAGAAGTACATTGAGTGTGTTAGTCAGACTTCAGTGACAAAAATAACTAAGGTCAACAACTTAAAGGAGGAAAGGTTTATTTTGGTACAGATTTAGAAGTGGTGTGAGCTCTTGGTTGTTTGGCCCTGTATACTTCTTAATAAATTCTACTACTATGGAACATGCATTGAACTAGGGTAAAGTCTGCCTTTGAACCATAAAGAAAAATTTTCACTATTATCCTATTTGTAGGTAATTTAGTGGTCAAAGCACTAAATTTGTATGATGAAGTAAGCTTATTCCTTGTTCATTTGACAATGAATATTGACTGCTCTAGAACTCCCTGAAGACACACCTACAGGAAGCCTAGGACCCAAGTTCAATCTCCATTCTGTTGCTTACTTAAAATATGCACAGTGTTTTCAGTTGCTATAGGAGTAATCTTGGAACACAATACTTGACATTTTTTATTGTTATATAATTAATTAAACAGAATGGGTTTCATTTTAGTATATTCATTCATTCACATAACATACTTGAGCACTTTAATTTCCCAAAGCCTCCTCTTGCCTTCTCTTTCTCACTCTCCCTGATTTCCTTCATCTATCATACTGGTCTTCTATTTTATGAGCTCTTTTCTACTTTTTTTTTCCCCTCTACCTTCCATATATCAGGAAGAAAAAAAAAAACAAAAACCTGTGCCCCTTCACTTTCTGAGTCTGGCTTATTTCCGTTAAAATGATGCTTGACAATTCTATCCATATGCTTGCAAATGACAGAACGTCATTCTGCTTTATAGCGGAGTAAAGCTCTATTGTATAAATATAGCACATTTTCTTTATCCATTCATCAGTTGATAGACACCTAGGCTGATTCTGTAGCTTGGCTAATGTAAATTGTGTGCTACAAACATCAGTAAGGATATATCATTATAGAATACTGACTTTAGTTCTTTGGGGCACATAGCAAGGAATGTTATAGAAGGATCATATGGAGGTTATGTTCATAATGTTCTGAGGAACTTCCATACTGATTTCTGTAGTGGCTGTATTAATTTAAATTCCTAACAGTGCCTGCTTTTCTTAACCTTGCTGAGAAACTTTCTTTCAGTTCATTGGAGAGCACATTCCCCTCCCAACCTCCCTAATTACCACATACCTAGTACTGGTGCAGTCAGTTCCTTTTATTAATTTTAAAAAATATTTTTAGCTATAGATGGATACAATACGTTTATTTTTGTTTATTAAGTGTTTTTTTAATGTGCTGAGGATCAAATCCAGTGCCTCACAAGTGCTAGACAAGTGCTCTCTACTACTGAGCTAAAACCCTAGCCCTTATTAATTTTATTTCTATTCTAAAAAACAATATTTCTGATTTTCACCTGGTTGCTGGCTCTCTGATATGACTTCTGAGGCTGTCCCACAGTCTTTCTCCCTCTTCATGCCACTGCAGAACCATTGTTTTGATTCAATTTCAGAGAGCAGCAACTACACAGTGGGTTCCTTTGGTCTACCATTTCCAGAACCTCTAAGACTTTACATTCTTGAAAGAACCTAAGTCATTTCATTTCCTCCACTCTAATGCTGTGCAATGTTCTGTAATATTTATGCAAAGGCCATTGTTTCTGTTCCTCTGGAGAACTCTAAAACTGTGAGTAGACACCTGTCATGGTAGTTTGTTCCCTCTTTATTATTTCTGAAACTTTTAGGCCCGGTTGGGACCCTAAAATAGTGGGAATTTTTGAAGGGAGGGCTGAGTCCTTCATAATCAGAGAGTAACTCCTAAAAATCTGGAGGAAAATCAGACTCTTCAGTATATCTGTGTCTGAAGGACATGTACCATTTCTTAATTGGTTTCCATTCAAACAAGCATGCTTGAAAAACAGAGATAAGGCCATTCCAACTAGGAAATATATTTTATTAACAGATTTTTTTTGCAATACTATTTTGATTTAAAATAATAGTAATAAAAGATAATAATATTTTTGGAAATATTATTTATTTGATGTCTCAGGAAAAGATTAAAATTACTTCAGCAAAGGGACATTTATATCCTTGGTGGGTTTTTAAAAATTTTGCCCATTAGTGTCATTTATGAACAATATAATTAGGGAGTCAGATTAATCATTCTATTTTAAAGAGCTGACTTAAAATATAGCATTTATAATAAAAGAAATTATTGGCCTAGAAATTAGTTTTTAAAAACTGATCTTTTATAAAAAATCTTTAATAATATATTTTTAGTAGTTGTGATCACCACTACTACCTTGAAAAATTTCTACATGTTTATAAAGGCCTTAGAAACACACAACCAACGGATCACAAATGAAGTTCATTAACTTAAAGTCCCTTTGGTCAATGATTTCCTGAGGGGATAATAGAGTTTCTAAGGACACATTAAAGTCTTTGTTACAAACAATATTAAGGACTAATTTAGAAGTGTTCTGCAGATAAAGAAGATAAACCAGATTAGTGTACTGATACCTGCTTCAGATAAATGTGTTTAATCATTGAATACTTCTATGATCAATGCCACATATTTTCAATATAGAATAAATTTTAAGATGAGTACTGTGTAGTAAAATATTTGCTTTTCATACTTTTAATTTTTCAATGTATTCAGACAGGGGAAAGCATAGGAGTTCTTATTTTTGATTACGTAAACTCAGAATGTTTATGGCATAGAAAATTCAAGTTATATCCCTAACGAAGAGAATAAGATTTATAGTGCTAATCTCTTATAAATTAAAAGTTTATATGTTATTATTTCTTCTTTGGTTCTTAACTAGTTTTTTTTGTTTTTTTTTTTAGAAAAAATTACAGAGGTGGTTATATACAATGTAAACATACTTGCTGCAATGGATAAAGTTAAGTCTAAATCTTGGAGCATATCCATAATCATTTCCTTAGAATAAATTTTAGAAGCAAAACTGCTGCATCAAAAATATGCATATTTTAAAGCAATGAATATAAAATGGATAAAGCATGCTACTGAAAATTTTAGTTATTTTATTTTCCCTCTGGGTTGGATAGATAACTATTTCTGAGGACAAAGGGCAGGCATTTTGGGGCATATTTATTTCAATCTTGGCAATATATAATAAGATAAATAATAGAGCTTTAAAAGAGATTAAAGATGTTTTCTCATTGTAAATAATATATTGTACCTTGGGGGAAAGAGATGTGTTGAAGAGTACACAATGCATTCAGATGATGTGCTAATGACTATAGTTTGTATAAAGCTAAAGGGGAAAAAACTCACATTTTAATAGATTTGCATTATGTTGCATTTGCATGGAATGAAAGGGTGGTACCCCTTAGTTTGTTTTATGTTAATACAAAAGTATCTTTTAGTAGAAGCAACTGGCTGTGCTATTATAAGCATAAAATATTGAAAAGAGAGATATTTGCTGTTTACTTCAGTGGTGTAGAAATGAAGAAATTTTATTGGTAGTTATTTTCTGCTTCTATATAAGAGAAGTAAACCCATATATGAGAGTATAAATATGAGATTGTGTTAATGTGAAGAGAATAGCCAAATTAGTGTATTTAATTCTCAGATGTGTAGCTCTGTTATAGACTCTGCATTTAGTTTTAATTTGGTAATTATTTAGAACTCAGTGCTGATAAACTAGAAAATTTTTCTATCTTAATTTAATATCAGTCCATACATATTCCATTTTCTGACTTTTCTGCCATTGAAATAAATATGGGAATTATATGCAGTGAAAAGAACACAGGGATTTTCATATAAAAGGATTAGAATTCAAATTTTGAACTTGACATGTATTAACTGTGTAAATTTGTTCAATTTCATGTGTAAAAAAGCCCACCAAAACATACTGTCTTACAGTGACTTGTCTGTAGTCAAGTGTATTAATCTTTATTGTTGTAAAACTGACTATATTGGATGAGGTAAGGTAACATTATTAATAGAAAACCCTAAAATTTCTGTGACTGAATTCAATAAAAGTTTATTCCTCATTTATGTAATAGACCTAATTCACCAAGTTCAGCAATGGGCACCTATTGGCTTTTCCACCCCCTATATCAGAGTCCTCTACTACCTAGAAGACATAGAGAGCGAGAGAGAATTAAATGGGAAGTTTTCAGTGGGCCAGTCCAGGAAGTTAAATAAATTGTATCCATATATGTTCTGTCAGCCAACATTTAGTCACATGACCACTCAGAAAAATTGGCTAGCTAGGTGCTTGCTAAAAATATGGATCTGGAATTTCCTCCAAAGGGTCATGTGTTTAAAAGTCTTTGTCCCCAGCTTGGTATTATTGGAAAGTGGTGGAAAGTTTAAGACAGGGCTTAGTGGGAGGTATTCAGGTTGTTGGAACAATGACCTTGAAGGGAAAAGGGGGACCCCAGCCTCTCTTCACTCTTTTTTGCTTCCCAGCCAGGAGGTGAGTGAGCAGTTTTTTTGTTTTTTGTTTTTTTGTTTTTCCCCTTCTACATGCTCTCACCATGATTTTTCTGATTTAAGGTCAAAGCACTAGGCCAGTTGATCATGGAATGAAGCCTCCAGATATACCTTGCTTCTTATTATTTGACTCATGCATTTTTGTAGTAATATAAAGCTGGCTAAGAACTAAATAGTCTAGGGTTATTGTCATAAGCTAGTCTAAGCGTTCACAAATATTAGGGTTTTTTTTTTTTAAAGTGGATGTTTGTAACCTACAATCACAGTGATAAATGATGGCTCCAGTTTCTATCCTCATTAGTTGTTATATGTGTTTCCCTGTATATAATGTATTTCTATCTGAATGTGTTAAAGATTTACTTTTCATATATACCTTGGTGTTATTTTCTTTCTTTTATTATGTGTGGGTTTGTTGATCAGTGGATTTATAGTTTTAATTAAATCTGGACACTTGGGAAGATCACAGTTTTTTCCAAATGACTTTTCTTTGCCTTTGTTTCCTACACTTCTAGCATTACAGTTATATTTTGTTAGACTGCTTGGTATTATCTTGTAGGTCATTGATGCTCTGATTTTTTTTCCTAATCTTTTCCTCCTCTTCATTTTGGATGGTTTCTATTGCTATGTATTCTAGTTCACTTATCTTACTTCTATAGTATCTAAACTGTTATGAATCCTTTCTAATGTTTTATTTTAGAAATGATAATTTTTACCTCTAATATTCCATTTGGTTCTTTAAAATATTTTCTATTCGTCTTCTCTTTGTGTCACTGTTTTTCTTTAAATATTTGAATATAGTTATTATAACTATTTTAACATCTTTGTCTTAAATTTTATTGTTTCAATTTTTATAACAGTTTGTATTGACTCATTTTTCTCTTATACAGGTTACATATTCCTGCTTTTAAAAATATCACATATAGCTGGGTATGGTGGTACACACCTGTAAACCCAGTGACTCAGGAGGCTGAGGCAGGAGGAATACAGATTCAAAGCCAACCTCAGCCATTTAGCAAGACCCTAAGCAACTTATCAAGACCCTCTCTCAAAATTTAAAATACAAAGTATTGGGAATGTGGCTCAGTGATAGAGCATCCCTAAATTTAATCCCCAGCATTGTGTGTGTGTATCCAGTATATTTTTAATTGGATGTGGACATTGAATTTTACGTTGTTTAAAGTCTAGATTTTTTTCTCATCTTTTAAAAAAAGTTGGATTTTGCTTTGATAGTTAATTTAGTTACAGTTTAGTTTGGCCAATTTATTGCTTGTTTTTAAGCTTTGTTTAAATGAATCCAGAGTTACTTTTGTTTTAAAATAACAGCCTTACCACTAAGGAATTGACTTTTTGGACCTCTACTGAATGTTCCCAGGAAATTATACTTTAGATATTGTTGGACCATATTCTAGTCATGAATGAACTTTGGAATAACTAATGCTCCATTGATTTTATTCAGCCTTTCCAGATTTCTTGAGCTTTCTGTGATATTCTTTTCTCTTTGGAATTCTGCCCTATAAAATTCTTCCAACTGTCTCAGTTGCCTCAGTCATTGAACTTTGATTTTTTGGCTTTCTCACAGAAAATTCTATATTTTCTTATAATCCCCCATTCAGCTCCATGGTTCAGACAATCTCTTTAAAAAGAAGCTGGGTAATTATAATCTTAAATTCATTTGTTCGTCTTTTCTTAGGTATCACGCTTCTATATTGCTTGTAGTCCAATATCTAAAAATCCTTTCCTATATATTTGTATAGTTTTCAAGTTGTTTCTGGAGGGAAGGTAATTATTTTTTTGCTCCTCCATTATGGCCAGAAGTGAAAAGCTCAACCCAAATACTTCTTGCCCACAATTTGAAATATATTTTTTAAGGTTACCTATTTCATAGTGAGATGCTGTCTCTAAATAAAATATGAAAAAGGGCAGGGGATGTGGCTCAGGGTTAAGCACTCCAGGGTTCGATCCCCAGTACCAAAAAAATAAAAAAAAAAGGATAGAATTTTTTTTTGGTCTCTGAAGGGCGGTCATGATCTGGCATATACCAAATAAAAATGCTAAACATGACCAATTAACCTGTTTAAATCATTCTTTCTTATAAACTCCTTTTGTTTTACTTAGTTTTTTTTCATCACTGTGACCAAAAGACCTGACAGGACACTTAAAGAAAGAAAAGTTTATTATGGGGCACATGGTTTCAGAGGTCTCAGCCCATAGATGGCTGTCTTTTTTGCTCTGGACCCAAAGTATGGCAGGACATCATGGCAGAAGAGAAGGTTAAGAAAAGCAGCTTAGGACCTGGCACCAGGAAGTAGAGAAAAGATTTCCCTCACCACAGAAAAATATATATACTCCAAAGATACACCTTCAGGGACTCACCTCCTCAAGCCACACCCTACCTGCCTACAGTTTCCTCCCAGTTAATCCCAATCACGGGACCAATGCACTGATTAGATTAAGATTCTCATAATCCAATTGTTTCACCTCTAAACTTTCTAGCATTTTCTCACACATGAGCTTTTGGGGAATACTTCATATCCAAACCATAACACCCTCTCCAATTTAATCTTTAATCCTTTTGTTCCTGCTATTTTCTAAGAGATGAAGTCATGGAGAAGAACTTATCTAAAAAATACAATAATTATCAGTGTGACAGCCCTCTCATAGATGCTTTGTTTACAAAGGAATGATCAGTTTCATTTTTCAGGAATGGATTTGTTTGAGACACTAATCCCAATAGTGCTCATTTTAGCCAATCAGAATTGATGCAATTCAAACCAATCTTTAAGGGGATTGATATTCCAAATCAGACTTGCAGATTACTTTTTTTTCTTACAGGGTACATTCAAGATATTATTTTAGTCTCTATTTTGTAATATATTTACTCCTTGCAAATATTATTCTAAGTGAACTAGGTTATTTGTATTTTTTACTACTACATGTTTTAGTGAATGTGTTTAAATGTTTAGTTTTGTTCTTCTCTTTATTACTGTTATGCTCTTTTTTTGTGTGGTACTGGGGGACAAACATCCTGCCACATGCTAGGCTAGTGCTCTGCTGCTGAGTCACATCCCAGCCTCTTTATTGTTATAAAGGAGTGTGTATGTGAAATGAGGCAAGGGATTTTTCCCAGAAAAATAGATAAATGGATTACTAAATGTGTTCCTTTAATGGAGATCTTTAAAAATATACATTTCCATATCTTTTGGGTTGATTTTTGATAGACCTGATCCAGATAAAGATGTGTTAGCTTATGTTTCTTTATTCTCAATGTATTTCCCAAAGGTATTAAGGTTGTAATGTCAGATATAAGATTATGTTAAATACTGCTATTTTAAATCACGGAGATCATTACTATTTTTCTTCTTCTTATGTCTTTTCTTTTTTTCTCCTGATTAAAGACTAAGTGAACAAGATGCATGAATTCGATAAGTATTTCCTGAACACTTCTGTATGATAGGAATTGCTTTATATGCTGGAAAGTTAGCAATAAATATGGGAGACAAGATTTCTGTGCTCATCAAGCTCACTTATACTGATTGGGGATGGAAAATAAATAATACAGAAGCAAATAAGCAATTGAACAATAAAAAAATTAAAGTAACAATAGGAGCCATAGTACAAAATAAAATAGAGTGAAGTGTTAACAGTGTCTTCTTGAAGGTACATTCTGGTGAAGAAGTAAAACTTCAGCTTAAATGTGAGTGATAAGCAGTCAGGTGTGTGAAACAGCTAGGCCAAAGGCCCTGAAGCACATGTGTTGCAGGAACAATTGCCACCCCTCTCCTCAAGCACACATGGAGCAAGAAAGTTAAAAACAAAACAAAACAAAACAAAAAAACACAAACTTATGATAGCTGAAAAAAAGTAGTGTCATATAAGAGATACAGGGAAAGCAGGGATAAGATGACTAAGGCTTTGTAGTCCATATTTCAAAATGCTCTTCTGAATAATTATGTAATTTAGCAAATGCTTACTTTTTAGGATGTATTTGTTAGTACTTTGACTTTTCCATATGCAACTTGAAGGTAAAATTTTTCTTCTTATGGTTGCATCTTCTTGGGTTGTATCCAATCTTGAATGACTAGAAACAGTGACGTGGTGAACACATTTTATACCTTTACTAGTCCCTTCTCAGCTTATTAGAATCTGCCACAAAATGATGAGCACTGGACAGCTATGAACTTTATTGATAGATATTATCTTAATCACCTTTCACACCATATTGAAAGGTTTGTGGTGACACAGTTCTTCAGTATATAATTAGAGTTTGGCTTTCGAACTTTAATGAGTACATAATTGGCTAGTTTCTATGCATGTTGTACTGCTAGTTTGCAGTCTTAAGCTTCAAAAGGATTGGGACAGTTTAGCTCTGACTACCCTTAATATTGCTGCCATATGGCAACTGTGAAGATGCTTATTATGATGCAGTTAATGATGAAAAGTGGAGATGGTCAAAATCCCAAGTGTGACACCAGCTGTAAAATGACTCTATATTAAGAAAGTGTTTCTTTTCTAGAACAACTATGAATGGGGAAAAAGGAGCACATTTTTTTGTGCCCATCTGTTTGTGGCACAGCTTAGAAAAATATTGTCAAGTGATTTGAGGACTGGTTTCTGGGTCTCTTCCACATTCTTTTATGTATTTCATAATTTGGCAGCCATTTAGAACACTTTGAATACAATTGGCTTAAACAGCTAATTTGTATTGGCCATGGAATATTGAAATGTCATTCCAAAGAGCAACATTCTATTCCTGAATGCACACTTCATAATTATTTCTTTGTTGTTAATTCAAAGAAACCATCTCCCCCACACAGATACAGCTCTCTTGAGGTATGTGTATTATCAGGCTCTAAAGTCTATGACAATTTTTCTTCCTCTCAGCTGACAAAACTGATACGTTTGTATTGATGATGTGAGCAATGAAAGAGATAAGTGAAATTATAATATCTTAAAGAAATTCCACCTTCCAGATAAAACCATCAGTAAGATTTTCATAAAATTCTTGCTCTATCAACATCATACAAATATGGGCAGAAATTCTAAAATTGGAAACTTTCATTCTTTGCTGACACCAGATAAATACTGCCCTAAGAAAATGTGTTTAAGGGACTGGAGTTGTGGCTCAGAGGGCAGAGTGCTTGCCTAGCATGCATGAGGCACTGAGTTCGATCCCCAGCACCACATAAAAATAAACAAATAAAATAAAGGTATTGTGCCCATCTACAACTAAAAAAAAATTAGAAAAAGAAAATGTGTTTAAAATTTTACAGAGGCAATGATAACTTCTAAGAGAAAGGAAATCATTCTCTTCCTGTGTATTCCAGTGCAAGTATAAGATCTCCCAGTCTGACTCTGTCAAGATCTCTCATTTGTAAAAATTACCTTCTTGCACAAAATGGACGAAAATTCTCTTAAAAGGATTATCTGTGAAGTATCAGATAATGTCTTTGTAAGGATTTTTATTTAATTTTCGAGATTACCTCTCACAGCTGTGATTTGGCAAGTGTTTCTCTTTTCCAAATACTTCAACTGTTGCAGTTATGAAAAGTGAGTTTGAGATAATTGAAACTTTTTTATCTTTCTCTCGTGTTAAGAGCAACTTTATGTGAGAATTGTCTGAGACTGTAGATTTAGATTTATCCAAAAAATCTAAAAGCAGTCCAAGAATAGTAACTGACTTTGTATTTTTGCTAGGTAGGATGAATATTCCTTCCCTTGAATAATTTATTCTGAATTGAGGGATTGAAGCATGTTATGGTTTTGATATAAGGTGTTATCCAAAAGCTGATGGGTGTGACAATGCTAGAAAGTTAGAGGTGACATGATCAGGTTATGAGAGAGCCTTAAACCAATCAGTGTATTAATACCTTGACAGGGATTAGCTGGGTGTTTGGTAACTGTAGGCAGGTAGGGTGTGGCTGGAGGAGGTAGGTCACCGAGTGTCTGCCTTTGAGGTATATATTTTGTCCCTAATGAATGGAGCACTCTCTCTGTTCTTTGCTGTCATGTCCTTAGCTGCTTTTCTCCTTCACACTTTCTGACCTCGTGATCTGCCTCACCTCAAAACAAGAGCAAAAGAGCCAGTCATCTATGGACTGAGACTTCTGAAACTGAGTACCAATAAAGTTTTCCTTCTCTAAAATTGTTCTCATTGGGTCTTTTGGTCACAATAGCAAAAAAGCTGACTGAAATTGCATATAAAAAGAAAGCCTATTATAATATTGTGTGTATATATTGGAGACAGAAGATGATAGAATGCAGTTACGGGGGAGGCTTTCAAGGAAACAATATCTAAGCCGAGATCTGAATAATACCCTGGGATCAGACTGAAGAATTCTGAAAATATTGAAAGTAGTATGTCTGGTTAAAGAGACCAACATAAGCAAAGTCCTAACATTGAGACAATATTGTCCATTCTGAGGACTGAACATGATCCAACAGGACTAGATCATTAATTTGTTAAGAGTGGTGTCTTAGGTCAGAGTACTATAACCAAACATCATAGACTGTGTGGTTTAAAAAAATAACATTCTCAATATTCTTGAGGCTAGGAAGTCCAAGATCAAGATGCCTGCAATTGGATTACTGGTGTAAGCCAGCCTTCTTCTGGCTTACAAAATTGTGGCTTCTTACATGTGTCTTCATATGGCAGAGAGAAGATGCTCTGGGGTCTGCTCCTTTCTTTTTTTTGTAAGGACACTAATCCCACCACATGGGTTTTGCCCTCATGATCTTATCTAAACGTAATTCCTTTTCAAGGCTGTACCTCTTAATACTATCCCATTAGGGGTTAGTGTACTGCTAGGTGAATGTCCGGTGGTGAGAGTATATGTTAGTCAACCTTTTACTGTAGTGACCAAAATACCTGACCAGGACAACTTAGAGGCATAAAAGTATTTTTGACTCACAGTTTCAGAAGTCTTAGTCCATGGTTGGCAGACTCCATTGCCCTAGGCTTGAGGTGAAGTGTAACATCCCCTCAGAGTTGCATTGGCGGGGGAAACTCGCTTAACTCCTGGAAGCTGGGGAAATGGGGTGTGTGTGTGTGTGTGTGTGTGAGAGAGAGAGAGAGAGAGAGAGAGAGAGAGAGAGAAGGAGAAGGAAGAAATAGAAGGGAAAGGAAGGGAAGGAAAAAGCCAGGGGCAAAATATAATTCCCCAGGGGATACCCACACTGACCTACATCCTCCAGCAATGCTCCGCCTGCCTACTGTTACTCCACCTGCCTACTGTTATTCCGTTAAATTATTAGTTCATCAAATGATTCAATTCACTGATTAGAGTTTTCATAATCTAATTATTTCATCTCTGAACATTGCTGCATTGATTGCCACATGAGTTTTTTTTGGGGGGGGGTATCTCATATGCAAACCATAATATTCTGACATTTGCCCCCTAAAGCTCATGTCCATTTCACAATTCAAAATTCATTCAATCTATCATCTATCTCCAAGAGTCCCCGTAGTCTTAACAGTTTCAGCATTGCACAAAAGTCCAGGTCCAAAATCTCCTCTGAGGAAAATTCTTATCTGTGAGCCCTATAAAGATCAAAAGCAAGTTACATAGATTCAATATATTAATGACACAGACTAAATATTCTCATTCCAAAAGGGAAAAATGAAAGAAACACATAAAGAAGGGATGGTGTCAAAACAAGATTAAAACACAGTTGGGCAAACCTGTTCTGTAGCTCTGGGGCACATGGCAGTGAGATATGATCCTCCCAAGGGCTTGTGCAGCCATGCTCTTAGGGCCCTAAGCCCGCATGGACTCTCTCTTAGGCTGTTTTTTCTCCACAGCTGACTGACAGCTTCCCTTGGCAGATGCTCCACATTACTGGGACTTGTAATTACAGGTGTCTCCACTGTATCTTGGGGTTTCTTTTCACAGCCTATGTGTTGTCCTCTCAGGGGCTGCCAACAGGGATTCTGATGCTGCTACACTGCATGGCCTTCTAGCCCTTTGAAATCTCAGTGGAAGCTTCTACGATTCCCCCAACTCCACCATCCTAAATTCCTGTAAAACCAGAACCATGTGGATGATGTTAAGGTCTGCCACCAACTTGAGCAGTTTCTGGGTCCCTTTGGACCATAGCTATAGAGGCATCTGAGTGCCTGGGCAACTAAGTACAGTAAAACAAATCCTAGGTAAAGAACTTACTAGGCCCTCATGTGTGAGTAGGTTGCCCGCCTGGTCTCTTAAATGAATTTTCACTTGCTGATTCCTGGAATGCCTTTAAGAATCTTTTCTATTGTCTCTGTGCAAAGTACTTTGGCTTCTCATGCATGCCACATCTTTAAGAACCACATCCTTCTTGAGCCTAATTTTACATGTACTTTTCTGGCCAAAAAAAAAAAAAAAAAAAATCCTTCCACTCTTCTTCTGATCCTATCACAGTAAACCTGTCTAAAAGCTCCTAGCTATATGCACACCTTGCCTGAATGCTGTACTTCCTTGAAATTTCTTCCACATGATTAATTTGCCCAGTACCTTTAAATTCAACCCCACAGAAAGTCTTAGTACATGGTAGTCAAGTTATTTGCCAGAATGTAGCATAAATGGCTTCTACTTCAATTTCCCATAGAGTTCTCATTTACCTCTAAAACATCGTGATCATAGTACTAACCATATTTTTAGCATTCTGGTTTTCTGAGTTCCCACCCAAATAACTCATTAAGTTCTGCTTACAACATTCTAAGGCTTTTCCAGCTTGCATCTCCAAACTTTTGCAAACTCCTCTTCCCCTAAATCACTTTCAATGGCTTCTGAACCATGTGTTTAGGTTAGACTCAGCAATGACCCCGCTTCTCAGTACCCATTTCTGTGTTAGTCAGCTATTCATTGCTGTAACCAAAATACCTAATCAGAACACATGCAAACTATATCCACACCATGTCATATTCAAACTATATTACATGATCCAAATATTCAATTCATAACAGAATTTTTCTAAGGAGTATCAAAGTACATTAAAATTTTAATTGTTATTAACAGTAGTCCATAGGTTATTACTTAGCACTTGATAAAATCTTAGAAAAAGTCTACAAAATCTTCAAAAAATTTCTCTACCAAGTTTTTCCTAGAAAAGTTGAAACTAGAATTTTAGGGTCTGTTTTGTTTGTTTCTTCTTTCTAAAATGCTTTTCCTAGTATTCTTTGGTTTATTGGCCAAAAATTTGTATTTTATCTTTGGTGAGAAAAATTTGAAAACTCTGAAGAGAAAAGTTTTATTCAGCTAGCACTGTGGATAGAGTGCTTAATCTAGGATTTGGATGAAATTGCCTTCAACTATATAGTTAAAAAAAAATATTAGGTGGGCTGGGCTTGTAGCTCAGTGCTAAAGTGCTCACCTTGCTTGTGAAAGGCACTGAGTTCTATCCTCAACATAAAATAAAATAAAATAAAGATATTGTATTCATCTACAAATAAGAATTATTTTAAAAATATTGGCCATATAAAGATAATTATCCTCAGACATCTCCTTTTCTGTTTTCTTCCAAACCAAACTTCCTTGAGAGTGAGGAAAGCCACACTGAAATTTTACTTAGGGGAGAGAAGAAAGCATAGATTAGTTGTCCTTATGGTCTAGATATTAGGAGTCCCCAAAAGCTCATGTATGAGACTGTACAAGAGCATTCATCAGTGGTGAAATGGTTGGGTTATAAGATCCTTAATCCAATCAGTGAATTAATCCCCTGATGAGGATTAACTGAGTTGTAACTGAAGGCAGTTAGGGTGTGGCTTCAGAAGGTGGGCACTGGGGCATGCCTTCAGGGTATATATTTTGTCTTTGTTGAGCAGAGCTCTCATTCTGCTTTCTGATCATTATGTGAGCTGCTTCCCTCTGCCATGCTCTTCCTCCTTAATGTTGTGCCTCACCTGGAGCCCTAAGGAATGGAGCTGACTGTCTATTTGAGACATATGAAACTATAATCCCCCAATAAACTTACTCCTAAAATTTGTTTGTGTCAGGTCTCTTATTCATAGCAGTAAAAAATCTAAGTTGCCTTATTTGAAAAATGGCTGGTAGAGATTGTGTCAGAGTCCAAACAAGAGACAGAAGCTACACAATAATTGGAAGAGGAAAATTTTAAGAATTATTAATTATCACAGGAGGCTATTAAGATGGTAAGAGAAACTAAAAGACTCTAAGGGCTAAAATGAGGTAGGAACAAACTTGGAAGTATGTCCCTTCCTCGAAGCTAAGATTCGAGGAGAGAAGCAGTCTGGTAGGTGGTAGAAAAATTTATGTGGTTCTATGGCCAGAGCTAGCCTAAAGTCTCCAGGCAAGTAGAAGGCACAGGTAGGCTGAGGATGCAGAGCAGGTACACACAGTTGTGGTGTGTTATTGAGTAGTGTGGTAAAAAGCCTGGGGTGTATGATGCCTGACTCAGAAGAGCTGAGCAAAATGGTCACTGGACTGGATTGGAATTATGAATCCACTGAGTAGTACATGTGGTAAGATGTCAGTTGAACGTCCCCACACATGGCATGGATAAGTAACAAATAGAACTATATATAAGCAACAAGAAAGGGCCCCCTTTTTCCTGTGGTTTCCTTCCTTGTCTCTCTCCTGAAAAATAGCTTAATATTGTAGTAACTGCAAAAGAGAATTGCTTAAATGGTTTATCACCATTGTTACAGAGTAGATAGTGAAGAGACTATTTGGATCTAAGCAATAGTAAGTTGATAATTAGGACTGAGATAAATGGAAGATAACTTAGCAATAGAAATTGAAATCTTATTCTTTCTTAACTAAGGGAAATGTGTAGATGTCTATACATGGGATTTATTATGGTTGTTGCACTCGGTAGTTCAACATAGAGTTTGATTTTGATGTGATATTGGAATGGTGAAAATTTGGCTTTAGTCCTACTTTTTTCATTCTGTCCACACCTACATTTGTTCGCATGTGCATGCATGCACACAGGCATACAACACACAAACATGTACAGACACTTCCTCTAAATCTGATCCCAGTTCTTCCAGTTCTTAAACTCATAATTCTCTAAGATTTATTTGCCTATTTTTAAAGCAGCACATAAAATACATCCTGACTGTGTTGTAAGGATTAAAAATGTTTGTGAAAACTTGGCCCATTATAGACACTAGGTAAGTGTTTGTCAAGTTCAACTCTCATAATTTCTGACTCAAAGACTATTGTTCAACAGTATATCAATAAGAAAGACTGGAACTGGTTTTGCTCTTCCTATATGTGGGGAAACTTTACAGAAAATCCTAGTGGAAGTAGCTCTAGGAAAATATCTATGCTTTACAATCAAATTGATTTGGGCTTTGTAAATTGAAATCATGAACTCATTTTCTAAAGGCTTCACACTTACATGATCAGAAAACAATTATTAATTGCTGTTCTATTTACATAGATGTTTGAAAGTTACAACTGTAGGGTTAATTAATCAGTCAGTGTGGTTATTTTAAATAAGTTCTCTTCCTTTCATTAATTTTCTCCCTTCTTTAGTATATAATCCTACACACACACACACACACATGCTTATTTCAGTTAGCAAAAAAAAGTTGAAATGTAAATGAAGTTGCTTATCTCCAAACTCTAGCATCACACATAATTTCTTTTATGTCTTACAATTCTTGGTGCTTCCTAATCATTACTGTCATCCAGCTGTTCTATTCCTTCTTGGAAGGCCTAAAAACAAACCTAGAAGATAAATACTATCATTACCCCCTTCACTAATGAAGAAACTGAGGCACCAAGAATTAAGTGAGCTACTCAAGATCATATGGCTAATAAGTAGTACAGCTCAATATTAGAATGGTGAAATTTGGCTTTATTTTTAATACTTTTATCCACTGTGCTACACTGGCATTTGTATAGAACTTCCTTGTTTTTACTTACAATAGAGGACTGAACATTTTCTTCTCTACCAATCCCTTCTAGAACTTGCTCTATATATTCCTATCCCTAGTACAGTTATAGGAAGAAGGATAACAGGAGCTTATTCAGGAAAGATAAATGTTCATCTCAAGAACAGATTCTGGTTGATTCAGTTGTTTTGCTTTTCAGACCACATTCAGAAAGAAAGTACAAGAGGAATAATCAAAAATTTGTTTTTTTTTTTTTTTTTTTAAGATTTTTCCCCTCTCTTTTCCTCTCCCTTTCTTTTTTTCTTTTAATTCTACTCAGCTCTGATAGCCCTTGCCCTGTTTGTGGTTAATTTTCTTTCGGGTTGCATTCGAGTGACTCACAATTCTGGAAATCAATGAAAATTTGCAAAGTGCCTGAACAGCCTTTTTAACTTTCCCTTCAACCTTTGAAAAAGGGATGAGTCTTTTGGGGGAAAATGAGCAGATGGTGCCTAAAGCAGTTGGCCAAATATCTATAACAATGCTGTTACTTGACTCTGTGTCATCGACTAGAGCATCTGTCATGAGGAAGAGTTATGCTTCTGTGCTTCTCTCTTTCGACAATTAATCACATCTCTCTTCCTTTCCTCGTTGTTCAGCATGTTGTCTTTTTCAGGACCTGGTGCCAGGAGATTTCAGTGACTCTCTGACATAATTCACAAAATATACTACAACAATGCCATTATTGTGAGTCCTATGAGACAAAGAGCAGCTTTACTAGAAGAGAGGCTGACATTTGTTCGGTTATTTCTGACAAGACTGTATAAAGTCAGTCACTTAACCTCAGGTGAATTATGATCTATGATGACATCTCAGTCAAGAAAGCATCTGATATGACATGGATACAACCACCTCATTCTCCTTCATCATTCTGATGTACTTCCAGTTAGCCTCTACTCAGATGTATACATGGTGAGGAAAATCCATCATTAATCCTTTTGGTAATAATGTGTCATATACCACATGACCTGCTCCTGTTGGAGATCAAGTGTCCAAATTTAACCATGTTTATACAATTGTCTGTGTCAATGTATTATGGTTCTGTAGATAAATAGAACCATTAGCATCTATGAAGGATAACTATTTTCATGGAGAAGCCCTAATGCATCTGTGTGTTTATATTGATATGTATTATATTTATTATGTGTATTATATTTATATCTACCACTTATATTTATGTATGTTTGTATATCTTTCTAGTCCTCATGATTATGGAGGCTAAGAAATCCCATAATCTGCCATCTACATGCTGCAGAACCTGGAAAACTGGCAATGTAATTTAGCTTGAGTCCAAATGCCTGAGAATCAGATGAAGGGTTGATGATATAAGCCCCAGTATAACTTTGAAGGTCCAGGAACCAGGATTCCCAATGTCTGTGGGTAGGAGAAGACAGATTTCCCAGGTTAAATGGTACAAGTAAATTTATCCTTTCTCCACCTCTTTGTCCTTTGGGTCCACAATGGATTACATGATATAGACCCACATTGTTGAGAGTGATCTTTATTCAGTCTACTGATACAAGTGCTAATTTATTCTAAAAATATTTTCACATATATACCCAGAAATAATGATTTTACCAACTATCTGCCCATCCTTTAGTGAAGTCAAGTTGACACACAAAATAAGTCATCACAATCACTTCACACAGAGGTTATAAATACCCATGACTCTACTTTGGCCAAAGTTACAGAAGAGAGGGCAGAAGATGTGCTCAAAGTTGAAAGAGTCATAGTCCTAATAATAAAACCATTCTTCCCAAGGTTCTCATCAAACACACATCCTCACAAATACTTGTACATGAATGTTTATAAAAACACTTATAATTTTCAAGCAGTAGAACGTTCATCAACTGATGAGTGAATAAACTACATGCAGTATGTATGTGCAGTGTACTATTACTCAGCCATAAGATGAAGTACTGATACATGCTGCAACAGGGATGAACCTCAAAAACATTTTTAAGTGAAAGAAGCTACTTGTGGTTATACTCATATAACCACATGTTATATGATTCCATTCATATGAAAATCCAGAATAGGAAAATCTATATATACAGAAATTAGGTTAATATTTGCCTAAGGCTACAAGAGGGATAGAGCATGGGGGTGGTGTTAGCTAAAGAATGTAAAGTTTCTTTGTGAGGTGATAAAATATTCTCAATTTGTGGTGATTGCACATATCTGTGACTACACTAAACAACACTAAATTGAGAGTTTCATCTCACTTGCTACTTAAAATTTAAACAAAACAAACCCAAAGAATATATAGAATAAGCAGTTTATGGAAAGCAGGCTCTGTGACTCAGATCTACTTCCTAGTACCTGTCTTGGATTCCCACACATGGTAGACTCTCAATAAATATGTGTTGTTGAATATATGAACAGAAACAATAAGAATTTTCCACATGCTGTGAGATCAAGAGCTATTGGAGATATATATGAAACTGTTGTATAAAGTATCTCAGAAATTTTGAGGATCCCTAAATATAAAAAACTCCATTTTTATGTGACAGAAAATTATGATTACTTTGGTTCTCTGGGCAGTCTTTTCAAAATATAGAGCTAAGAAGACAGAGTACTCTAAATAGAAGCACACCCTAAACATTCTAGTATTTTGTTGCCTTAGAGCGATAAGCCTATTTTATAATCCATTTATGGTATATCCTTCCATGAAACTGACTATAATTTTATTTCAATCTCCAAGGACAAATTCACTTAAAAATGTTTTCATATTTTGTCACGTGGTTGAAGTTTTTCTGCCAACCTCCTTTCGTGGCTATCTCTCAGGTTGCACAATTCTAGATTTTTTTCATTATATGAATTAATGTAAGAATTTATATAGTCTTTTAAGTGCCAACAAAGCATTACTTTTTTTCAGATATACTGGATGTCATCCCTCTAGGAAACCTAAGTCCAGCTACTCCAAGTAAAATACGTATGAAGATTTCTATGTAATATATTTAAATATAAAATTTCTTTATAAAAGTTTGAGTCATAGTAGATATAACTAAATGCATTTATTATGTGATTTGCAAATAGAGATACTTTAATTTAAAAGAAACACATATGTAGATGTGTGTATATATGTGTATATATGTATGTATATATACATATATACCCTTGCACAAAATACATGTATATAACTCAGAATACTCTAATAAAACACTTATTTGAGGGCTGGGGTTGTAGCTTAGTGGCAGAGCACTTGCCTAGCATGTGTGAGGCACTGAGTTTGCTTCTCAGCACCACATATAAATAAATAAAAGTCCATTGACAACCAAAAATAATTTTTCAAGATACTTATTTTATTTTCATGTTTAATAAGAAAATAATATATACCTATAACCAAAAGAGGTACTGTCCAATTAAAAGAGAACTACATGTTTTGACACTTTATTTGTATGGATCACCAGGATGTTCTGCTATATTTTTCCCTCATTCTTTTTTTTTTTTGTAACAGTGATTGAACTCAGGGGTATTTGACCACTAAGCCACATCCCCAGCCCTATTTGGTATTTTATTTAGAGATAGAGTTTCACTGAGTTGCTTAGCACCACTCTTTTGCTGAGGATGGCTTTGAACTCGAGATCCTCCTGCTTCAGCCTCCAGAGCTGCTGGGATTATAGGCATATGCCACTGTGCCCAGTTATTTTCCCCTTATTCTAAAAAAAAAAAAATACTATCCCCATCATCATATTAGCATCATTGAGTTTCTCAAATAAGTACAATTTTATTAGAGAACTTTATCACTGTGCATCCTTAAAATATGATTAAGAAAAAATTAAGATGTGCATATAAATAGAGATGCACAAAAAAGTACCAGAATGCTTCAAAATGTTTATAATCATAATTGCTTTCTTTCAGGCAAGTTTTTGTATGTCAGCTTAATTGAATATTAAGATATTCAACATTCAGAAAATGAAAATCTAATCATATTTCAACCATGAATTTGAATAAAGTCAGTCTATTTATAGTCAATAATTTTCTCCAAATGTACATAACTGTTACTGCCAACATAATGTATAATACTTTAATCTTTCTAAATGTTTACTAGGCCCCTTTTCACTCAGTCTCTTCTCTCCACTCCCTTTTCTCTACTCCCTGTCAGTGGTAACCACTAATCCAACTTCTGTCTCTAAAGTTTTTCCTTTTAAAGAATGTGTCTAATGGAAACATATAGTAAATAATCTTCCATGACTGGCATTTTTTATTCATCATTGCACTTCAGATTCATCTATGTTGCTGCATGTAGTTCATTCCTTTTTGCTGTTAGTACTATTCCATTGTGTGAGTGCATCACAGTTTATCCTTTCCCCAGTTGATAATATGTTTTCAGTTTTGATGAATGTAAATAAAGCTGCTATGAATATTTGCATGCTGATCTTTGAACATATGGTTTTACTTATCTTAGGAAAGTGTAATGGACTGGAATTTTTAGGTAGTATAGTATATAAAGAATTCTCACGACTTGACATTAAGATGACAAATGATTCAATAAACACTTGGCAAAAGTTTGAAATACACATTTGAGAAAAGAAGATATAAGATAAAAAAATAAGTACAGGAAAAGATGTTTGACATCATTAGTCACTAAGGAAGGGCAAATAAAAACTACAATGAGATACCACACAGGTATAAAGGTTATTAACATGAGAGTGATAAAGTTCCCATAAGGATATGAAGCCACTAGAACTTTTATACATTGCTGGTTGGGATGCAAAATTATATAGCTGCTTTAGAAAATAGTCTGCAAGTTCATATAGAATTAAACATACATGCTCTCAATTTTCCTACAACTAGCTTGAGCAAATGGCTCCACCTAGTGTGTAAATGGAAAGTGCTTACAAAATTAGCAGTAAATCAACTTTTACCTTACTTTTAATTTAGATATTCTTATTTCACTGTGCATCTTTCTGAATGGTAGTTTAGGATCTCATGGTAAGAAAATTCCATAGAATAATCAAGTATATAAAACAGAATTGTTCCGCATAATACTTCCTTAACAGAAGATAAAATATGAAGAAAGTGCTATATAATCTTGCATAAATCCCAGAAACAGCCTAGTGAAAAACCTTGTTTTCTCAAAGGTAAAGTGGTAAGTCAAAATGAAGTAAGTACTGAGAAAACAAATCCCCATGTTTCTAAACTTATAAGAAGTTATTTCGTGTTCTGTATGTAAGTTATAATATATAAGATGGATGTGTGGGGACATGATTATGTAGCTCTTTGGCTTTAGATCTTTTATTCATCTGGTCATTTATCCTTCATACTTTAGTTTAGCACTTAACATGTCCTAGGCACAATACCAAGCCCAGCAGATGCAGAGATGGAGATAGTTTCTCTCTTCTGGAAGTTCACATATTCAGGGACTGACAATAGTAGTATACAAAAATAAAATGAGCAAATTAAACAAAAGCATGAAGTTGAAATCTTATTCTACTAAAAGAGGTTTAGTTATATACTCATTAATTCTTTTGGGGGAGACAGGATAGGGAGATTGAACTCGGGGCACTCACCCACTGAGCCACATCCCTGGCCCTATTTTGTATTTTATTTAGAGATAGGGTCTCACTGAGTTGCTTATCGCCTTGCTTTTGCTGAGGCTGGCTTTCAACTCTCAATCATCATGCCTTAGCCTCCCAAGCCACTGGGATTATAGGCAGGTGCCACCGTGCCCGGTGACAAATTAATTCTTAAAATTTATTTCTTGATAAAATTTGGTTTATTTTACATGACATTTATATCTAATCTCAAATGTGCAATTACGGGAAAGCCTACATTAATTTAGAAGACAGACAAAGTTTTCCTTTGGACAATTAAAGGAAGGATTCTTAAATTACCCTGAGAATCCATTATTTCCAAGTAATTTTGTAGAACCAGTTTCAGCACAAACATTTAGTATAACATGCAAGGCATTAAGTACTTTTAGTATTTACTCTAAGAAACTAAATGTAATTTCAGGGTATAAAACTATATTTTTAAAAGAAATCCTAAACTTAGACTTTAAAATTTTAATTGTTCTAAACTAGCAATGTTAAAAATTAGAAATATAGTTTATTGCAATATACTTCTTTGATTCATTTGGTGAAAACATCTTTTACTCAAAGAAGATAATATTTTGTTCAATGGGCAGATATGTCAAATTACATGTATAAGACAGAAAAATTGGGGCAGCAGAAAAAAACATCTTGGAGTTAGTTCATCCAGTACTACTTGACATTATTTTTCTACCATATGTGTATGGAATATAGAAAAATCAAGACGTTTTAATTTTTATATTATGTTAGTATTGTTAGAAAGTATTTTATAAATTAGACTAAATAAATTTCCAAGAGGATGGTGAGGTGGGGACACAAATTTCTCCCATGAAAATACTTAATTTCTGAGAGAAAACCATTAATGTAGGACTTTGGAAAGCCATTCTTGGGTTTGGGCTTCAATGGCCAGCCATTTTATTGTTTTCCTAAGACATGCTGCAACCAGGGACTATTTAATTTTCAAGTTAGAATGGTCATCCCAAATGGCTGGAAATCTTCATGTTTCTCATGTTTCCTAGCAGCACTGGTCCCTAAAGAGTATTACCGGCCAAGATCATGAGGTGTCCCCCTGCATTCAAAGGCTAACTTGTTTCTTTTCTTGTTTAAGTGTTTGGAACGTGTGGCCTATGTTTACTGTTACAGAAATAAATCAAGTGTTGCAGCAAGTTAAGAAAATTTGACTTGTTTGTTAATTTGTGATATTTCTTTTCTATACTATGTCAATTTATATATTAAAACAGTGTGCCTTTTTTATTAAACTCAAAATAGCTAAGTAAAAAGATGCAATTCTAATCTTTTTAAAGTATGATTTCTATATCCTATTAAAGGAAGAAATTTCCCAGGGTTAGCTATAAATTACAGGAGATTTTAACCATAAACCTTTACCTTGTTGTGTATAATAATGTATGTCCATTTTGTGGTAAAATTTCTGTATTATACACTAAATGACTTATAATGGGCTACAGAGCTATGCTTCCTGTGTGGCTGCCTCAGTGATCTCTGCTCTTTGGCTCTGTGAGTTCGTCAGATCTGTATCCTGTTTCCACTCTTCTAATGGAAAGAGGTTTGTTTAATAAATTACAAATTTTCCCCACAAAGGAAGTCAATGCCCATTATATTACAACACCCTTACAACATCCTGATGATGTAAGAAGCAAAATTTGCTTTCCAGAAGTTAATGAGGAAACTGGTGTATGTTGAAATTGAGTGGTTTAACAGAAGTCACTCTGGGGTGTGGATGGACTCTCCTATCTCTGTTTCCTTGCACTCACTCAAATTGATCTTCACGCCTTATATATCCAGAGCTCCAGAGATCTGACTAAGTTCTCTACATCAGTGCACAATAAAGATGATGCTAGAGTAGAGGTAGAGTTCTAAACAGGTGTTTTATAGTGTCTTGGGTATATTCTCTAAAGCTTTATGTTTAAATTACTCTTGTGAATTGTGACTTTTACTTTTGTTTGTCTGCTTACATCATCAAAATTATCAACTTTTTTTTCTGCTAGTGTCAGAGGAAGGATGTCACATAAGGTGAATGTAATGGGATAAATCTTGCTAAAGAAGAGTTCTTAATTGCACAGATTTGTGCAATGGTGATAGAAACTGATAAAGAAGTTCACAGATAGTTGGTAGGTTTTAGTGGTTAAAGTAAATAACCTGAACTCCAACTGCTCTCCGACAGAGAAGCCAGAAGTGCTATGTGCTGATAGAAATCTGCTCAGCCAGCACATCTTCATCTGGTTTTCCAGAAGAGGGCACCATGTATCACAGAGAGAATCAAGCGAAAAGAACAATGTCCGTACTAAGGCTGAAACCAAGCAAATTTTCCAGCCTTTCAAAGACTAAGTTTTTCTTCAAGAAAGAATGGTTCAAAATTAAGTCCAAGTCATAGATTATACTGCTATAATTTCCTTCAGATATATATTAAGGCAAATATACTGTTAAATTTAAGATCTAAGGGGCCTTGCTATAAGTCTTTGTTATTTATTGTGTTTTCAAAAGCCCTGTATTAAAATGGTAAAAGGCATTTAGATAGTCAAAATCAGGAATACCAGACTGTAGAGAAGAATAGCATTTTCTTAAGCTGTAGCTGGGTAAGCCCCTCATGGAGGGAACCATCTCCTGAGCAATTCCTACCAGACTTCACACAGGTGTCTCCATGCTTATAGGGGGTTCTTGGTCCAGTTACTGAAAGTTCCCTTCAATTACTTCTCTCTCATTTTAAAATATTTTATTAAAATGAATAATGAATGATTAGTACTTTGAAACCATCTAAATATTACATGTGTATGAGTATAATTAAATTTGTCTATTATATTCCAGAATCTAAAGTAACTTTTAACTTTTTCCCTTATTCTCAGTTGGAATGGATCTCGATACTGACCAAGTACCATTTGATAAAACGAAGTTTTGCCACAGTATTCAAAAAGATTTATGGTGCACTATCACATTTAAACCATTGTCCTAAGAACTTGGGTGAAGTGCTAAGACTATTAAACAAGTTGAATAACTTTATCCAGACATATGCAATTCTGATATGATTACTTTTTACCAAAAATTTCAATTAGCTAGTGATCAATTAGTTCAACCTTAAAATGAGAAATTCTGTGTGTGTGTGTGTGTGTGTGTGTGTTTCTCTTTTAAATGGATTAAATATCCTACTACATTGATAGGTTATTTTCAAGAAAGTAGTTCAACTGGGTCTTGTGTGTAAGCACATTCTTAACTGGCAGAACTCTAATTCTGATTAACTCAATTGAATCAGATTATGCAGTGGAGTAGACAATTTTTCTTTTCATTTATGTGACCTCTTTCCACCAGTGTTTGCTTTTCTTTTCTGTTTGAACAGGGGACGTTAACTCTGCAGCAGCCCAGCAACAGTTTACAGACTGTACATCTCACGGAGAACTCAAGTGCTAGCTGGTGAATGCTGTAATAAAAGCATAATAACAAATGGAAGTTATATTATGATTTCAGATACACAGATGAAGTCCTCTGAGGAACATTTTAATTCAATTCATTTGTTGTGGTTTTATTTTTGCTTTTTTGTATGATATTCCGGGCAGTCTTTCCTCCGTCTTTTTCCCTTGTGTTCCATGATACATTGTTTCAGCTTTGTTTCTTCTTTTTTTAACACAATAAATCAGGTCAAATTGTATGCTTCAATTCACACGTTCTAGCCTGTGTATCTCACTGTCATTTCCTAGGGGTCATCTTAGCATCTAAGCTACAATTTTTTTCTCTGAAACAAAAACAAACAAACAAGCAAACAAAAATAACCCAATGAAATTTGTCCCTTTGAGGCACAATTTGCAGTATGATGAGAATTATAAAATGTAAGAGAACTTGATAAAATCTCAAATAATTCTCCCTGAGTCCTAGTGAAGAATAGCAACCATTTTATAAATACCATTTGATCTCCTTTTAAGGAAGCAAGAGGCCAACAGCAGCATCACTGTGGACATTTAAAGAGGAAACATGCTAATCTTTAAGTTCCACAGTTTGCTGAAATAATTTCTTATAAGACACAGAATTATTTGCTTTAGGGCACAGTATGCAGAGTACCTAAAATAACACATAGTGGTATTTAGTAAAATTTCCTAATTATCTTGTTTTGAAAACAAGAGTCAGGCAGCCCCTGTTGGCCTGCTATTTCCCTTGCCCAGGAGATATGCCTTGGCAGGTTCTGTAGTTAATCAGGAGTTTGCTCAGCTCTTTGTCCTTCCTTCTGGGAGATAATTCATACCCTATCTCTCTACTGCGCTTACCACCAATGCAGTAAGGCATACCAAGTACCCTCAGGGAGAGAGGCTTAGATATGGCACTCTGGCCAAGAACATCTGTTCCCACAGGGCAACAAGGCAACCTGCTTTTTATTCTTCTCTAGATTGTGCTTTAGGAGCTTAAAAACCTCCTCTGCCAATGATCAAGGCACACAAATTTGCTCGTTCCCCTTCCCTCCTTGATATACTGTGTTTCTCCCTAACCTGGTTTAAGGATTTCATGGAGATGAGACTCAGGCAAAAGATTGGAAATTATACATAAAAGCAGAGAAAGAAAGTTTTGAAGAATCCAATACGCATTGCACATCAAAAAAGTCTCTGTAGAGGAACGTGGATAAATCTAGCAAAGAAAAAAACTGTAGCTGAGAATTTAATATAGAAAACCAAACAGTAAGATAAAAACTTGCTTCTTAAAGCAGAACAAAATAGGACAAACTAGGTAAAAAATTAAAAGGAATAATCATTGAATATCGAGGATTGTGTATTAGACATATTTATATATTATATATCAATATATTATATATTATCGATATATAAAAATTTTATTCTAGCTGGGTACAGTGGCACATGCCTGCAATCTCAGTGACTCAGGAGGCTTCGACAGGGGGATTGCAAGTTCAGAGCCAGTCTCAGCAACTTACAAAGCCCTAAGCAACTGAATGAGACCATGTCTCAAAATATAAAATGAAAAATGCTGGAGATGTGGCTCAGTGGGTAAACGCCCCTGGACTCAATCCCTGGTACCAAAATAATTAATTAAAAAAAAAAGATTTTGTGTGTGTGTGTGTGTGTGTGTGTGTGAGAGAGAGAGAGAGAGAGAGAGAGAGAGAGAATTCACAAACAAGAAAATAAAATATTTTCCTAAAAATTTTCTGATGGTTATACCATAATGCTAATAGCACACAATTTTTAAATACCCTGAAAACAGTAAAAAGATGAAATTTATTGATGAAACTCAAATAGAATTGATTCTTAAGTCTAATCACATTTGAAGATAATTTTTTAAAAAACGTTTATTTTTTAGTTGTAGGTGGACACAATACCTTATTTTTTTAATCCATAATTTTAATTTAAATCAAGTGGCCTTTTCTCTTGATATAAACTCACATAACCAGAACATTATTTCTTAAATAGGCATTGCTGACATTGTGTGCCACATTTAGACTCTAATTAACTGGACATTTTGTTCCTCAGATCCACAACTCATTTTCACAACAGGAAGGATGTTAAAAAATATAACTACCTGTGCAACATATCAAAGGATACTCAACCTGAAATATATATTTAAGTTCTAAGTTCTTTAAAACTAAGCTATTTGTATACGAACACACTCAATACAATAAAATTTTTTCTTAAAAGTTTATCATTATTGCTGCAGTCCGGCTGCAGCAAAATAACTGGGGGGTGACGAACAACTTGTGTACATTGATACAGCAGGAGTGGGAGCCGTTTATTGTAGGACAGGAGGGGTATATATGCATTCCACACAGCTTATCTTAATTAACATAAACTAGATACAGCAGTCAACCAATAAGGAATCTCCACACTTAATGGCTCACTGGTGTTACTTCTCAAACCACTCCCCCTGGCAAAATGCCAGGCGCCATCTTGACTTGTTTACAGACCCTAACAATTATCTTGGTTACTTCGGTTTCATCTTATCACCAGCACACAATAAAGTCATATAAAGTTACATCACCAATGGCACTTAATGAGCTATCCTTTGTCAATATTATTTATATGTGGTGCTGAGGATCGAACCCAGTGCCTCATGTTAGATGGGCATGTTAGATGAGCGCTCTACCTGTGAGCCACAATCCAGCCCTTTAAGATCTTTATCACATTGAAAAACAAAATTAACTAAAGATCACTACATTGGAAAGAATAAAAGCACAAAATGAATTAATTCAAGCAAACAAAAACAAAGAGCTTCCTTGATACATATTACTGGCTAAAGAGATGTACTTCAGGTGTAAGAGATTTACATGATCTCATCAAACTCTGTCTGTCTCTACTACCATTTCTACCTTTGTGTTGGCTTCATTCTGGAGACAAACTCTTTTCATATTACAGTGAAGAAAATAGTTGTTAGCTCAAAATTTATACCCAGTGAAGTGAGGACATTGGTGGGAAATGTCCTAATTACTCTAGGGAAGACTTGGTGAAGTCTTTTGCTCCTGCTAAGTCACTAGACCAGCCCTGGACCAATTACTGTGCAATGAGATGAAGTCCCATGATTGGTTCTGCCTGGGTCAATGTGGACATCCTGAGGTTGAGAAGAAGAGCTAGGTATCATGTAGAACACTCTAACCAGAACACATGTGAGAAAACACAGTGCTTCTGCCACAGAAAATAGAGAGAACTGTAGACTTGCGTGCATGCACTCCTCCCTTTCTATAGTGATAGGTTTAATTGGGAGTGGTGGAAAAGATAATTTTTGAGCATTTATTTTAAAAAGTCAAGTAAAGCTACCTTACTGGCAAAATTCCATAGAAATTAGCTTTTTAATTATAGGTAACATAGAAAAAGGTATAACCTACTTACAAGGATTAATGCTTTTCATGTTAAATCTTTTCAAATTTTAGGCTGTTGAAAAATTAGGACTATTTGAATGTAACTAATTATGTTTGCCAGTCTTGTAGGCAAATATCACTGAAAGGAAAGTATGGTACTTTCAATTAATTCTGATTTGAGTGGCAGAAACATATGAATAAAGTTGTCATGACAGGAGGTTAGTGATTCTTATTGTGCTATAGTACCCTCATGTTCAGTGTAGGAAACAATATGCTGAGGTGAAACTGATGATAGCTGTCAGATTGTGCAGAACGAAGGTAATTCCTTAGAGTAGCCAGTCTGTGTTAGTCTACAAAAAGCAGTAGTTATTAAAAGCTATTTTAAAAAAGATTTTTTAAAGTTTCCAGTTTCATCTTTGTATAAATAAAAGTGACATCTTCAATTTATAGTTATTGTAACTTTTAACTATTTAGTACTTAAGTCAACACATTAATTATATCTTTTCAGAGATGACTCTGTAGCTAATTCATACACAGCAGATGATATGGCCATGTCACATTCTTGCCAATCTCAGTAGCAGCTACCAATCCTCAACTGTTGAAGTAATGATTGCTAGCAATGATACCTAGAAGTCAATAATTCTAATAAATTCAAATTTTGTGCAAAGTTTGCTAATGTTGATTTAAAAGATATTCACACTAGTGAACTAGCGGTAAATAAATACTCAGATTCAGAAGAAATTTTCAGAATGATAATCCAAATAAAATTCTGGAAGGAACATTCTTCTTCCTCTGGATAACTTTACTTTGGAAATTGGTTGATGAGTTAAGAGAGAGGAAACGTCAGAGAGAAAGGCAAATTCAGACTCTCTTCCTTCTCAGTCTCCCAAGTCCATGAAAATGAAGCAAAAACAAAACCATGAAAAAGAAAATGATCAAAATAAGATATATCCCATGCTTGTATAATTTTATCAAAATGGATTCTATTATCATGTATAACTAAGAAGAACCAATTAAAAAATAGAAAAAAAGGAGAGTGAAAACTGATACATGCATTATTTCATATTTTAAAGTCCTCATTTGATGCAGGTGAAACAAAACTATCTAAAATTCCACATTTATAATGAACCCCAATTCTCTTAAAGTGTATGTTGCTTAGAGAAGAAAATGCTTCAAATACATAAATGTGCTTTTGTAGTCATATCGTCCTGAAAATGATGTTATTTTAGTAGTGCTTCTAGGTCTACCTAACAATATAGTAAGTATATTTCTTAAACATCCTTGGTTGATCTATTGACAAGGAATCATTTTTCCCCAATAACTTCATGTTCCGGGGAAAGGCACAGATAGACCCTCAGTGCTCTGGGTGCTATTGCCCACGGGCTGACCAGGCCCTGAAGGACTAGCGAGTTTCTCCTCTGCCTGGATGATCGGAGGACAGAGGCGACCTAGAGACCCCAGACTTGAGGGCCCGCCTAAAGCTGAGCAGCCTTTTGTAGACCCAGAGCCAAGCAGATTAGGGCCCTGGGGGTGGGGTGCTCTATGCTGATTCTGTAAGACCACACCTTGGCACCTTGTCCCACAACATTGGAACAGAGGCCTTATCTGTCCCTGAAAATGTGCACCTGTGTGTGAAGCCCCTAAGGGCCGTGGGTGGGACCATCAGGGCTCCAGGTGGTTACCCTTTCTTCCACCAAAAAGAGAAACCTTAGAGTGACACACCATGTGAGACCAATTAGAAATGCCTTTGGGAAGATTAACTGGCCTTTTCCTTTTTTTCTTTTAATTTGTTTTATATATATATAACAAATTAAAAGAATATGGAAATATGACAGCAGAATGCATTATAATTCATTATTACACATATAGAGCACAATTTTTCATATCTCTGGTTGTACACAAAGTTAAGTTACACCATTACTGTCTTCATACATGTATTTAGGCTAATTATGTCCATCTCATTTCACAATCTTTGCCGCAGTCCGGCTGGCTGGGCAAAATAACGGGGGGTGGGGGTGGGGGGACGAACGACTTGTGTACGTTGATACAGCAGGAGTGGAAGCCGTTTATTGTAGGACCACAGAGGTATTTATACATTCCACACAGCTTATCTTAATTAGCATAAACTAGATACATCAGTCAACCAATAAGGAATCTCCACACTTACTGGCTCACTGGCATTACTTTACAAACTACTCCCTCTGGCAAAATGCCAGGCGCCATCCTGACTTGTTTACAGACTCTAACAATCTTTCCTACCCCATCATGCTCTTTCCCTACCCCTTCCTCCCCTTTGCCCTATTTAGAGTTCATCTGATTCTCCCATGCCCCAACCCCACATTATGAATCAGCATCCTTATATCAGGGAAAACATTTGGCATTTGATTTTTGGGGATTGGCTAACTTCACTTAGTATTATATTCTCCAACTTCACCCATTTATCTGCAAATGCCATGATTTTATTCTCTTTTGATGCTGAATAATATTCCATTGTGTATATATAACACATTTTCTTTATCCATTCACCTACTGAAGGGCATCTAGGTTGGCTCCACAGTTTAGCTATTATAAATTGTGCTGCTATAAACATTGACGTGGCTGTGTCCCTGTAATATGCTGTTTTTAAGTCCTTTGGATATAGACTGAGGAGTGGGATAGCTGCTCAAATAGTGGTTCCATTCCCAGTTTTCCAAGAATACTCCATATTATTTTCCATATTGGCTGAACTAATTTTCAGTCCTACCAGCAATGTATGAGTGTACCTTTTTCCTCATATCCTGGCCAATACTTATTGTTGTTTGTATTCTTAATAGCTGCCATTCTCACTGGAGTGACATGAAATCTTGGAGTAATTTTGATTTGCATTTCTCTAATTGCTAGAGATGTTGAACATTTTTTCATATATTTGTTGAGTGATTGTATATCTTCTTCTGAGAAGTCACAATAGGGACAACAGAGAGGGCCTAGAAGCAGCTGCATCTTGGAGCAGGCATCCCAAAGTCGATATAAGGCCCACCCTTTTAGCCCCATCTCTGAAAGCTGTTGCATCCATCCTGGAACACTTCCACTGCTATCTCAAGTTACTTCCTGCTATTGCTGCCACCACCTATAGTTGTAGTAGCATCGTGGGACACCTGCAGGATCTGGAAGCCCAACACCAAGGTGAGGTACAAATAATCTGCATGGATACTACAAGATTATAGGGTAGAGACTATAATACCTCAGATCCACACTGCAAGAAAGGAAGTCACATAGGCAATATGAAGAAAACAAGGGAGGAAAGTGCCCCAAACTAATCAGGATACTACAATAACAGAACCCATGGACAGAGCAATTAATGAAATGTCAGATAAAGAGTTCAGAATATTCATAATTAACTGGACTTTTCTAGAAGTCCTGTGTATACAATATGAAAAAGCTGCTCTCACCTTTCCCCCACAAACTTTTAAAACTTTTACACCATCTGAACATTCTAAATGTAGGGGGTGCTGATGTTTGATAGGGTTAGAAAATAACACATCTTTTTTTTTTTATTATTGGTTGTTCAAAACATTACAAAGCTCATGATATATCATCTTTCATACATTTGACTCAATTGGGTTATGAACTCCCATTTTTACCCCAAATACAAATTGCAGAATCACATCGGTTACACACTCACATTTTTACATAATGGCATATTAGTGACTAATGTATTCTGCTACCTTTCCTTTCCCCTATTATCCCCCCTCCCCTCCCCTCCCATCATCCCTCTCTACCTCATCTGCTGTTGTTCAATTCTCTCCCTTGTTTCCCCCCCCTTTCCCCTCACATCCTCTTCTATGTAATTTTGTGTAACATTGAGGGTCTCCTACCATTTCCATATGCTTTCCCTTCTCTCTCCCTTTCTCTCCCCCCACTCGTCTTTGTTTAATGTTAATCTTTTCCTCATGCTTTTNAATCTACATCTAGTCTTTCCACATGTTAAAGAGGTTGCCAGTTTATGACAAAAGTAGAATTGGCAAACAAATTTTGTATGTTTTGTGTTAAAATTCCTAGAAAAGATTGTCTTCTGAAAATTTTGAGCATTATAGCCCACTGGGTTGGTGAAAGGCCAAAATGCTCACATTTGGAAGACATTTTCAAATTGGAACTGTTGTTACAAGTGTGCAGTTTATTCAAGACTGTCATGTACATAGTGGACAAATTGAGTCCTTACTTGAAACATTTGGTCTATCTAGATGTTTAGAAGTGCCTGATGCATGTTAAATGTAGAGATAGCAAAAAGATATTTACAAAGTGATTTTACTGAAATTCATATGAAATATTGTCCTTTGATAATGGAACTCTTAAACCACCTCTGTGAGTAGGATAGTACCATCTGTACTTCTTCAATCATGTGGAGGAGGCGGGAGGGAAGCAAGAGCAAAAGGTAATATGTTAGTGTATTTGTGTTTGGACATTTTCAAACATCAGTTTTCTGTATATTTTATGCATTTTGTTTTGCTGGATATATAGTGTAAATAATAGACAAATGAGTCCCAATTTTTCAACATCTAGTCTCTAGATGCTAAAGAGGTTGCCAATGTATGAACAAGTAGTAAAGTTAGCACAGTTTGTACATTTTGTGTTGAAATTCATAGGAAATGTTTAGAAGTGTCCTCTGTAAATGACTTCTGGGTATGAATTTGTTCACCTACATGTTTAACATGCCTGTGTTTGTCCACTAGACTGAAAGTAGAAGGAAGTAAAAATGGAAAGGTTCAAGGCCAAAATGGGAGAAGACATCTCATATTATAATCACTGCTACGTGTGCAATGTTATTTACCAGTGCTGTGTACATAGTAGACAGGATCTTATGTGGAATATCTAGTCCTTCTATATATTTAGAAGTGCTTGTTACATTAAAAGTGGAAGCAGAATAAAACTTTTTGTAAATAGCTTTTAAAAACTGATGGGAAATACTGTATTTGAAATTGTTAAGCCACCTGAACATAATACTTGTTCATTGGGTTAAGGGAGGTGGAAGGAAGGAAGTTGCAAAGGTGTTTTGTTAATGTGTGCTAGAAAAATTCAGCTTACCCATTGTCCTGTGATGTGCAGTTCATTTAACTTTGCTTTATTATATGTATTGTGTATGTACTGGACAAAGGAATTCTAATTTTATGTTATCTAGCTCACTGGGTTCTCTAAAGAGGTTGTCAGTATATGACAAAAGTAAAGTTAGTAAACTAACCATTTTGCGCACTTTGGTTAAAATTGATAGGTATTCTTCTGAAAAGGGCTTTTGGAAGTGAAATTTTTACATAACATCTGAGAGACACAGGTACCTATATAACATGTGACATAAGAGAAGGAAATGGAAGAAATGAAGGATTATAGGGCACAATGATCCTACTTAGAAGACACTTCAGATATAGCCATTGTTACGTGTGTGCAGTTTATTCAATACTAGTGTGTACCTAGTGGAAAAACTGAAGTCCTTATTTGAAACATATAGTCTTTCTAAATGTTTAGAAGTGCACAAGATATGTTAAAAGTAGAGGTAGTAAATAAAACATTTTGTGGATTAACTAAATAAATAAATAGGCTGGGGATATGGTTTAGTTATTAAGTACCTCTGGGTTCAATTCCTGGTACAATATATAATGTGTGTGTGTGTGTGTGTGTGTGTGTGTGTGTGTGTATAGTATATATTTAAAAAGCTACCATGGAAAAAAGCTACCATTAGGCAAGATGGTCAAATGACCAGGTTTTTATTTAAAGTGAAAAAATTATATGTTGTGAGGGAGGGAACTGAGAATCAAAACAGAAACCACAATTTCAAAGCATGTTACACTATGCCTTGCAAAACAGGTGCATGTACTGAATGATGTCTACTATAAACTTAGTTTGTTCAGACCCTTCATTCAAGGTAAGACCTCAGCTAAATTGACCTAAGAGGAATCCCTCAGAGATTTCCTAAAGAGACCACTAACTACACTTGCAATTCCCTAGTATACAGACTATGATCATGCTGTGTAGAATATCCTTATTTCTCACTCCGGGCCCCCAACCCCATAAGTTTCCTTTCTGTATGCCTAATTTTGAGGTGCCATTATTGTATGGTGTGCAATTTTGCTTCTTGAAAGTGATATAACTTTGTAGACTGAAAGTATGTTCTAAGTGGGTTTTGGAGGATGGAAATAGACAAAAAAATTATTTGAAGTACTTAAAAGTATATACCATCTTTCTTTTAAAGGTAGATGTTAATTACAGAGAAAGTTTAGCATAGCTAAATAAACTTCCTTATGTTAATCAGCTCCCTGAAAGAATTAGAAAGGTTATAATTTTTAATCTTAGTTTTCATGTTGGTTGCATAAAATACTGAACTTCCACCATGTGTTTGATATATTCTAAGACTCAAATCATTGTACAGTGATTATTAATCATTTTATAGGGCATTATTCTCCAAATTAAAAACTCTTAGAATCAATAAATATCAACTAGATAACATACAGTTGCAGGATTTTCTCTTTTTAGATGACATCCTATTGTTATGAGAAATCAAGATATTTCAACCTACATTCTTTTTCTTTATTGTGACTTTTTGTGTTTAGGAGACTTATCCAGTAGTAGACAATTTATTCAGAAGAACAGAGGCTAACTGGTTTAAAGGGCATCCTAAGTCAGTAGAACACTTACTTGTTTGATGATCACAGCCAGTTGCAAGCAGTTCTGCCGTATGTAGTAAAGAAGCATACATTTTTGTCAAGCCCCTATGGGACAAGGCTGAGTTACTAGTTGGTGCCTCATAGAATAGTAAAGAGGACAATGACTCTGCATAGTCATTGTCCTCTTTACACTCAAGTTCACTTTGAGTGTAATTCTGAATCACCCAGAATTTTATTTTTTATAGAGTAGCAATAGAAAGTTTTGTGAAATGTATAGATATGTGGTTTTTATAAGGGCCTTAGGATAGTGGTCTATAACCCTGGCTGCATATTAGAAGCATGTGAGGATCTTTTGAAAATCCTGATGCTCAGATCATATCCCAGACCAATTAAATCAGAATCTCCGAGATGGGACTCAGAGTACATTTTAAAATCTCCCTAGATGACCACAGTGTGTGGCCATTGAAAACCACTGCTTTAGGAATAAACAGAGTTACTGTGAGTAGTATGTCACTTAGAAAAACAATATGATATTCCAGTATGGGTAAAACAACAAAGAAATAGATAAATAGTGTCTCTTAGAATTTCTTATTTAAAAAGTTGGTGCTTTTTGGTTGTGTTAAAGGTTACATTAACACATTTGAAAACATCTTAGTTTTCCAGATTTTATTTAATGTTTGTGCACTTCTAAATTTACTTTTTTTTGCAAGAATACTTGGTTAATTTTGATCTTGAGGTTTTGTGATATGTCTAAAAGATGAAAAAACAATTTTAAGACTATTGAATTATCAGAACAAAAATTCTGCTTAATTTGATAGGACTTTTTGGGTTGGGGGATTAGGGTTCTCTAAAAGTGGTTAGTGGTTTTTATGGGGCTAGTTTTCATTAGAACTTTGTTAAGCCTTTAACCAATTAAGAATTTAGTCATATTTATAAATATCTTGTAGTTAAGGGCTTATGAATTTGGTTGTAACCTAGTTTGAATTCTGCTTGCTGGGTATCCTTAGTAAACTAGGTACCTATCTGGCTAATTTTCCTCCTTATCTATAAAATAGGGATAATATGTAGAGTTACTTAATAGAGTAAATGACTAATGACAGAACACATGAAAACTCTTTTTCACAGTGCTTGATAAAGAAAAAAGTAAGTGCTGAGTAGTAGCTATTATTTAACTTTAATGCTTATTGGGATAATCAGAAATAATTAAGATTCCCATTTCTATTCATACAAAAAGAGTGAATGTTTATTGCATTTTTTGAGTGACTAGACTTTACCAAACATTGGGCCATGAGGCTTGTGTAGTTTTTCAATTTCATTCTCTTTGTGTGAGGTAGATCTTATCATATGAGCTTTACAATGGGAAAACCACTGGCAAAGAAGATAGAGAAGTCATATTTGTTGTATGTAAGTGTGCACTCTTAGTAATGCTGAGTAGAAATCACCTTGTGAGAATAGTAATCCTCACAAAGCAAACTATAAGACTAGTCCAGCATATGTGGAAATATCTCCAGGATTAACATTATTTTTTTTCTGCTTTGGAAAGCAGAATAAAAGAAATTATGTGGAGTTGTTCATTATCCAGAAAAGGAAATATTTGGAACCTCAAAGACATACAGACCCAAGGTAACCCTGTATTGGTTGGAAGACCTAGTTAGAAAAAAATAGTTTGAGTTCCAGTCTTAGTAAACTTTGTTCCCTAGCAAAGCTATCCAATAGACCAATGATAATTAGAGCTACTTGCTCCTTTTACCAGGTCTCAAATGAACAAAGAAAAATAATATTTCTATTATTTCCTATTTCCCTCTCTCTTTCTATTTTGTTTGCCTACCAGAAGAAAACATATTAGAGCAGGCTCATTTTGATTATTAGAGTCAGGGGTCCAGAGACTTGGGTTGATACAGAGAATATTTTGTATGTTTTAATTATGCATATATCAGTAAATGATTCTCTCTAAAATCAAGATAAATCATAAGCCTGGAAATCAAATGGAGACTAGTTTTTGCCTAAGAGACTTGAAAACAGTCTTTGTCATTCTCCCATCTATTTTTTTTAATTTGTTGTTTTTAGATATATATGACAGTAGGTTGTATTTTGACATATTGTACATATATGGAGTTTAACTTCCCATTCTTGTGGTTGATTGAACACAATGTGGAGTTACACTGGTTGTGTTTCCATATATGAGCATAGGAAAGTTATGTCCAATTCATTCTACTGTCTTTCCTATTCCCACCCCCCCTCTCTTCCCTTCATTACCCTTTGTCTAATCCAATGAACTTCTATACTTCCCCTTCCTTCCTTCCCTTGTTATGAGTTATCATACACATATTAGAGAGAACATTTGACCTTTGATTTTTTGGAACTGGCTTATTTCATTTAGTATGATATTCTTCAGCTTTATCCATTTATTGGCAAATGACATAATTTCATTCTTATTTATAGCTGAGTAATATTCCATTGTGTGTGTGTGTGTGTGTGTGTGTGTGTATATATATATATAATTTTCTTTATTCATTCATCTGTTGAAGGGCACCTAGGTTATTTCCAAAGTTCTGTTATTGTAAATTGAGTTACTGTAAATATTGATGTGGCTGTGTCACTGTAGTATGCTGCTTTTAAGTCCTTTGGATATATACTGAGGATTGGGATAGTTGGGTCAAATGGTGGTTCCATTCTAAGTTTTATGTGGAATCTCCATACTGCTTTCCAGAGTGGTTGCACCAATTTGCAGTTTCACTAGCAATGTATGAGTGAACATTTTCCCCCACATCTTCGCCAACATTTATTTTTACTTGTATTTGTGATAATTGTCATTCTGACTAGAGTGAGATGGGATCTCAGTGCAGTTTTAATTCACATTTTTCTAATTGCTAGAGATGTTGAACATTTTTAAAATAACTTTTTGAACAATTGTATCTCTTCTGTGAAGTACCTATTTAGTTACTTTGCCCATTTATTAATTGGGTTATTTGGGTTTTTTTTTTTTTTTTTTGGTTTTTCTTTGTATATCCTGGAGATTAATGCTCTTTCTAAGGTGCAGGTGGTAAAGATTTTCTCCCATTCTGTAAGCTCTCTGTTCATGTTTTTGACTGTTTCTTTTGCTGTGAAGAAGCTTTTTACTTTGATGCCATCCCACTCACTGATTCTAGATTTTACTTCTTTGTGCTTTAGGAGTCTTTTTGAGAAGGTCTGGTCCTGAGCCAATATTGTGGAGAGTTGGGCCTACATTTTCTTCTAGTAGGCACAGGGACTCTGGTCTAATTCCAAGGTTCTTGATCCAGTTTGAATTGAGTTTTGTGCAGGGTGAGCTATAGTGGTTTAATTTCAGACTACTACTGCTGGGAGCCATTAGCCAAGTAGGTATGACAATTTCCTTGCCAGCGTACCCCATGTTGCTGACATTTTGCAGTGACATTGAATGTAGTTGACCTTGCTCAAGGACCAGGGCGGATTAGGGTGTTCCCGGTTTAACATAATCGGGTTTAGGGCGTTCCCAGTTTAGGTTCCAGGTTTAAGGTTTAAGATTATTCCTGCTGGGAATAGGGCGTATCCTGCTGCCTAAGTTCCCCTTGAGTTCTCACGGGATTCAGACAGTATATTTTGGGAGACAGAAGCCCAGTGAAGGTGAATTTGGGAGAGAACGTGGATTTGGGCAGAGAACGTGGATTTCCCCAGAACGTGATTGTAGACGGCTGGTGTGAGTTCGGAAATAAAGAGTTGCTGTTTGAATCTACAAGCTGTGTGGTGGCTCGTGATTGTGTGCCCAGCCTGACTGCGGCATTTGTGCCCAGCCAGACTGTGGCATACTACATATGGATTTCCAGTATTTATAGCACCAATTGTTGAAAAAGGTGATCTTTTCTCCAATGTATTTTTATGGTGCCTTTGTCTAGTATGAGATAACTGTATTTATGTGGATATGTTTCTGTGTCTTTTATTCTATTCCATTGGTCTTCAATTCTATTTTTGTGCCAATACCATGCCATTTTTGTTACTATAGCTCTGTAGTATAATTTAAGTTCTGGAATTGTGATGCCTCTTTCTTCACTTTTCTCACTGAGGATTTCTTTGGCTATTCTGGGCCTCTCATTTTTCCAAACGAATTTCATGACTCCTTTTTTCTATTTCTATGAAGAACATCATTGAAATTTTAATGGTAATTGCATTAAATCTGTATATAATTTTTGGTAGTATGGCCATTTTGACAATATTAATTCTGCCTATCCAAGAACATGGGAGGTCTTTCTATTGTCTAAAATTTCTTCAATTTCTTTAGTGTTCTTTTACCTCTTTTGTTAGATTGGTTCCCAAGTATTTTATTTTCTAAAAACTGGAACAAGACAAGAATGCCCTTTCATGACTTCTATTTAACAAAGACCTTGAAAACCTTGCCAGAACAATTAGACAAAAGAAAGAAATTAAAGGGATACAAATAGGAAAAGAAGAGCTCAAAATATCCTTATTTTCCAGTGACATGATTCTATATTTAGAAGACCCCCCCCCAAAAAAAACTCCACCAAAAAGCTTCTTCAACTAACAAATGAATTCATCAAAGTAGTAGGATATAAAATTAACACCCATAAATCAATTGCATCCCTATACACCAATGATGAATCAGCTCAAAGAGAAACAAGGAAAACTATTCAGTCTATTTTTAAGAGGAATACCCTACTGGTGAGATTATTTCTCTTTATGACCAAAATTGAATATTTTTTCATGTTTCTGTCTTTTCATTTTGTGCAAACACCTGGAATAATGAAGCTATTTCCTTTGCTTTTGCTTGATACTAAGAATTCTTAGTTTTGTTGAAATCTAGTCACCTATAATTCTTCAGTTATAGCCATACCTTATAGCTATAGCCATACCTTCAGTTATAGCCATACCATATCTGAGATCTTCCAGAAAGCAAAGTCTGAAAAAAGACTTGCACAATGTTTACAATGGGATAGGTTGCTAAGAGACTATGGAAGACACCTGGAGATGGGATATGAGACATGAGGTTTACTGAGAACTGCTTAAGGAGGAGGCCCGGTGGTGATGGGCCAGCCAGAAAGATGCACATGTGTCTGCCCCATGCAAAACCTTTGTCACAGGAGGGAAGGAGCAGAAGCTCTAAACCTAGCCCCTTGTATCTCAGTGAAAGAAAATTTAGTCAGACACCAAAAGCCATGCAAAAGAACTTTATAAGAGGCAAAGATAAAGTAAGGGTTAAACAAAGAGCACTCTCAAGGGAGAGAGTGGGCCATCTCCAAGCAGAGAATGATAAAGGAAATAGAGCTGTCAGTGAACTTATTAGTGTTTGGTGTTTGCCTTGAGAACTGGGGTGCTCATTTGCCAACCTGTGTCAATCAGGTGTTTAACAACTCCTTCGTGTCAGGCAGCAGAATTTTTTTTTTCCTTAGTCAGTCCTCCCTGAAACTCTCATGGTGGCAATCCTATTCAGGGAGTCCTCATCTACAAGTCAATCCAGTGTTACTGTGGGTATTAGGGTCAGTGTCCGGTCAAGCTACTTTATTGTGCTTGTGCTACCAAAGAATTCCCCTTTCTTAGGTAGAAGACACTTGGGACCATAACTCCTAGTTTTATCTTGCTTGACTCTTATGGGTTTGTGTCAAGAGTTAGTCCATAAATCCTTCTTTCTTAATGTATTTCCCCAATCAGCTCCCCAATTACCTCCTCTTGTTTCTGTTTGCTTACTCTTAAGATGTGTGTATTGATGTTTTTCTATAGGCTCTCTGCTACAAGTTTTTTATTCATCTGCTTTGGAGGAACCTAAAGAAAACTTTAGGAGTAACTTAAAGCTATGACTTATGCATCCCACTGCTCATTACTAACTACCACCTAACACTTTCAGTTTCTTACTAGAAAGTCCAGCAGTGATGGTTTGGGAATATGCATTCTCTTATATATAGTGTCTCTGGTACCTCACTAGAAAATAGTGCCTCCTTCTCCTCAAAATGCTTTGTCCCGGGGTAGATGCCTGGATTAACACTTATCTCTCCACAGTGTTCTGATCTGCAGGAGTTACCTCAAGGAGAGGCATTTTGTAGTTAAGTTACAGAAGCAGTGACATCATTAATTTGCTTAGTTTTCTTTGTTCCTTGTAGACTAACATCCCAAGTAGCAGTTCTCCAGGCATGAATACAAGAAAGCAGCTTTCTATAGATCACACAAACTTACCCTAATTCTCAGCACACAAGTGAGAAAGCCAGTGTTCTTTAAGATAATATATATGCAGAAATTCCAGCCATACTGACTTTTATTTTTCTCGTATCTTGGTTAGGTTTTGGGGAGTAGAAAAGGGGCATTCAGGGACATGGTGCTTTATAGTCCTCATTTATTATTTAATGATGACACAACTTGTGAGACAGTAGTTATTTAAGGGACAGTTACAGATAGCAGCAGTGAGAGAAAAGTGAAATGAGAGACAGGAAAAGCCAAGATAAGGTTTTTACTGAGTGACTCACTGTGGAAGGTAATGGCATTCCATTCTTCTGAAGAGGATGTGGTATACCTTTCAGCATTGTCCACATGAGTGAGGATGGACACAAAGAAGCATTTGCCCTTAGGCTGTCAGTCCCTTGGCATGAGGATTACTCAGGGTTATTACTCCCTGAGTACCCTCGTTTGTCTGCCCAATGGGATCTTGCAGGATTCTCAGAGCACAAAATTGGAATGTCCTGAGCAGTCACTTGGAGAAGGACATGGTCTGTGTGTGTCAAAGCAAGCACTTAATTGATTGCCAAAGCCATAGATAGACACAGGTGAGACCTAAGGAAAATAAGATAGGCCATCTGATAAAAACAAAAACAATAAAACAAATAAATCCTGTATTGAGAAGAATGAAAACATTTTTATGACATCTCTACCTGGATTTGAATCTGGACTCTATTATTTGTTCTATGGGTCATTTTGGACCAGTTTTTTTCTTTTTCTTTTTTCTTTCTTTCTTTTTTTTTTTTTTGTATCAGGGACAGTTAACCACAGAGCTGCATCCCCAAATCATTTTATTTTTTCATTTTTAGACAAGGTCTCACTAAGTTGCTCAGAAGCCTTGCTAAGCTGCTGAGGCTGACTTCGAACTTGTGATCCTCTTGCCTCAACCAAGGGAGCCACTGGAATTACAGGTGAGCACCACCATGCCCAGCTTGAACCTGTTTTTTTTTTTTTTTTTTTTTTTTTGATAATTTTTGTGTCTCAATTTGCTCATTACAAGGTGGGAAATAATATGTTTCAAGAAAAAACAGATAGATACTGCTATTATAGGAAATATACTTGGTTCTTCTTGTCTAGAGGATACCAAGTCATGTAGAAGAGAGGACTTGTAATCACATCCCATAGATTTAGAAAGATGTTGATAACAAATTATTTTTGTTGAACAGTACAGCAACTCTTATATTAAATAGGCCAAGAATTATATTTATTTTCTGATTAAGGACCTTGCAACACAGAGAGATTATATACTTTAACTCAAATCTCTTACCTAGTAAGAGACAATGCCAGTTTTCTGCCTCTTCTAAGCATTTAATCTCTTCCCTTCATTTTTAGCAAATATTAAAAATTCTAATTTGTTCTTCAATTTGCAAACTATAATTTACCTACAAACACAACTTATGGGTCCCAGGATTAATTGGATAGACTAATACCTGTTTACTTATTGAATCTGGTTGAGTAGTTTATTCTGTATCATTGATTTTACTGTTGAAAATGGAACAAGGCCTTCCAACTCATTTTCCATGTCAGAGGTGCATTGTAGAAGGGCAAGTGCAATTATCTCTGCTAACTTCTAGCTTTCAACTGAATTAGTGATTCTTTTATTCTTCCTTAAATAAAGTTCTTAGGAAGAAATCTATTTGTCACATGATTAAGTATGCCCATTTGAATGTTAACTTTTTAAAACCCTAAATGACTTTTAGAAAGTGCACAAAATAGTTTATATTTCAGAAAGCCCAAGTTGCATGAACTATGTTAAACCAAAATTCAACATTTAACAGAAATGTTGTTATGGACCACAGTAATTTTACCAAGATTATTCTTGTTGTTTGTTTATTTTTGAAAATTATATTGCAGATCTTTGCCATGGCTTTAAAAGTATCCTGATATGATATCTTTTGTAATGTTGATTATGTACCCAGTACCACTCTAAACCTCTTACATATACTAACCTATTTAAACCTCATAATAATCTAATGAGATGGGGAAAATTATTATCCCTATCTTTTAGATGAGAAAATCAAGGTACGAAAAGGTTAAGTGATTCATTTAAGGTCTCATAGCTGCAAGCCCTTGTGTCAGGGACCTCATCTCCATACCCTTAACGACCTTGCCTGTTTCCTCATATGATTCCTAAAAAGGAGAATCAGAATTCTAGTGCATTTGCAAAAAATAGGAAAATCTAATTATAGACAGGGTTATTTGATCATTGGATCATTGTTTAAGAAAACATATAATAGAATTACCTATTGAAATGTTTAACAAGATAAAAGAAATGGACTATGATAGATACATGTGCAGAGATGTCTGTGTTTATTTTATTTTTCCAGCTATAGTTTCTTCATCAGACTTTTTGTATTCTACATCATCTTTCTTGTCTTTGGTAATCACAAGTCCAGGTAAGTTGGCTTAACAAGAAAAAAAAAATATTGAAGGTATAACTTATAATACTAAAAGTTTATGCTGTTTCGGGACTTGTTTTACCTGGGACCATCTTTTTATTTATTTATTTCCATCTCATGTCTGTTTTCCTATTTATTGGTTTCAAGCAGATCCCCCTAAAAGCAGTAAAAAGATACCACTGTTGATTTTGGGGCTGCCAAAGTTCTATAATCTTCAGAGCACTCAGTCTCAGAAGGAGAGCTCTTTTCATTCAGGTTCATATTAATGGTCAGAAAAGAACTAATGGGCTCTGCTTGTGTCACAGATCTGCTCCTGGAATAATCACTAATTCCAGAGGAAATGGTGCTCTATTGGCCAACCTGGATTGATAGGGACTGACACATGATTAGAATCACATCCAATAAGCAAGCCATGTCAAAAAGAAAAAGAGGATTTAGTTCCCTGAAGAGGAAAAGAAATTTGTGTCACTGATGAGTCATGTTTCCTTGGTATTCCAAAATCTTCAGATCCCTTCAAAATATTTCGTGACAATGGTAATAGTAATAATCACTGTGGGACCCTTATTTCTCATTTTCTCTGAGGGCCAAACAGTGAAGTTGAATCACAGATTCTTCCCATTATTTACCATCTTCATTAAAGGAGGAAAATAATACTTTAAAATTATTTATGATGACTCCTAGATCAGTTATGGTGATTAGTAAAAAAGTAAGCTATCTTATTAAAATAAAAATATTATGATCTAACTTGTTGTAGCAAATGTATTACTGTATATAACACATATCTGATGGGATATAATCTCTCCCCATCTCTCTTAGGCTTACCTGTTCTTAGAATCACCTTTATTCTGGCCATAGCAATATATTAGAAATTTCCAAAATGTGCTCTTCTTTTTCACAGAAGCACAATTTTGTATGTGTTGCTCTTGTTGCTATTCTCCTAGAATGTCATTTCTTATCTGCCATGCATACTTTTGATTCCAAGGATATTCCCCCAATTTATAGTCTTTATATCCTTGCATTGATCTAACTCTGATTCATATTCCTTACTCCATATCTCCAGCAGTCACTTTGTAGACTAAAAAAAGTGAATTCCTCAATACAAGTACAGCAAATATAGAAATCCCACTATGACACAGATACCACGGTTATACTTAAAGTACATTTGAGAAAACCAAGGCACTGAAACACTGCACAGTTCTAATGAGTAAAAAAGGTAAAATACAAATCCAGGTAGATTAATTTTAATCACTGTAATATCCACTCTATATATTGAGTGGATATTACACCATAATATACTGCCTCTCATTCAATGAATGCTTATGGAATGTATAGATTAATGATTATTGAGAAAAACCTACTACTGTGTCATGACTGACTGGAAAAAAAATAATGAGTTAAAATGAAAAAGAAACCAACACTAATATCTGCTTACTTAAAAACATTAACTCATGAGTGTAATGTCAATTGATTAGTGGCTTTAGCATAATGGGAAGATACTCTTGTTGACCAAGATACATATATACAATTTTATTTTCTGGGAGGAATGTTTGACCTATTAGCATTTGATTTAAATACACACCACACACACACACACACACACACACACACCTCTTCCTAGTGGGACCTGTAAATCAATATATACATTTAATTTTCAGATTTTTTTTTCTTGAGACAAGAGTTAAACTTATGATGATCTGCATGCACTTCTCTTTTAAATTCACAATATATTGTTTAATGTTTATTTTTTGACATCAGAGGCAGGCCTTCTGAGAATGCTGCCGAGTAGGTCCCTGTTGGGGCTTGAAATTTGACTGTATTTAGTGAGACGTGATGCACAGTTATCTGAAAACTGTCAGGATGTGGTTACTTTTGTCTGATCAATACTGACTTCAAGCAAACACTTCAACTAAACTGAATAATAATAAGACTCTAAGGAATGGAAATAAAGAGGAGATGGGTTAGGTTCACGTAAACCAGAACAAACAAGCAAGCAAAAACATTCCAAGCAATCACATCATCTCCACAGTAGCATAAGTTCTGTCCATATGTTAATAAGCTTTTTATTCCAAACAGCAGAGTTGTTATTATGTTCCACCAGGAGAACCTTCTCCTCCGCTCATTTTACAACTAACTTTAAGAAATTCTGAATGCAATCTCATTTCATACAGCATTATTCACTGACATTTGTTGGCTTTTTTCCAGCTATTACTAAGTATTCTTATTTTCATATGAACTCTGCCATTTATCTGATGAAACTTTCACTGTCAATTCAAATATATTATTAACTGCCAAGAACTTCATTACTTTTCTTTTATTCTTTAAATAAGCCACTCTATTTTTGATTTTTCATATTATATGTTTTGAGATGAATTACTAGTCATAGAAAATGTTTTATCTTTAAATAGGCACTTTTTTCATTATCTTCCTCAAATACTTAACATCAGGTCTTTAGAATCATGCTTCTATACACGTAACTTGTTTAAACTCCTCAACAATTACAATTTCTTCAGTGTGTTAACTTCATATAAGATGTACAGACATGAGAGGGACCCATGGAGAATTGTCCCCCAATACTCAGAGTTGTTTGTACAATCAATTCTCAAAACAAACAAATAAAAAAAACCTGATTATTTTGGCCAATTCATTCCATTGGAAAGATACCAGTATAGCTTCCTGCAATATCCTTACCCATATTTCTACTTAGTGTGTTCATATTTCTTTCCCCATAACCTCATGAGTTTGGCCAATGAACAACAGCAATAGTTGGTCATCCCAGGGACCCAAGAAAACTTTTGGAAGCTGATTCCTCATGTGTGCTGACATGGAATGGGATTCCTATAGTCCTTCACCACCTTGTGCTCATATCAACTTGCCCTTTCTTGAGGTTTTACAATTTGGTGGATCACTCAAATACAGCAAAACCATCATCCAGAATTCAACAACAAGAAAGACTATCACCAATCTCAAATGGGATTTTTAATGCTAGGGTTTTAGTGCTAAAGACTGGAACTATTAACATTATTGATACCTCTCCTGAACTACAGACCAGAGGTCTTTTGCTTTCAGCTCTGGTAAATTTCAGTCTGTCACAACTCTGCACACTGCCTTTCTTTTCTGCCTTTGACATACTGAACTACTTGTAAACCTTGCCCTAGTCCATGTCATCAGCCCCCATTTTTAAAGTGAGAGATTTGACTCTGGTTTTAGTGATTTATACATAAATAAGAAATGGGACTGCACAAAGAGGAGAATTTACAAGGGGGACAATTCAGATTTGTTTTTCCTTTCATAAAAGAACAATTATTATTAATGCATGGTTCACATTTGGTGGACTCTGGGTACCCAACTGAAATAACCTTAGCAAGAAGGTTCTGTCTCTAGAATAATAACACCTATATGTATACATGTACTGAACTCCAACTTTGTGCCTCACACTATGAGGAACTTGGCCTGTGGATTTCTATCTGGTCCTATTAACAACCAGTTACTTGTTCCTGGTCAATGGTGGTTATTACTAAGTTATTATGTCATTTGCTGAGTGCTTTACACTGGAGTGGGTATTTTACACATTTAATTTAAGTTCATCACCAGCATGAAGTCAGTGGACTAGTCAGCTTTCCATGGCTGTGAATAAATATCCAAGACAAACAACTTCAAAGGGGAAAGATTATTTTGACTCATGGTTTCAGAGGTTTCCCTCCATACTTGCATGGCGCCTTTGCTTTGGCCTCTAGTGAGACAGACCATCATGGCAGGGCGTGTGTAATACAGCAAAGCTGCTCACATCATGGTGGCCAGCCAGGAAGCTAAAGAAAGAAGGAGGAACAGGTTTCCCAATATCCTCTTCAAGAGCATGCCCTCCATGACCTTCTACTAGTCTTCACCTCCTAAAATATTCCTCCACCTTCCAACAGTGCCACAAACTGACAACCAAGGCTTTAACACTTGAGCCTTAAGGGGACATTTCAGACCCAAACTGCAATAGTAAGGCATGATTCCCACATTTTATCAATAAGGATACAGGTTAAGAGGTGTTAAGTATTTATAACAGCAGAAGAGGAATTGTGACTGACAAGATTAAATAATATGTCTCTACACTGTCTATAGGTAAAGAGATTTACTGTCCTATTGGACACACTTGTGAGCAGTAGTATCCTAAATCTTAAAGTAGCAGAATATGAGCCTGAGCCTGACTCTCTCTATATACAAATTATTTCCTCACTTTGTGCTCAAATTGTCCTGTTTCTTCTCCTTCTCCCTCCCCCTCCACTTTCTCCCTCCTTCTCCCACCCTCTGTCTCTGTGGAAAGCCAAACCATGCAAATGGCTCAAAATGACCATGACAAAATCAAGCACTATATATAAGCAATACTTCCCATATGTGGCTCATACCATTACTGAACAATTATTTTTCATTGTATCAAACAAGAGGTTCTTGACCAGAATTCTAAATGACAGCTGATTTCTTTCTTTTTAGATATACATGGCAATAGAGTATGTTTTGACATATTATATATACATGGAGTATAACTTATTCTATTTAGGATTCCATTCTTGTGGTTGCACATGATGTGGTTTCACTGGTCACGTATTCATATATGAAAGTAGGAAAGTTATATCTGATTCATTGTACTCTTTCCTATTCCTTTCCCCTCCCTTCCCTTCATTCTTCTTTGTCTAATTCAGTGAACTTTATTAACAATAGCTTAGGTGTAGAACCAAACTAAATGTCCTTCAACAGATGAATGGAGAGAGAAAATGTGAGATACACCACACACACACACACACACACACACACACACACGCATACACAATGAAATATTAATCAGCCATACAGAAGAATAAAATTATGGCATTTGCCCGTAAGTGGATGGAATTGGAGATTATCTTGCTAAATGAAATAAGCCAGTCCCCTCCAAACAAAGGCCAAATGTTCTCTGTGGTCATGTGGATGCTGATACACAATAAGCAGGGGTCAGGGAATAGAAATCAGAGCTGATTTCTAAAAACTTTACAATAAGCCTATTGAATTGCTACTGAGATGCAAAATACATGCTAAATCTACTGTCTTTGAGACTGGGAAAAGGAGTTCCCTGAAGCTGGTAAGGTTAATATTATTTGCAATAAGATGATTTCCTAGAGATGATATTTCACTGTGGGATACTTTCAATTTATAGCTAAGTTTTAGGTAAGGTTCTGGATTTTTTCTACTCTTTTACATTCATGAATCAAAATGAAGAATCTTAAATTAATGAAACTATTAACCTAAATATTCCAATTTCAAAACTTATATTGTCTTTTTTATGTGTGTGCTGCAGAAAAAATTGCTCTAAGTGAAAGCTTAGTTTGCTACTTGAAAATATTCAAATATAAAGATTATTGAAACTGCAACATGAATTCTTTTTGAAGTATATTTTATATACATTAAGAATTGACAAATAATCTAAACAGACATTTCTCAAAAGAAAAAAATACAGATGTTCAACAAATGCTTGAAAAATGTTCAACATCTCTAGCAATCAGGGAAAATGAAAATCAAAATTACATGGAGATTTCATCTCACTTCAGTTAGAATGTCAGTCATCAAGAATACAAATAATGGGCTGGGAATGTGGCTCAAGCGGTTGCGCACTCGCCTGGCATGCATGTGGCCCGGGTTCGATCCTCAGCACCACATACAAACAAAGATGTTGTGTCCACTGAAAACTAAAAAATAAACATTAAAAATTCTCTCTCTCTTTCTCTCTCTCTCTAAAAAAAATTAAAAAAAGAATACAAATAATAATGATTGTTGGTGAGGATGTGGGGGAGAGATACACTTTTACATGGTTGGTAGGACTATAAGTTAGAGCAACCACTTTGCAAAGCAGTATGGGGAGTCCTCAGAAAACTAGAAATGGATCCACCATATAATCCAAATATTCCTGTCCATGGTATTTACCCAGAAGATCTAAAATCAACATAGTTTAGTGATACAGGGATATATATCAATGTCTATAGTACCTCAATTCACAATAGCCAAGTTATGAAACCAACACAGGTACATGTCCACAGATGAAGGGATAAAGAAAATGTGATATATATATATATATATATACTGTCTCTTATANNNGAGAGAGAGAGAGAGAGAGAGAGAGAGAGAGAGAGGGAGGGAGAGAGAGAGAGAGAAATCAGTATAGTTCATGCAAATCTAAGTAAAATGGCCTTTCCCTACTTGAGGGGAAGAAATGATCAGGAGTTAATCCACTTCTTTTCTTGAGTAAAGGAGAAGAAAAAAGTTTTAGTGATTTACAGTAATATAGATTAAGGTTCATGGCTTATAAAGGACACAAATTGTACCTTTTTTTTTAGTTCTGCTTTTGGTAAAATGGTAGGGATGAGATCTCAGAGCAAGAACTGGGAAAGAAAGATACTGATTTATGATCATGTCTTCTTTCCTGACAGTTTTTTTGTGGCTAGGAGTGAGATAAAGACGATTTTAGCAAACAGAAAAACTGCAGGATCAAAAAATTATTAACAAAAGTGTAAGTCTAAAAGAACAAAGATGAAATTAAATGACATAATCTTCCTTCTGGTTCTAAGTTTCTAAAAACTCTGTATTAAATTAAATATACAGTATTAGACATTTAGAACAAATAATGTTTGTGATTAGCAATAATCTCCTTCATTTTTATTTGATATTTTTTATAATCTTCCTAGTTTTTTTTTTTCTTTTTAAAATTCTGTTGTGTACTACTGTGGAATAAATGCTGTGACTCTTCCAGATTCATATGTTCAAACCCTCACCCAAAATGTGATGATGTTTGAGGAAGGTAATCAATGTTAAACAAGGACATAGGGAGAGAGTCGCAATCCAATAAGACTGCTGGACTCATAAGAGGAAGAGAGAAAGGTCTCTATATTCTTCCCATGCATGCATGAAGGAAAGGGGCACATAGGAACACAGCAAGAAGGAGCCACCTGCAAGCCAGGAAGGGAGCTCTTACCAGGATGAGAGCTTGTTGACACCTGATCTTGGACTTCTTGGTCTCCAGAACTGTGAGAAATGGATTTCTATTGTTTAAGTCACCCAGTCCTTGAATGAATCAAGACTTTAAATAAATATACATACATATATATATATATGTTTGTACTTATAATATATATGAGAGGCATACAGAATATGAATCCTGGCTCTGACAGTTGGCAAATTTGTGACCTTGGGAAAATAATGCAGTCTCTCTTTCTCTAACCATTCTGATTTGTAAAATGGATTAATATTAACAGCTACATTTTGATGTTATTTTAAGGGTAAAATGAGTTAAGACAATGGCCTAAACCTGGTGGATAGACATTTTGAAGGGTAGTAAGAAGACGATCCATTCCCAGATCCTGACTCCACACGTACTCTAACTGAGAACTCGTGGCCAGAGGAAGGGGTCTTGTCAGAGTGTCATGTCCACTTTTGTCTCTGGTTTCACAAACTGTCTTTTATGCATTCCAGTATAAGGTACACCTCTTACCAATCTAGAATCTTAATTGTGCAACTTTCATGTGATGTATGAATGTTCCGGTGCCACACAGAGGGGTAATATGAAACAATGTTGTTAGCAATCAGATAGTGAGTGGCAATAATAACTAAAATTATTTTTTGAAAAATCTGTTGATTTTCAGTTCTTTGCATTCATTAAAATTAAAGGAGGACTTTTAATTTGAATAATTAAAATTTCAAGTGGCAGTTAACTGAAAAGAATTAGGGCACTAGAGGTTTAGTTCAGTGAAAGAGTGCTTGTCTTACATGTGCAAGGTCCTAGGTTCTGTCCCTAGCATTAAAGACCAACAATAATAACAATAATTAGGGAAGATAACAGAGAAATCTCTCATTCCAATCTACTTCTGTGTGTCAACCTGATTCTTGATTTGTCAAGTACCAAGCTAGGAATGGTTATAATTTTCAAAAAATATTTTGATATATATGTACATGTTTTGTACTGAGGATGGGGATTTCAGTTTGCTTTATGCCTAGCCTTATAGACAGAAGATACACTATGGCTGTAATCACATTCCTGCCCCTATTCAAGGATAACACTCATAGGCTCCATCTGTTGGAGGAGACCTGTGAATATCACATGGTGAGAGAGTATGAGGGACAGGATCTATTATTGCAACACCTTTGAGTAATATTCATTACCACAGGAGAGGAAATACACTATCACTTCAAAGTTTCAAGGAGTTTTTGTAAGTGGAGAATTAATTTGGAATCAATTTCCTCTTTGTTTTAAGGAAGAAATACAAGTATTATAATAGAGATTTTCCTAATGAGGTTATCCTATTCTGGAATGAAGAGATATGCCACAATGAGAATTGAAATTATTCTGCATCAGAAACAAACATTTCTTTCCTACTCAGAAATGGAGTCACATCTCTAAACTTCGTTTCCTTTTAGAATTTGAAAGAACTTCCCATTTTTCCCTTTCTAAAGTCCTTGAGGCAAGTGCTTGTTTTGAATTTTGGGCTAGACAACTATGCTTAAGGAAACTCATATATGGAAGAGCTAACTCTGATGTGGTATTCAGGTTTTGAATTTTTCTTTCTTCTTTTTATATGATAATTCTATTTTGTCATATTCCAAAGACTTTAGTAAAACTTTGGGTTATGTCACACTGTATTTTGAGATGGTTCTTTGTAAAATTAAGGAATATGCTTGTATAAGGATAATCAACCTGTCTTGGTTTGCCAGGAATTTCCCATGTTAGTGCTGAGTCTTGTGCTCAAGAAAGTTCCTCATACCTGGGCACACCTAGAAAGTCAATTCCTCTAGTTGGAGATTACACTTGGGGTTCACTTGTTGGGAGAGAAAGGTAGCAGTCTGGGTAAGTATAGTTTCAGTTCAGCTAGAAGTGGATTTGGAGGAGGTGTACCCATCTTCTTTACTAGAGTCCGGGAGGCAGCCCAAGAATCAAATGACTCTAAAGAAAAACTATTGAAATCATGGAAACAGGCGCATAAGATTACTTGGGTATTCTTTCAGTTGTTTCATAATGGGTATTGTCTTGCTGAGACTAAGATTTTTTTATGGGTAAGTACTTTGTTTGAGTTCTCTTCAGAAATAATTAGAACATTTCATTTCATATCTCTGTTAAGGTATATGCTAACTTGTAAAAAATGGATCAAATGGATCTTTCTGATAATGATACAAATGTTTTCTATTCAAGAGATACAAATGATTTCCTAAAAAAGATGTTGCCCATGATGAAAATCAGATGATCAAAATATGATTTCACAAATCACATGGTTTCTTGCCATACAAAGATAGAATTTTTCTTCGCTTCATAGTGCTTATGAAGGGGAAAGGATGATGTGAAGAAGCTTCACAGAGAATATACCCAATAGGTGAGGTGCATTAACCATATAATGGGTGAGTTCCAAAATTATGGCTGTATACTTCTCAATTAAAAATGAAGCAGACTTATATGGAGAGTAAGTCCAACTAAAAGGTACATTTGTATGAGCAGTTCTATGGAGAAGTCAGCTTGACAACCATAGGGAAGATCAACAATGACATGTGAGGTACCTTGATGATAGAGGACTTAGCAAGTATCAACCTGGGAGGCTTTGGAGATTAGTTCTGAGGCCGAGAGTATATAAACTATTATAGCCTGAGCTCCTTGCATTTAAAGCAGCTTGAAGAACGTAGCTTTGCTGTGGTCTAAGTTCTCAAAGGGTGTGTCTGTTATGGTTTAGATGTGGTATCCCCCCAAGATTTACGTGTGTGACAATGCAAAAAAGTTTGGAGGAGAAATGATTGGGTTACATCCTTAACTTAATCAGTAACCTGATGGCATTAACTGAGTGGTAACGGGAGGTAAATGGGGCACTGCTGGAGGAAGTAGTTCATTAGGTGTGGAGCTATGGGGTGTATATTTTGTATTTGGAGAGTGGAGTCTCTGTTTCCTGATCACCATGTGAGCTGCTTCCCTCTGCCACACTATTCTGCCATGATATTCAGCCTCAACTTGAGCCCTGAGGAATGGACCCTATTGTCTAAGGATCGAGATCTCTGAAACCATGAGCCCCTAAATAAACTCTTCCTCCTCTACAATTGTTCTGGTCAGATCCTTCTAGTCACAGCAGAAAAAAAAAAAAAAAACTGAATAAAACAGTGTCACACCCTTTGAGTTTTGAAATCCAGGAGTTGAGGTCAGTAACTCAGTATGAGGAATCAAAGGTATGGGGTGACATTCTTCAGAAAACAGAGGTTCACTCTGAGTTCTCTCAAATAGGGTCTAATAAGATGCCATGTTCTTATAGAGAGGCAGGGAATCCTTCAAAACATCAAATTAGGCAAGATATTTGGAGGCATTTCAAAGCCACATTATAAAAATGACCCCTCAAAATTACTTTATTGCCTGTATGATATTAATCAAATTTGAGCTTAAATTAATATCTTTTTCAACTCTTCTATTTTTAAGACAGTATAAACACTTTGCTTTCCCTAATTCTTTATAAGACAACCTTATTATTTTGCTAACTCTTCATTAATAAGGTAAAAAATATTTGATATTGCTTTGTGTGTGTGTGTGTGAGTGTGTTAGTTTTCCATCACTAACAAATATCTGAGATAATCAGATTATAATGAGAAAAGTTTCATTTGGCCTATGGTTTTTGAGGTTGCAGTTCATGATGCTTTTGGCTCCATTATTTTGGAATTGTATGAGAGACTTGTATTACTTATAATGAAGACTTTATATGTATGTAACCATTATATAATGTGGAGGACTTTATAGATTTATATTTTATAGCATATGAACTGAAAATCAAGGATTTCTGCACACTGTGGGAGGTTTTCCAGATCATATACAATAAATATGTGTATACATTAGGCTCAGAAAAACTGGATAGCAAATTTTTCAACTGTAATGACAGAATACTTTGCAAAATATACCTAGAGGAAGATAACTTTCATCATGTTTGGCTTTTGAAATATTTTAGACTGGTATGTTGATAGAGTTAGAGCTATTGAAATATGCTCAATTATGCTATAATTCTTTTTAAAATTTTTTTTCAGTTGTAGATGGACACAATACCTTTATTTTATTTATTTTTATGTGGTGCTGAGGCTTGAACCCAGTGCCTCACATGTGCTAGGAAAGCAGTCTACCACTTAGCTACAACCCCAGCTTATGCTATAATTCTTAAAAGTGACTTTAGAAAAAATGCAGGTGGGGTATATGGATATATAAATAAATGTCCATATTTATGGAATTTAAATGTCCATATTTATGGAATTTAAATATCCAAAAATATGGAATATAAATAGTGGGTCAAATGATATAATTGATTTATTTTTAGATAATAAAAATTGACAGCAATTTTATGGTTTTACCATCTATGTTTGTCTTAAGACTTGAGTAACCATTTAAATAAGAAAAGAGGAATTAATTCTAAGAACCATGTGTTTGAGGTTGAATATAAAGAACTATTTGTGATTGTATGACACTTTTAAGATGCTAATGAATACTGGTGTCTCCCCTCTTCTTGTTTTTCTCTTTTTAAAATTATTTTTTATTTATATATGACAGTGGAATGCATTGCAATTCTTATTACACATATAAAGCACATTTTTTCATATCTCTGGTTATATACAAAGTATTTTCACACCAATTCGTGTCTTCACACCTGAATTTTGGATAATATGATCATCACATTCCACAATCATTAATAGCCCCTGGCCCTCTCCCTTCCCCTCCAACTTCTCTGCCTTATGTAGAGTTCATCTATTCTTCCCATGCTAACTCGCCCTATCCAACTATGAATCAGCTTCCTTATATCAGAGAAAACCTTCAGCATTTGTTTTTTTTGGGGATTGGCTAACTTCACTTAGCATTATCTTCTCTAACTCCATACATTTACCTGCAAATGTCATGATTTTATTCTCTTTTATTGCTGAGTAATATTTTATTGTGTATATATGTACATTTTTTTTATCCATTCATCTATTAAAGGGCATCTAGGTTGGTTCCACAGTTTAGCTATTGTGAATTGTGATGCTATAAACATTGATGTGGCTGTGTCCCTGTAGTATGCTGTTTTTAAGTCCTTTGGGTATAGACTAAGGAGAGGGATAGCTGGGTCAAATGGTGGTTCCATTCCCAATTTTCCAAGAAATCTCCATACTGCTTTCCATACTGGCTGCATCAATTTGCAGTCCTACCAACAGTGTATGAGTGTACCTTTTCCCCCACATTCTCACCAACACTTATTGTTGTTTGTATTCATAATAGTTTGTATTCACACTAGCAAGCAGAGAAATGCAAAACAAAACTACTCGAAGATTTCATCTTGTTTCTGTCTTCTATCTATAAAAACAAAAACTTTTGTCTAGTCTCAAAAGGCCTAAAGTCATCTTGATTATGCAAGATGATTCTGGTAAACATTAGAAGAGTGTTTCTGAGGAGAACATTTGGATAAAGGTACATTTTCTTTCCTTAATATTTGGAGATGGAGGGGCTGGGGATGTGGCTCAAGCGGTAGCGCGCTCGCCTGGCATGCGTGCGGCCCGGGTTCGATCCTCAGCACCACATACAAACAAAGATGTTTGTCCGCCGAAAACTAAAAAAAACAATAAATATTTAAAAAAAAAAAAATATTTGGAGATGGAGCAATTAATGTGGGGAAGAGATTTGAGTATTCATGAAGTAAGACTAGACTACTCCATTTGGTGTTTTTAACAGCGCATGTTCTGAAATCCTAGAAAAAATAACCACATCTCCCCACATATTTTCTTGACTCCATGTCAAACCACTTACTGGTTTTTTTCACTCTAGCTATAATAATGAAAGTGAAATACATATTTATGTGATTGCATCATCTTTCATTGAGGAATTCTCATTACTCTGTGCAATCATATTCTAATCTTTACATGATCATGAACATTTGTTTTCTAACTTCATTTTCCACCTCAGCTCAATTCCTTGAAGGTCCTATGTTCCTTTGCCATTAGGGCTTATAATAAGGTGTTCCATCTGTCAAAATAGTCTTCTTGCACCTAGTTCTTGGATAACATTTTTACTTATTCTTCAGATTTCTACCTAAGTTATTTCATAGTGAATCCTTTTTAATCTGGTCTAATACAGATCTTGTGCATTCACATTGCACCCTGTACTTCACCTTTATAGCAGCTTTAGTTCCAATTAAATAATAATTTAGTTCCAATTAAATAAATAAAGTTTTATTGAAACACATTGTTAATCCATTAACATATCATCTATAGCTACTTTCTGCTTCTACTGTAGCAGCATTGAGTTGCTGTGACAAGGACCATATGGCCCTCCAAGCCTAAAATTTTATTACTTGGCCTTTCACAGGGTATGTTTATAGACTTCTGAAAATGCCAAAACATGCTTGTTTTCCAATCAGTCTCATCCAAATACATTGGCATTAGCAAGTTTTTCTGTCCCTTCTTCATGTTTACGACTGGTCTCCCAGGTCTTCATTCTTCTACCTTGCCTACAGAGTCCCTCTTCTTAATCAATGGATTCTATCAATGAAGTTGTGTTGGGATAGGGGAAAGTGTGGGTTCTTTATAGCCTTCAATCTGAAACATCTACAAGTCAAACCTTACTCTTGTTAACATGGGCATCTTCTTAAAGTTTAATGGTATCATGTTATGATCCTAAATGAGTTTCTCTTGCCTTTCATTAGTTTCACCAGAGATACTTCAAGTCCTTTAGGAAGGGTTTGAAGATGGAACCAGGATCAGAACCAAACTATTAAAGTGTATACACACACACACACACACACACACACACAATCATGTGATATGTGTGTGTGTGTTTGTGTGTGTAATAGAATTAATCAGAGCCACAGAGGAAAACCAGAGACAATATATAAATTATTTTAAAAGGGAAGTAAATATCAGGATCAAAAATTGGTTAAATAAATGATGGAGAGACTAAGAAATTAAATAGAGGAACGGTGAGTCAGTTTAAAGATGAGCAGCAGTAGAAGGTGATAGCATTCCTATGCTGAAGGAGGAGGGAGAAGGCAATAATATGCTGAACGTCAGGAGAAACATGGAAGTAAGTGGATCCATGGGGAAGATGAACACGTTGCCAGAGAACCTGAAAAGGCAGAAAGAGAAGGTGCATTTGTTGTCTGCTGTTACAACAAGATTCTCAAGCTGAATAATTTATTTTAAAAAAGAAGAGTTTATTTAGCTCATAGTTTTGGAAGCCTGGAGTCCAAGATCAGGCAGTTCTGTCTGCTTGGTGTCTAGTGGGACCCCTTACAATAACATTGCATATGGCATCCTAATGAGAATGCATGTGAAGAGGGAGAGACTGTGTTGAGACAAGGGATCCCAGAAAGGGAGAGGCCCAATCTTACTCTTTTTATAACTAATTACTATCATGAGAACTCATTCTATGAGGCCAGCATTAATCCTTTTCAGGGAATGTCCTTAGTTATTTAATCATATTTTACTGGACCCCATATCTTAAAGGTTCTACCACTGTAACACTGACACACTGGGGACCAACCTTCCAACATATGGACCTTTGAGAAATATGCTCAAACTATAGCAGAGGAAGTGAAATACCCTGGGTTTCCCATTTTTCATATTATCCCAGACTGGCCAAACCTAGACACATGCACTTGGCTGGGAAGCATGTGAACTACAGCCTACAGGGTAAGCTCCTTTGAGATGAGAACTAATAGCAGACAGGTGAAGAGGGCAATGAGAAGAAAAATGGACTGTGCACCAGTACAATTATTTAACGAGACACAGAATGGGCCAATAAATGTTAAATTTTCATTTCTTCTAGATTTTAGATCCACTGGTCATTTTATATTATCTTTATATTGTTATTAAAAAATGTAAAGTGTTTTCAGAATATGTTCCAGAACCTTGAATCAGGTCAAAAATTTTCTGAATATGGTGAGCATTTTTTTTGTGTGTGTATTTGTTGATTGATTGCATATCCTCTTCTGAGAAGTGTCTGTTCAGGTCCTTGGCCCATTTGTTGATTGGGTTATTTGTTCTTTTGTTATTTAAATTTTTGAGTTCTTTGTATCTAGAGATTAGAGCTCTATCTGATGTGTGAGGGGTAAAAATTTGTTCCCAGGATGTAGGCTCCCTATTCACCTCACATATTATTTCTTTTGCTGAGAAAAAACTTTTTAGCTTGAATTCATCCCATTTGTTGATTCTTGGTTTTAACTCTTGTGCTATAGGTATCTTATTAAGGAATTTGGGGCCTGACCCCACATGATGGAGATTGGGGCCAACTTTTTCTTCTATTAGACGCAGAATCTCTAGTTTGATGCCTAGTTCCTTGATCCATTTTGAGTTAACTTTTGTGCATGGTGAGAGAAAGGGATTCAATTTCATTTTGTTGCATATGGATTTCCAGTTTTCACAGCACCATTTGTTGAAGATGCTAACCTTTCTCCATTGCATGCTTTTAGCACCTTTGTCTAATATAAGGTAGTTGTAATTTTGTGGGTTGGTCTCTGTGTCCTCTATTCTGTACCATTGGTCCACCCGCCTGTTTTGGTGCCAGTACCATGCTGTTTTTGTTACTATTGCTCTGTAGTATAGTTTAAGATCTGGTATAGCGATACCACATGTTTCACTATTCCTGCTTAGAATTGCTTTAGCTATTCTGGGTCTCTTATTTTTCCAGATGAATTTCATAATTGCTTTTTCTATTTCTGTGAGCAATGCCATTGGGATTTTGATTGGAATCGCATTGAATCTGTAAAGTGCTTTTGGTAATATGGCCATTTTAATAATATTAATTCTGCCTATCCATGAGCAAGGTATATATCTTTCCATATTCTAAGGTCTTCTTCTGTTTCTCTCTTTAGGGCTCACCATCTCTAGCAATCAGAGAAATGGAAATTAAAACTACTCTAAGATACCATCTCACACCAGTAAGAATGGCAGCCATTATGAAGTCAAACAACAATAAGTGCTGAAAAGGATGCAGGGAAAAAGGTACACTCATACACTGCTGGTGGGACTGCAAATTGGTTGCAGCCAATTTGGAAAGCAGTATGGAGATTCCTTGGAAAGCTGGGAATGGAACCACCATTTGACCCAGCTATTCCTTTTCTCGGACTATACCCAAAGGACCTAAAAACAGCATACTACAGGGACACAGCCACATCAATGTTTATGGCAACACAATTCACAATAGCTAAACTGTGGAACCAACCTAGATGCCCTTCAATGGATGAATGGATAAAAAAAAAAAATGTGGCATATGGAATATCACTCAGCACTAAAAAATAACAAGATCATGGCATTTTCAGGGAAATTGATGGCATTAGAGCAGATTATACTAAGTGAAGTTAGCCAATCCCTAAAAAAACAAATACCCAATGTGTTCTCTGATATAAGGGAGGTGACTCAAAATGGGGTAAGGAGGAAGAGTGTGAGAAGAAGATTATCACTAAATAGGGAAGAGAGGTGGGTGGGAAAGGGAGGGAAAAGGGGAATTGCATAGAAGATGGAAGGAGACCCTCATTATTATACAGAATACATGTATGACGATGCGAGGAAAAAGAAAAAAAAAGAAGTGTGCCACATTAGATTGGGTAGAGAGAAATGATGGGAGGGGAGGGGTGGGGAAGGGGGAAAGGAAGGGCAGCAGATTAAAACAGACATTATTATTGCTGTATGTATATATGTGACTGCATGACCCATGGATTCTGCAACCTGTACACTCAGAAAAAGAAGAAATTATATCCCATCTGATTCAAATGTATGATATGTCAAGATCATTGTACTGTCATGTGTAACTAATTAAAACAGATAAAAAAAAATTCTGAAAACACAAGGGTGTCCAGTGCTGAGCTTCTTGAAACAACCTCTATTTGAAGATAGTCAATTCCTTCAGTAAATAAATGGATACTGACTGTCTCAGATCTTGCATTTATTTTAATACTTATAGTAACTCTTCTGCCTAACAGTCCAAAAATTTTGTATTTCTACATATCCCTAAATTTCACAAAAAAGAAACCATCCCCATTTATTCCACTTCCCCAAATTCAATTACTATCTTAACACACATATATCAAAAATTAAGGAGTTTGTGGTGATATTTGCCTCTGAGATGTGAGAACATTGAAAAAATATACAGAAATGAGGTAAGGAAAAATATTACCTCTAGTGCTGTTAAGGATCTAAGAGCACAACTGGGACTTGAAGATTAAATTTATTTATTTTTTTCACTTCTTCAAACTAAATTAAACCTGCCAGAGAATATGAGTAGCTACAGGCCAGGATTCTGAAGGCTCAGTGTTCTTTCTTCATTTTCACTTATTAGATAAAATTACCTTTCTTTTGGGGGGATAGTCAAATAATGAGGTACAGGGAACAACCAGAAAGAATCCCTGATGTTATTTTCTAAAAGACCTCTCCCATTGTACAAATGAGAGAAAGTAGATAATAGATGTTCCCCTCAGTCAAATGGCTACTGAAAGTAAATTATCCATCAGTCATATAAAACCTGATTTTGGTCAAGTTTAGACCCACTGGTTACTAATTTGTATATAATCAATCCATGTTTTAAAATGGATATTCTTAATTAAATCAGATTAAAATATTTTCTTTTGAATTTTTTTGCCTTTATACTCAAGTTTAACAAATATATTGTGTGCTATTATAGAACAAAAATATATTGTATACTGATCATAACTAATAACCCTCACTGAAATCTCAAAAGACAGAGTATTAGGAACATGAGTGTGAGGGTTCATAATTATGTGTTTGGAAATATTCTCCTGAAAGAAAGTGAAAAACTTACAAAACTAACGGTGGATAAAGTTTATTTTAAATGACTAAATCAGTATCTTTTAGATTCTGTAGAAAAATGAAATATGTGCCCTCTAGATGGCAGCAAATTAAATCCTTTAAAACATTAGTACCTCTGATAAAGTAGAAGGAAAAGGAAGTGTATAGAGGTAGCTAAAAATTGACACAGAACCTACAAACTTAAACTATCTACTGGCAAAATAGATGATAAACTGTTCCAAAACAAATGTGATTACAGACTATCTATAGGTCAAAGGTCAAACTCTTTCAACACCCATTCTTTCAGAACCTCATATTCTGAGAAAATACCACAGACAAGTTGATCCACTAATAACTCCCTGCTGTGGTTTGGATGTGGTTTGGGTTTGTCTCTTCAAGGTTTGTGTGCAGGAAGCTTGGTCCCCAGTGTGATGGTGTTGAGGTGGTGGGACATTTGAGAGGCAGAGGCTAGTGGAAGGTGGTTAGGCCTTTGGGACTCTGCCCCTAGAAGGGAGCCAGGAAAGATGGAAAAAACAAACTCGCTTTTATAACAAACCACTCTCGTGGTAACTAATCCACTCCTATGATAACAGCCTTGCTCCCACCCCTTTCCTGTGTGGTCTCTTACCATGTGATGCCCTCCTCCATGTTACGATAGAGCAAGAGGGCCCTCACCAGACAAAGCCTTCTGCTCATGTACTTGCCAGCCTCCAGAACTGTGAGAAATGAATTTATTTTCTGTGTAAGTTGCCTGTCTGTTGTATTCCATCATAGCACATTGACAAAGAAACACCTTTAATCTGCTCTTTGGGCTTACATCCCCTTTTGTCTTTGTTTTATTTACAGTTATTTTAAATAGCCTTAAATAAAATACTTTTTAATTGTTTTAACTAGTGTCAGAATAATTTCTCTTCAATAGTACATGTTTATTTTATAATGTTTTCCTTCTTTTCAAAAATTTAGCATGTTACCTAGCAATCATTCTGAATGGTTTTAAACCAAAAGTTATTTTTAAAGGGCATTATCTATAACAGGAATGCATTTCTCAAAGTCCCCTTCACCAGCTAACTTCTCATTCAGCTGTTAGTACTTCATCTATAGACTTTCTAAATGATCTAATATCTCTAATCCCAATCGCATTTTAACATTATATACTATCTAATCCATAAAAATAGCTTTATGTTCATTTAACACCATATATTTCTTAATTGTTGATCCTCAGCTCTCCCACTTTCTTCTGAGTGTCTCTGTGTCCACAAAGCTTTCAACCAGGGAGCCATTCCTGGGCATCTACATTCTCTTTTTGTCCAGCTTTCTTTTCTTTGCTGTCCCTGAAGCTGCCTCGGGAAAGCTTACAACTCATTGTCATAGCTTTTACCTTTCTTTCTAGCTGTCTTAATCTTCACTTGTACATCCTTCTAGAAAACTTTCACACAATTATGCTTCAAGTGTTGCCCTTTCTATAGCCTTTTGTGGAAACATCTTGGATTTATTTTCCCTTTCAATTGAGTCATCTCCAACTAATTGAGGGTCTTACTTGCAGAGAAGTTGCTTCTTTCTTTCTTTCTTTCTTTCTTTCTTTCTTTCTTTCTTTCTTTCTTTCTTTCTTTATTTATTTATTTTAAGATACAGGATCATGATTCTAATAATTGTGACAAATAATTGTCTTTGCTTAAGTACTTACTGTATGCCATGAATGGAGTGAGACACTTTTAAAATATTGCTTCCAATAATCTCAAGTGGGTTAATTAATATTGTAATTTTACAAATGAGTAACAAATGGTCACAATGTTTAGAAGACTTACCCAAAAAAGATAATGGATGGATTCAAAGTCTTAGGAATGCTTTATTATGTATATGGCATTTCCCCTGGTGTTCCTCATATTTGTGATCCTTGGAGTTTTAAAAATTATGTGGCATTTCATTTATATAGCAGGTAGACTTCTAATATTAGTAAACTAAAAAGACTAAAAGGAAGTTGAATACATGAAGTAAAAAGTCTGTAATCATTGAGAAAAATAGTATTCATAGCATCCACATATTTAATATCACTTTCAGCATTGTACCTGCAGGTTTCATATTTTGTGTGGAATATATCATTGGTTTAACTGTATAATTATTAAGAGACCACCTGTTAGAAACTGTAGCAAAAAGTTGTTACTCTCAATAAGAGAGGAAGCAAGAATCACTCACTAGGGAAGCTAAGGAAATGAGAATTATTGGCTAAAAGTGAGTACAAATTCTATAGCTTGTAATTGGTGATGCGATTCCTTGCTAAGCCACATTACAGTTATTTGCTCCATCATATTGCTTATCTGCTTTACTGACTCATTTGCTAAAAAGGGTTATGTGAATCACCACAAACATATTACTTTGCTGAATATTTTTCTAATGTTTAGAGGTTTTAGCTGAAAAAGGTATTCTTGGGAAGATTCATAATATTACCTCATAAACATTCATTGTTTAATTCAAAGTGGTTTCTTAAAATATCTCAAGTTCTTGAATTGCTGAACTCATCAAGGACTGTATTAGTTGGCAGCTATATTTCAGTGCTTATACTGAAATTTTGTGCTATCTTCACTTATTAACTTCTGATAAACATCCAAAGTGATTTTAAATCCATATTTTTCTAGATTCAAAGACATTTTTTCACATTTAATATTTTCAAAATGGGGATATATTTTATAGATCTCTACAGTTTCTATGAAGAGCTTTTTAAAAATCACTGATTTATAAGGAAAATATAAATATAAAGATATACATTTCAGTTAGTTCAGAGCAAAATCTGAAGACAATTCAATGATTATTAAAATGGGAATGATTAAATAAACTATGGTGAATTCATATCATGGAATTCTATATGAAATTATACTGTTTATAAAGATGAATCAGGTGTGATGTTTAATAATGTTAAATATGGCCAGGTGTGGTGGCACCTGCTGGTAATCCCAACATCTCTGGAGGCTGAGAAAAGAGAATTGCAAGTTCAAAGCCAGCCTCAGCAATAGCAGGGCACTAAGCAACTGAGTGAGAGTCTGTCTCTAAATAAAATACAAAATAGGGCTGCGATGTGGCTCAGTGGCTGAGTGCACCTAAATTCAATCCCCGGTACCTCATTCCCCAAAATAATGTTAAACATGCAGGAGAAGAAAATATCCATTAAAAAAAAAACAAAAAACCTTAGAGTACAATTCTTGTAGCTGTATGGTAGTGCCCTCTATTTTGAAATTAAAACCCCATGATTAAACTTTTCTCAGCCTGCATACATGCTAAGACTAAAAATAACATAACAAATTCATTTAGCTTGGATTTAAAAAGTAAATTTATTATAAAAATGAAAAAGTATTTTATAGTAAAGTTGAAAATAAACCATAGTTGAGTGATTAATTCTGTTATTTAAACAAATTATAACCCTGAAATAAATTTTAATACTGAAAAGGAACCTCTATCATTGTACTCTCCATTATGACTATCACCACATATCTGTGGCTATTAAGTACTTACATGAGGCCAGTGCAAATTGAAATAAGATGTAAACCTAAAATAAACTCTAAATATTGAAACCCGAATAGAAAAAAAACCTGAATAGAAAAAAAAATTAGAGATATTTATTCCATTAAATATCTCTAATAAAAACTGGTCTTTGCAATGTTGATTACATGTTGAAATAATAATATTTCAGGCACATTGGTTTAAATATATTATTAAAATTAATTTTACCTGTTTTGTTTCTTTTTTATGGTGGTTACTAAAAATTATTAAATTATATATGTGCTTCTTTGGTGAGAGTGTGAAGAAAAAGGGAAAACTTGTACACTATTGCTGGAAATGTAAATTGCTATAGGCATCATGGAAAGTAGGAAGGAGATTCCTTAAAAAATAAAAATAGAATAACCACATGATCTAGTATTACAAAATTTGGATATATATCCAAACAAAATTATAATTTCAAAGAGATATCTACATTCTCATTACAGAATTATTTTCAATAACCAAGATATGGAAACATCATTATTATTTTTTAAGACATAGTTAACTTTTAGGAAACAAGGAGATCTTACCATTTGTAACTATATGTTTGAATCTGAAGGACATTGTGTTGAATAACATAAGCCATCATAGAAAGAAACATACTGCATACTCTTACATGTGGATTCTAAAAAGTCAAACTGACAAAAACAGAGTAGTATGGGAATTACCAGCAACTGAGGGGTAGGGGAAATGGGGAGATATTGACCAAAGGATACAGGGTTTCTTTTATGGGGAAAAAAATAAATTTTGAAGCTGTAATGTATAGCATGATGACTATAGTAAATATTGTGTTCTTGAAATTGGCATAGTATACATCTTAAGTCAGTTGTTCTCAATAGAAACACACAAATACACCTAGACACAAATACAAATGAAATAACCATCATAACAATAAAGGCGACAGCAGGGAACTTTGGGAGGAGATGTATGCTTTTATGGTCTTGATGATAGCTATGATTTCCTAGGGATATGGTTACCCCAAACTCATACATATGTTAGTGTGTGTGATAGCATCCCATAAATTCATAGTTTTTCTTTACTCTTTTTGATTATTTTCGTTTGTTTCTCTGCCTGGATAACTTACAGTATTCTGTCTTTGAGTTTACTTATTCTTTCTTCTGTTTGATCAGTTCTGCTGCTAAAGCTATTCAGTTTTTCAATTTAGACATTGCATTTTTTAGCTCCAGTATCTAGTTATATTTCATAGTCTCTACCTCTTTATTTAACTTTAATTTTGTTATATTTGCTTTCCTAATTCCATTTAGTTGTCTATTTGTCTGGGATCTCTCTGAACTCCTTTAAAATGATTTTTATAATTATTTGTCAGACAATTCTTAGATCTCCATTTTGCCAGGGGTCAGATGCTGGTACTTTGTTTTATTATTTTTATGATGTCATGTTATTATTTTATTATTTTTATGATGTTATGTTTCTGTGATTATTCGTATTTGAGTCCCATTTTCCTGTCTTCATATTTGTAGAAACAATCACCACCTCTATTCTTTTTTAAATATATTTTTTTAGTTGTTGATAAAACTTTATTTATTTACTTATTTATATGTGGTGCTGAGAATCAAACCTAGTGCCTCACACATACTAGGCTTGCACTCTACCACTGAGCTACAATCCCAGCCCACTACCTCTATTCTTTACTAATTGGTTTCAGGAGAGAGAGAAAAAAAAAATTGTCACTGAATTTGGCTAGAGGTCAGTGTACCTCCTCTTGCTCCCTAAATGCAAGACTGGTGCTGAGAGCTTCCTGTTTATTTTCCTTCAAGTAGTTCACTGAGGTACTCAAGGTACTGTACCTTTGTCTATTCTAGCAAAGTCGAGCTGGTGCAAAGATCTGCTCCTACAATTGAAATCTATGTACTATTTGTGGATGCCGGCATGGATCATCAATGTTCTATGCATTGGGACATTTGGGGCACCAATCGTTATGGTGTGGGATTCTGGGAGTGCATGTCAGCTGGTTGATTGAGTACATAGGTGAGTCATGCTATGGAGTTCACAAGTGGTCTATTGTTGGAGTTCATGAGCTGATTACCAGGACCTATGTATGGTTGTTTTTGCTGTGGGTTCCTCCCACTTCTCCATAATCCTAGTTGTCCCCAGGTGACTTAGTCATGTTAATCCCCTCAGTGTTCTGCATGATGCAAGACAGAATGAGGTCTCCTGGGTAGTGTCTGGTAAGGTTGGGGAAGCCAGGTACTCACTTGCTATTATTTTACCCTGTGGGAGATGTTGGATTCAGGAGATTTCTCTCAGCATCAGGATTTGCCAAATGCCTCTGAGAGGCTTGACATGAGTAAAGTGAGGCTGCTTCTCTTACCCAATGTATCCATTCTCAATATTTTTCTCAATGAAGAGTACTGTAATCTCTTAGTTGACTTCTAGGTCTTCCACAAAGGTATTTTTATTCATAGTTAATTGTCAGATTGGTGTTTCTGTGTCAGGATGAGGGCTTGAACCTCATATTCTTCTGTCTTGCTGATGTTATTCCCTGACATTTTATTTCTATTTAATAGCACTGCTCCATAGCTTTGATTTCATAGAGACATAAATATACCAAAGGTCTCCTTCTACCTAAAATAGAAAAGAACTTGGTAAGGGGTCATTTATTATTTCTTTTTGATATCACCCCTCCTTTTTGTGGCATATCTTTCTTAAAAAAGTCAAATTTCCCTAAGACCTCATCCTTCCAACAGGATGCAGTTATGTTGTTAAGCAACATTACAAATGCAATTCTGTGACCTTCTAACTTAGGTTCCTTCTTACCTGGATAAGGATGTATTATTTTATGACTGCTGCTTGTTGCTTCCAGAAGGAATTTCCAAACTTTCTTAAGAGAGCACACCAGTTTTTTACAAAAATATTTTAAACATTATCAAATATTAAAAATACAGCAACATGGTCATTCAATTGTTTCCTTGTGTAATGAATTTCTCAAGTGACTTTGGAGCAAGTAAAAGGTCAAGAAGAAACAAAGCAGATATTGATGGAGGGAGATCATCTCTGTCGGTATGCTCAATTAAGTACAAGTGCTACCTGGTTAAGCAATGCAGTTCAGAATTTAGATATCTGCAGATATTAAAGGGCAGAAGGATATTTCTAGAATCATGACTTGGAAGTCAACTATTTCTGGGTAAAGTGATGATTATTAATATCTTCTACTTACATGATTTTGTTTGTTCTTGGCACAACTTTTCCAGCATACACCAATCCTAACATAATACTTCTGTTTTTATCTTCACCTCAAAAATATGTTCAAATATGAAATATACCCCTTTAAATATTTCTTTAGTAGTAGTAGTAGTTTCCACAGAGTTTCTCAGACATCTCTCTCTCTCTCTCTCTCTCTCTCTCTCTCTCTCTCACCCCCCGCCCACATGCATAGTTGATTGCTTCCATAGAGATGTGTGGTCAAAGCAAAATGGTAACATGAAGTATTTCGGGAGTCACAATAAATATAGTATATAACTGGGTCACAAAGATGAAGGAGGAAATATTAAAGTTTATTAAAATGTATTATTCAAAGATGAAGAATCCTGAAGGGTTTACCCTGAAAATAGTAGTTTCCAAAGTTTTTAACCTATGAAATCATTTAATCAAATAAAAGATCATGCAGAGTCTCAATATAAAATAAGTGATTGCCACTCTGATTCCAATATTGGAAATCCTTTTCTATTGCCAGATCTGAAAAAATCTTAGAAGGTCAGGAAGAAACCAAATGATCGTTACTATACTTCTAACTGAATGGATATTGGTGCAAATCAGTCAAGGAATATACAAAAAACAATGAGTCTTACATTCTCCTCTCTAGCTTTAGAATTACTGTCAGCTCCCAAAGTCCCTAAAAATGTATTTTGGAGCCTTTAATGTATTGATACATCAGTTACAAATCCTCTAATACTAGTAGGCTACAGTGTAATCTGCTTCTAAATATGAAGCCCTCTCTGGGGATGGCCTTATTTTTGTTTCAACATCATGCTTCAAGAATCAACTCCAGGGGGATAGGAAGGGCAGCAGAATAGAATAGACATTATGATTGTCATATATATATATAT
>NW_026000026.1:59976424-59981161 GCF_001458135.2 Marmota marmota marmota | reverse complement strand
TATATATATATGACCAGTGTGATTCTGCAATCTGTACAATCAGAAAAATGAGAAATTATACCCCAATTGATTCAAATGTATGAATTGCCAAGATCATTGTAATGTCTTGTGTAGCTAATTAAAAAAGAAAAGAAAAGAAGGGGAAAAAAAAGAATCAACTCCAATTAAGAGTAATATTCTTACCTCTTTTTAAGTGCTATACAATTATGGGACTTCCCAATGTCCTAAAGACAGGTTAGTGGAAAAGGCATTTTAGTATTTGTTTGCATTCCTTTCTTATTAAGACTTAATGACAGTGAAGGTGAGAAAATATTATGGAATAGTTGAATTTAGAAACAAATTTTATTTTCAACATTACATAGTAGGATAAGAATGAACTTTGAAATTAGACAATAACTTTCAAATTTGGCTCTGTGCCTTCCTGGATGTTTTGATACATTCTAGCCCTTTGCCATGAGTTCTAAAAATCAAGTGTCTCTAGAGATAGGCAAATGATGCCTGGAGAGAAAAATTGCTCCTGGTCAAGAACCGTTGGTTTACATCAATACAGAATTCAAAATTTCTCATTTAAATTTTTCATATTTTCTAATTGACACATACTGATTCTCCATATTTATGTTACAGAATATAATGATTTAGTACATGTATACAACATGTATTTATCAAATCAGAGTGATTACCATTTATAACTCCTTATACATTTATCATTTCTTTGTGTTTGGCAAATTCAAACTTCTTCTAGTTTTTCATAATTTGAAATAGGGTATTGTAAAGTACAATCACTTTACAGTGCTGCAAAATACTAGTACTTATTCCATCTACTTAACTTTATTTTGTTCCTCAGTATTCAACCTCCTACTTTTCCTAGTTTCTACTAATAGCTATTCTTTCATCTTTGAGATAATTTTTTACCCTCCACATGTGAGAACATGCTATGTTTCTCTTTCTGTGTCTGGATTATTTCCTTTCAGAATGTCTTCTGATTCCAAGGGTAGCAAATTGTACAAAATGCTGGACAAGAATCCAAAATAATGATTTTTTAAAAAAGTTCAATGAATTCCAAGAGGATGCAAATAAACTGAATAAATTTAGGAACACAATGCACAACATGAAAGAACAATTCAATAGAAATTCAGAAGAAGAATCAAACAAATATTCGAAATGGAAAACTCAGTCACCCAAATAAAAGGCTCAGTTGAAAGCCTCATCAATATGTTGCTTTATGTCTCATTTTAAACTCATTGCTTTATGTCTCATTTATGTCTGATCGAGGGCTACAATATTTTAATTAACTCTGCCAATATGTCTACCCAGAGGCTGTTGCCATTTCTGCCATTAATAAAATTTTTGTTCCCAAGAAAGGCAGAATTATACTTTTTTTTTCTAACAGATTGAGTTGGTGCTTAGTGATTTTTCTCCAGATCTGCCATGCTAGCACTTTCTGAGTTGCCAAAAATTTGTTGGAGAGTTAGATTGTTTTTGGCAACATGTGTAACTCATTGGATAATATAGTTTTATCTCTCCTGGAAAGTCACCTTCTCCACACATATGGCTTAAATAGATTTTATTTCAGCCCAAGAAAATGAAGCCATTAAGAAGTTATGTTTTCATATGAAAAACAAAAACAAAACCCAGTTTAATAACCTGCTAATAAACTCAATAAGATTTTTTACACCAGGGAAAGTAAATCATGCTCTGGGTCCCAGTCCTTCATTTAGGAAGAAAGCTAATAATCTTTTCTGGTGTTTTGTGGGGGATAGAGTGCTAGGACAATAATTTCTGTGTGTGAAACCTTTCATTTAAGGACAGTGTTGGTACATTGTTGATCTCTGTTGTTCTTCCAAGACTTTTATTGTGGTAGAAGTACCTTCTCCCATGTCTACTGATTTTTTTTTTTTTTCCTTTCTGATCCTTCAGCAAATTTCAGTTTGTTTCAAGATGGTCCTATTGGAAAGACACTACAAGCAAGTAAATAGGGGGAAATTGGGGACATACTCACTGTTTCAACTGCTTCCAAGTGAGTATTAAGAACTGGAATCTTTTGACTTCATTATCTAGTACTCCCTGTGTTAGTAGTTTTCAGAGTCTAGTTCTAGCTTTATTTTTATTTTTGTTTTTCTTCCTCAAGTGGGAGCAAAGAAGGAAAAAACAGCCTTGGAAGTCTCCCAGGGCAACTGTCAACTCCTCTGCAGACGTTTGCCTCCAGCCCAAGGAGGAGGAACGTTCTGGTCCGAGCCTTATGCGCAGGCGCCTCAGGCCTCCTAGTCCTCCCACCCAGGTAGGGTGGGTTTGGGGTTTGGGGTTTGGGGTTTGGGGTTTGGGGTTCGTTCGGCGCTGGCAAGACTTTTTAAGGAGATACACCCAGGTAAGCCTTGCTCCAGGTCCCAGCAGGGCACCTAGAGACCATGAAGGAAGCCGTAGAGAATGTGGAGCTGGAGACTGTATCGGGCAGGAGGACTTCTAAGGACGAGGAAGTTGAGACTTTAGGAAATCGCAAGAAAATTTCCCCGTACCTGACAATGTTGCCAATGGCCTTTACGAAGTTTAACAGAGCTCCTCGGAAGAAAAAGGCGAAATCTCCTCCCAAAAAATCACCAGACTCGGATCATGTTAAGGAAGGGCCCTGTGGCATTGGTTGTATTGTTGTCCCCTGCTGTGAGCATTTTAACAGTATTCGCTGCTTCCTGTTTTTCTTCAGCATGCTGATCTTCACTCAAGGTGAGCCCAGCGGGTGGGGATCATTCTGGTTAATAGAAGTGGTCAGGTGGACTAAAGATGCAGGTTTGGTGGGGAGGGAGAGAAAAGAAGGGTGTGTGCTGGGTGTCATATTGTGGGCCAGAGTGAAGAAGTTTTCTTAGACTTGTTCTCAAAGTATGATTGGAATCAAAGCTGTTTGGGTTATTGCTTCACTTCCTGATGGACATGATTGACATAATCCATCCTATAATTTGGGAGTGGTAGGGCTTTCATCTCCAAATAACCTGTTGGAGAAGGGATGTTGTTGTCATTTAATGTGGTTTGGCTACCAGTTTTTAAGTTCTAGGTGGAATCTCTTGGAAACTGAAATTAAAAACTGTGTATGTGCAATCGCCAGCTTGTTTCAGCTTCTGCCTCCAAATTTTGAGACACTCTGGCTAAGCCACTTTCTATTTGAATTTTTTTTTCTTCATCTGTAAAGTAAGGGAGAGTAATAGGACTTCAGGTAGTCTATACTGGAGATGACTAGTAAGTTAATTTTTGTCCAGATGTTTGAAAAAGGTGAAGTTGAGTCTTTAGACATGCATTCTCTTCCCTAATTCTCATCACTCCCATTACATCTAGGTCTTTTATTAGCTTGCTTATACTGATGACACCGGAATCTGACAAACCTGATCTCCTTTTTGCTATCAAATCCTGTGTCTAAATAACTGCAAGGAAAAGGTTTTATGAGAAAAGAACCATTTGAGAAGAATAAATGAGTAGTCATCAGTTTGTCTTAAGATTATAACAAGTTTCTTGCAAGAGAGAGATTTGACCTAATTTAAGTACAGTTCTGATAGCTAGGGATGAAGTCGATGAGTATATACAGAGTAAGGAAATGAATGAATGAATAAGTGTTCTGTTTTACAAAGGCTTGTTTCAGAATGGTGAATGACAAGTTTGACTGGATAATGGTTTTATGTAAGCACCAAAAGGGAGTAATATATTGCTGTTATATAATAACTCTACTAATGTGGATGGGGCAGAGAATACATTCAATAAATGTATATTGAATGCTCAAATAAACTTAAAAGGAAGGAAAAGAAATATTGTGGTCACATTATGAAAGCCTTTAAATATCTGAATGTGAATTTTAAAAGGACACTAATTGATTTTTAATTCCCACTATGTAAGATGCTTTACAAGCATTATCTCCATATAATTTCATTATTGGGTGGGTAATGAGGAGCCATTGAAGATTTTGAACAAGTGGTTGGCCATAAATGTTTGAGCTCCATCGCTTAACTAACTTCATATGATTTACCAACTCAGTGTAGTGATAATATTGAGTCTTTCATTTATGAAATGGTATAGTTCTTGATTTGTATGTCAATTGATATATGTATGATTTTAGTTGCATTTTAAACAATCCTGAAATCATTTTAAAATTACACAAAGGACATCAAATACAAAAAACTTCTGCTGGTGGCTCGAGCTTTTAGAATTTTACCATACTTACTCCTTTACCTTCTGTTTATTTGCACATATAGTCTTTGTTTTGGATATGATTCCTTATTAGCACTAACTTATGGTAGTCCCATATATCCACGGGGAATGTGTTCCAAGATTTCCAGCAAATGCCTGAAACCATGAGTATTACTGAACTCTATTTATACTATTTTTTCCCTTACATGCATATCTACAATGAAGTTTAATTTTTAAATTAGCCAGAGTAAGAGATTAAAAACATTAATAAATAGTAAAATGGAAAAATTATAGTAATATATATGTTTTCTTTCTCTCTTGCTCAAAGTAACATGTTATACTGTATTCACTTTTCTTTTTGTGATACCCAGACAGTTACTCTGATAACTGAGTTGACTGCTAAGTGGCTAATGGCCAGGTAGCATATCCAGCATGGAGGTAATGGGCAAATGAATTATTTGCATCCTGAGTGGGGCAGTGTGAGATTCTGTCATGCTACTCATCAATTTAAACCTTTGAATTTGTTTTCTGGAAATTTCTGTTTACTATTTTCAGGAAAAAAAAAAAAAAAAA
>NW_026000026.1:59948057-59976291 GCF_001458135.2 Marmota marmota marmota | reverse complement strand
ACACATACATACACACATACACATACACACACATATACATGTATGTATATATCTGTATATATATATATATATATATATATATATATATATATATATATATATATAGTCTCTTGCATTCTAGGCCATAATCTATCTATCTATCTATCCATCTATCTATATATGGTTGACTGAAACCACGGAGAGAGAAACTTTGGAGAGGGGCACTACTGTAGTCCAGCATGCTTCTTTTCAAAGTTAGACATTTTTCCTGTATAACCACCATGCAATCCTCACTATCATGAAGTGGCTCCATCTATGTGTTACAAAATATGATACTGTCTGCTTTTCCTTTTGGTCCAGAATTCCATCCAGGAATCCACGTTACTTTTAATTAACATATTTTAGAAGTCTTCTTTAACCTAGAACACTTCCTCATTTTTCTCTGGTTCTTAAGTACTTGAAAAATTTAAAGAATGTGATTCTTTCATTTTGTATTTGGAACTTCAACCTGAGTGTGATGTTTCTTTACAGTTAAACTTATGCCATGTTTCCCTCCTACCTTCCTCCTTCGCTTCCTTTATTCTTTTCCTTTATTTTATTTAGGTATAATTTAGAAACAATAATACTTCCCCGCCTTTTTTTCAGTATTAGGCATTGAACCCAGGGTCTCTTGCATGCTAGGCCATTGCTCTACCACTAAGCTACACCCCAAGTCCCCACATTTACTATTTTTAAAGTATACAATTCAACGAGTTTTAGTTAATATACAGAGAAAGTAATAAGTACATGCCATCACCAACACAATCAAGTTTTAGAATCTTTCCATCACACTAACAGTTTCTTTATGTCCATTTTCTATCAAATCTTGCTCTTATCACTTATTTTAACCAATGATTGATTGACTTTGTGTCATTAGTTTTGTGTTTTTTTAGAATTTAATATGCATGGAAGCATACAGTTTCTAGTATTTTGTGTTTTGCTTCTATTAACAGCATGATGTTTTTGAGATTGATTCATGCTTTATATTAATAGTTTGTTCTTTTTTAGTATGACTAGTATTCCATTGTTCAGAATTACCACACATAACCACTCACTAGTTCATAGATTTTTGTGTTGTTTCCAGTTATTTTGTCTATTATGAATAATGTTATGAGTAGTTGCACACAAATTTTGTATGGATTTATGTTTTTATTTCTTTGGGAATGATGCCTAGAAGTGGAATTATTGTGTCATATGTTAAGTTTTGTAATAAGTACATGTTGCATTGCTGGTAGGAATACAAATTGGTGCAACCACTCTGGAAAGCTGATGGAGATTCCTCAGAAAACTTGGAATGAAACCACCATTTGACCCAGTTATCACCTGCCTTGGTGTATGCCCAAAGGACTTAAAATGAGCATATTATAGTTACGAAGCTGCATCAATGTTTATAGCAGCTCAACTCACAATAGCTAATCTATGGAACCAACCTAGATGCCCTTCAACAGATGAATGGCTCAGCCTTAAAGAAGAATGAAATTATGGCATTTGCAGGTAAATGGATGGAGCTGGAGATTGTCATGCTAAGCAAAGTAAACCAATCCCCAAAAACCAAAGGCTGAATGTTTTCTCTGATAAACAGATGTTGATCCATAATGGCCAGGGTCGGGGGTATAGAGAAGAATGGATTGGGTAGAGGGAAGTGAGGGTAGGAGAGGAGGTGTGGGGGTAGGAAGGATGGGGAATGAGACAGACAGTATTACCCTATAAAAATGTATGGTTGCACAACTGGTGTGACGCTGCACTATGTGCAGACAGAGGAATGAGAAGTTGTGCTCCATTAGTGTTAAAAACAAAACGAAAAAGGAAGAAACTGGAATGGAACCACCATTTGACGCAGCTATCCCATTCCTCCATCTATACCTGAAAGACTTAAAATCAGCATACTACAATGACACAGCCACATCAATGTTTATAGCAGCTCAACTCACAATAGCTAAGCTATGGAACCCACCTAGGTACCTTTCAACAGATGAATGAATAAAGAAACTGGGGTATATCTACACAATGGAATATTACTCATCAATAAAAAAATGATTTTATGACTTTTTCAGTAAATGTATGGAGCTGTAGACTATCATGCTAAGTGAAATAAGCCAATCCCAAAAAACCAAAGGCTGAATGTTCTGTCTGATATCTGGATGTTAATACACAATAAGGAGAAGGAGGAGTATAGAAATTCATTGGATTAGACAAAGTAGAATGAAAGGGAGGGAGAGGGGATAGGAATAGGAAAGACAGTAGAATGAATTGGACATAACTCTCCTATGTTCATATATGAATACACAACCAGTGAACCTCCACATCATCTACAACCACAACATTGGAATCCAAATCAGAATAAGTTATACTCCCTGTATGTCTAATATGTCAAAATATACTGTTAGACCACGACGCAAGAAAAGACCACTGACTCCAATTAAAATCAAATTAAAACAAGCTTATTATTTCGACCGGCTGGGCTGCCTTGCCCATCAAAATCGTGGGAGCCAAGGACAGCGGCGAGGCTTCTTTGTGGCCCAGTTTTATAGCCCAAAAAGTTATACAAAGGGGGTTACAGATAACAACACTCTGAGGAGCATAACACAAGTTTACATTTTTGCTGGCCCTGGCATCAGAATTTATGGAGATCTTAGAGACTCAGAGAGGGTCGTTATCCGGCCAAGCACAGAATTTATGAGGCGTCACTAGGGTTTAGGAAAGGGTTGTTATATGGTCAGGGAAAACCGGACATGGGTGAGTTCAGGGCACGGGCAGGCATTCCAATCAGCTTTACAACATCAACTAATGGCCAGGCCATACAGACATCCTGATATTTTTACAGAAAACAGAAATGAATCCTTCATAACTTGTGACAAGCTGGCTTCTGATCTAATGAGATAACTAGGCTAGGTATATCAATACTCTACTGTCATGTATATCTAAAAAGAACAAATTTTTAAAAATGAGGGGGAAAAATAAGTGTATATGTTAGATACTGCCAGGTTTCCTTACAAAATGTCTATACTATTTACCTTTCTCTTAGCAATATATGAAAATTCCAGCAGCTCCACAACTTTGTTAATACTTGATAATGTCAGCCTTAAGTTTAGCCATAACATTAAGAGGGTAATGGTGATTTTAATCTATATTTGTTAGTGACCAATTGTCTTAAAATCTTTTTATGTGCTTTTCACCCATTCATATGTCATCTTTTGTGAAGCACCACTTACCAAATTGTTATTTTTTCCCCATATTTTTGAGTGAAGTGTTCTTTACATCTTCTGGATACAATCCTTTTGTTAAATAAATATTTACAAATATTTTCTCCCAATTTGTGGCTCTTAGTTTTCTTTGTTGGTTTTTTTTTTGTATTACAAGAAGGCTTTTAGCTTTTGATAAAGTATAAATTATTAATATTTTTATTTTAGGATTCATTCTTTTTGGTCCCTATCAAACTATTCTCTAAATTTGTGTCAGAAATGTTTTCTGCTTAGTTTAGTAGTGTTAAATCTGCTGATATCCAGATATTAAATGAACTTTGAAGATTTTAGTAAGTCATTTCACACTTTTTTCAGCCTTTTAGCTTAAGGCTGTTTATTAGTAATGGAGAAAAGATGATAACATTCTTCAGAGTGCATTACTGTAAATAATCCACAGGTTTTTCTGTAGCAAAATCATGTGGAGCAAATAATTCTTTTTAAAAATTAATTAATTTATTTGTTGTCATTAGTTATACATGATGGCAGAATGCATTTTGATTCATAATACACAAATGGACCACAAATTTTAATTTCTCTGGTTGGACATGATGTAGCATCAGACCATATGTGCAGTCATAAATGTACCTAGGATAATAATATCCCATTAATTCCACCATCTTTCCTGCCCCCATATTCACCTGCTCCCTTCCCTCTCTTTTGCCCAAAGTTCCTCCATTTTTTCCATGCCCTCCTCCATTGTGGATCACCCACCATCCACTTATCAGTGAGAACATTGAGCCTTTGAGTTTTTGGGATTGGCTTACTTAGCGTGATATTCTCCATCCATTTATAATCTATGGCAAGTGCCACGATTTTATTCTCTTTTGATACTGAGTAATATTCCATAGTGTATATATACCAAAGTTTACCTATCCATTCATCTACTGAAGGGCATCGAGGTTGCTTCCACAGTTTAGCTGTTGTGAATTGAGCTGCTATAAACATTGTGGTGGCTGTGTTACTACAGTATGCTGATTTTAAGTCCTTTGGGTATAGACCAAGGAGTTGGATAGCTGGGTCAAATGGTGGTTCCATCCCAAGTTTTTCTAAGGAATCTCCATAACTGCTTTCCAGAGTGGTTGCACCAATTTGCAGTCCCACCAGCAATGAATGAGTGTGCCTTTCCCCCACATCCTCGCCAACACTTTTTGTTGTTTGTATTATTGAAAACTGCCATTCTGACTGGTGTGAGATGAAATCTTAGAGTGGTTTTTATTTGCATTTCTCTAATTACTAGAGATGTTGGACATTTTTAATATATTTGTTGATTGAATGTTTATCTTCTCCTGTGAAGGGTCTCTTTAGCTCCTTAGCCCATTTATTGATTGGGTTGTTTGTTTATTTGGTGTTGATTTTTTTGAGTTCTTTATATATCCTGGAGATTAGTGTTCTATCTGATGTGTGCATGGCAAAAATTTACTCCCAAAATGTAGGCTCTCTCTTCACCTCATTGATTGTTTCTTTTGCTGAGAGGAAGCTTTTTAGTTTGACTCCATCCCATTTACTAATTCTTGATTTTATTTCTTGTGGTTTAGGAGTCTCCTTAAGGATCTTGGGGCCTAATCTGACTGAAGATTTGGGCCTACTTTTTCCTCTATTAGGCACAGTCCTATATTATCTGGTCTAAATCCTAGGTCCTTGATCCACTTTGAGTTGATTTTTGTATACAGCAAGAGATAAGTGTTTAGTTCATTTTGCTGCATATGGATTTCCAGTTCTCCTAGCACCATTTGTTGAAGAGGCTATCTTTTCTCCAGTTTATGTTTTCAGCTCCTTTGTCTAGGATGAGATAATTGTATTTATGTGGGTTTGTCTCTGTGTTTTGTATTCTGTACCATTGGTCTACATATCTATTTTTGTGCCAATACTATGCTGTTTTTGTTACAATCGCTTTGTAGTATAGTTTAAGGTCTGGTATTGTGATGCCTCCCCCTTCACTATTCTTGCTAAGGTTTGCTTTGGCTATTCTGGGTCTCTTATTTTTCCAAATGAATTTCATGATTTCTTGTTCTATTTCTATAATAAATGACACTGGGATTTTAATTGGAATCACATTGAATTGTATAGGGCTTTTGTTAGTATGGCTATTTTGACAATATTAATTTTGCCTATCCAAGAGCATGGGGGATCTTTCCATTTTCTAAGGTCTTCTTCAATTTCTTTCTTTAGTGTTATATAATTTTCATTGTAGATGTCTTTAAGACACCTTTTTTGTTAAGTTGATTCCCAAGTATTTTATTTTTATTTTTTGAGGCTATTGTGAATGGATAGTTTTCCTAATTTCTCTTTCAGAGGATTCATCACTGATGTATAGAAATGCATTTGATTTATGGGTATTAATAAATTTATGAGTCAGATACTTTGCTGAATTCATTAATTAATTCTAGAAATGTTTGGGTGGAGTTTTTTGAATCCTCTAAGTATAGAATCATATTGTCAGCAAATCATGATAGTTTAAGTTCTTATTTTTTTATTTGTATCCCTTTAATTTCTTTAGTCTGTATAATTGCTCTGGCTAGAGTTTCAAGGACTATGTTGAACAGAAGTGGTGAAAGAGGGCATCCCTGTCTTGTTCCAGTTTTTAGAGTGAATACTGCCAATTTTTTCTCCATTTAAAGTGATGTTGGCCTTAGGTTTAGCATAGATAGCTTTCCCAATGTTGAGATATGTTCTTACTACCACTAGTTTTTCTAGTGTTTTGAACATGAAAGGGTGCTATGTTTTGTCAAATGCCTTCTCTTCATCAATTGATATAATCATATGATTCTTTAAGTCTGTTGATGTGATGAATTTATATTTATTGATTTCCTTATGTTGGACCATCCTTGCATCCATGGAATGAAACCCACTGTTTTTTAAATACGTTTTTTTTTTAATGGGATTTGCCAGATTTTTATTGAGAATTTTTGCTTCAATGTTCATCAAGAATTTTGGGTCTAAAATTTTCTTTCCTTGATGTGTCTCTGACTAGTTTTGATATCAGGATGATACTAGCTTCATAGATTGAGTTTGGAAGGGTTCCCTCCTTCTCTAGTTCATGAAATAATTTGAGGAGTATTGGTATTAATTCTTCTTTATAGGTCTTGTAGAACTCAGCTGTGACTCCATCTGGTCATAGGCTTTTCTTGTTGGTAGGCTTTTGATGATGTCTTTTATTTTCTTACTTGAAATTGATCTGTTTAAATTGTGTATGTCCCCTTGACTCAGTTTTGGTTGTCATATGCCTCTAGAAATTTGTTGGTTTTTTTAAGGTTTTCTATTTTACTGGAGTGTAAATTTTCAAAATAGCTTCTAATTGTCTTCTGTATTTTAGTAGTGTCTGTTGTGATATTTCCTTTTTCATCAAGAATTTTAGTAATTTGAGTTATCTCTCTCCTTCTTTTCATTTTCTAAGATCTTCTTCAATTTCTGTCTTTAGTGTTGTACAGTTTTCATTGTAGAGGTCTTTAAGACACCTCTTTTGTTAAGTTGATTCCCAAGTATTTTATTTTTATTTTTATTTTTTGAGGCTAAGGGCTTGTCAATTTTATTATTTTTTTCAAAGAACCAGCTTTTTGTTTTGTCAATTTTTTGAAATTTTGTTTTTTGTTTCAATTTCATTGATTTCTGCCCTGACCATAATTATTTCCTGTGTTCTACTATTTTTGGTGTTGGTTTGTTCCTTTTTTTCTAGAGCTTTGAGCTGTAATATTAGGTCATTTGTTTGTTGGCTTTTTCTTCTTTTAATGAATGAACTCCATGAAATGAACTTTCCTTTTAGCACTACCTTCATAGTGTGCCAGAAATTTTGATAAGTTATAACGGAGTTCTCATTTACCTCTAAGAATTTTTTTTTCTCTTCTCTGATGCATTATCATTCAATAGCATATTGTTTATAGTCTTCAAGTATTGTAGCAGCTTCTATTTTTTGTTTTATCACTGATTTCTACTTTCATTCCATTATAGTCAGATAGAATGCAGGGTATTTCTCTATTTTTTTGTATTTGCTAAGATTTGCTTTGTGGCATAACATATGGTCTATTTTGGGGAAGGATCCATGTGCTACTGAGAAGAAAGTGTATTTGCTTATTGCTGGATGAAGTGTTCTATATATGTCTGGTAAGTCTAATTTATTGATTATATTATTGAGTGCTATGCTTTCTTTGTTTAGTTATTGTTTGGAAGATCTATCCAGTGGTAAGAGAGGTGTATTAAAGTCACCTAGTATTATTGTGTTGTGGTCTATTTGGTTCTTGTAGTTGAGAAGGGTTTGCTTGATATATATAGATGCCCCATTGTTTGGGACATAGACATTTATGATTGTTATGTCTTATTAATGTATGAATCCCTTAAGCAGTATGAAACACCCTTTTTTTATCCCTTTTCATTAGCTTTGGTTTGTAGTCCACTTTATCTGATATGAGGATGAAAGCCCCTGATTGTTTACAAGGTCCATGTGAGTGGTACATTTTTTTTCCTATCCTTTCATCTTCAGTCTATGGATGTCTTTTACTGTGAGATGAGTCTCTAGAAGACAACATATTGTTGGGTCTTTTTTGAAAATCCAATCTGTCAATCTATGTCCTTTAATTGATGATTTTAGGCCAGTTTATCATGAAGGTTTCTATTTTGTCATCAAATTTATAGCTTAATTTTGCTGGATATAAGATTTTTGGTTGGCATCCATTTTCTTTCAGAGTTTGGTATATGTTGTTCTAGGATCTCCTGACTTTGTGGGTCTGGGTTGAAAAATCTGCTGAGAAACGAATTGGTCTCCCCATACATGTGATTTGATTCCCCTCTCTTGCAGCCTTAAGATTCTATCCTTATTCTGTATGCTAGGCATTTTCATTATAATGTGCCTTGGCATAGGTCTGTTGTAATTTTGTACATTTGGTGTCCTGTGGGCCTTCTGTATTTGATTTTCCAAATCATTCTTCATGTTTGGGAAATTTTCTGATATTATTTCATTGAAGGGATTATGCATTCCTTTGGTTTGAATCTCTGTGCCTTCCACTATCGCAATAACTCTTAGATTTGGTCTTTTGGTGTTATCCCATAATTCTTGGATGTCCTCTTCATGGATTCTTACCATCTTCACTGTGTGGTCAACTTTATTTTCAACTTTATTTGTCTTCATTTTCTGGCATTCTTTCTTCCAAGTGATCTAGTCTGTTGGTGATGCTTTCTGTTGAATTTTTTATTTGATATATTGTTTGCTCCATTGCAAGTATCTTTGATTGTTTCTCTTTTTTCAGAATCTCTATTTCTTGAAGTAATCTGTTGCTATCTTGCTATATTTGTACCCTTATCTGTTTTTTTGGTGTGATCAATGGTTGCCTGTATTTGTTCCTTTTTCTCATTGTGGGTGTGATCAGTGGTTGCCTGTATTTGCTTTCTTATCTCTTTGTTAGAGTGATCAATTTTTGCCTGTATTTGATCACTTAGGTCATTCTTTAATTTGTAGAACATTTTAATTATGTACATTCTGAACTCCTTCTCTGACATTTCATCAACTATGCTGTCCATGGATTCTATTATTGTAATATTTTTGTTGTTGTTGTTTGGAGGCACTTTCCTTCCTTGTTTTTTCACTTATGTGTCCTCCTTTCTTGCAGTGCAGATCTAAGGTATTACAGTTTCTACCTTATATTCTTGTAGTGTCCCTGCAGATTACCTGTACCTCACCTTGGTGTTGGGCTTCTAGACCCCAGATGGAGTCCCACAATAAATGATCTTGCAACTAAAGGTGGTAGTGGCAATATCAGAGGTAACTCAAGATAGCAGTGGGGGTGCCCTAACATGGATGTAACCAATTTCAAAGATGGCCTGAAAGGGTGGGCTGCCTGTTTGGAGATTCAACTGCCTCCAGGCCCTATCTGTTGTCCCAAGATGGAAGCTACTGCATGGGGAGGGCTATGGCAATGGCTACAGTGTCCCAAGATGGAGGTGGGCTAGGCCTGGGCTCCGGTGGGGTCAGTAGGGCTGTCCTAGGCCTGAGCCTGTACTCCGCCATGGGTTTGCTGGTCAGTGGGGGCAGTCCTAGGCCTGGGCTTGGGCTTCAGTGTAGAGCTGCCTATTATTGCCAGTGGTCCTGGGCTGAGGCCTGGGCTCTGGCATCTCTCTCCTGATCCATCTTGAATGACTGGTGTGTGTGTGTGTGTGTGTGTGTGAGAGAGAGAGAGAGAGAGAGAGAGAGAGAGAGAGAGAGTGCGAGAGAGAAAGAGAGAAAATTTGTTGCAGGATCAGAGTCCCTGTAAGCATTCTCTGACAGGGTAATGTATGCAGCTATGAGAATTAGGCTGAAACTGTGATGTAGACACCAAGGAAAATGAAATAACCACAATGTGGAATGCCTATCCAGAGAAGCTGCAGGTAGCATATAAAACCTACCTAAGAGAGAAGCCATGTGGGCTGCAACCAGCATAGGCACAGGGATGGGGCTACCCAGATCCTTAGGAGCCTACATCTCACCATGCTCTGTGCTGGAAAGGAAGACTAGGGTTTAGAGTTGCCTTTGTAGGTTTTAGTCTTGGTTTGGACTGAACCCCCTTAATACTATCCTATTCCTTTTGGAGTAGAAATGTATGCCCCATGCCTCTCTCACCATTATATTTAAAGCACATAACTTTATTTTTAAAATTTTTTATAGGAGTGTACAGTTATGTTTGCCTCAAGTCTTAAAAGAAACTATTTATTTTAATTTTGAGCAATACTGAAATAGTTAAGACTTTTGGAGACCATTGGTGATAGACTAAATGCCTTCTGCATCATGAGATGAACATGAAACTTTGGAGGCCAGAGGCAGGATGCTATAGTTTGAAGCTTAAATGTTACCTTAAGGTGTATGTGGTAAAGCCTTTCCCTTCAGAACAGTACTATTGGAAGGTAGTAAAGGCTTTTGGAAGTGGGGTCTAGTGGGAAGTTTCTAGGTTATTTAGGGTGTGCCCTTGAAGGGGATTGTGGGACCTGGTCTCTGCCATGTGTTCCCACCTTGATGTACTATCTTGCTGAAAGCCTTTAAACAACAGGACCAGCAAATAATGAACTAGAAACTCTGAAACCTTAGACAAAAATAAACCTTTTATATTTCTAAGTTGATTATCTCAGGTATTTGTTATAGTAACAGAAAGCTAACACATCAGACATTCTGTCTTTTTTTTTCTCTTTTAAAGTTATTTTGGCTACTCTAGATCTAGATTATAAGATTTTGCTTATAATATTATAGTCAACTTGTCTACTTCCCTAGAATACTTACTGAAGTTGACATCTTAACAACATTGAGTATTTTAAATTATTTTAAAATTTTTAAAGTATTCTGATAACTGAACATGATGTGTTTTGTTAGTTAGGTCTTATTTAACTTGGGTAAATTAACTTATTAATTATAGAAGCTCTTTTTGCAGATTCCATAGGATTCTATACATATATGGTCATATCATCTATACATAAACAGGTTTTAATTCCTTGTTCCTTATCTGTAGGCCAGTAGGCTTTTTGTTTTTTCTTTGTTGTGATGGCTATGACCTACAGTAAAATTGTGAATAGAAATTGTGAAAAAAAGACATGTTGATTTGGGGACAGAAAGAATTTAGCCTTTCTTTTTTTCTTTTTCTTTTTTGGTACTGGGGATTAAACTCAGAGGTGCTTAACCACTGAGCCATATCCCCAGCTCTTTTTAAAATCATATTTATATACAGGGTCTCACTGAGTTGTTTAGTGTTAGGTGCAGAACAGGCTGAACTATGTTATCTGCAGGGCAAGCTGAACAAATGTTAGCTGCAGGATGGCCTACGCACTCAAACCCCCCTCTGTCTGGTCCTTTATCACCTGTTTGCATCAAAGCTGAACATTCAACCCCCACTCAAGGCTGAACACTCACCGCCCCCCCAGCCTTGTGCCAACAAGGCAGCTTGCAGACCCAGAGGCCCCGTAAGATTTGGGCTATAAAAACTCCCTCCTGCTGGGCCCCTCTCTCTCTTGCTCTCTTGCTCTGTCTCTCTTTCTTGATCTGTCTCCCTTGCGCGCATGCTCTCCTCTCTCTCTCTCTCTTTCTCTCTTTTCTCCTGTTGCACTGCTGCAAAAAGATCTGTTGGTTGCTCCGAGTGTTTTGGTTACTTTCCTTTCATTTAGGGCCTTGCTAAGTTGCTGAGGCTGGCTTTGAAGTTGAGATCCTCATGCCTCAGTCTATCAAGCTGCTGGAATTTTAGGCATGAACCACTGTGCCTGGCCATTCAACCTTTTTAAATTAAGTATATCAACTGTAGATTTTTTAGAAAGATGTCCCTGTTCAGTTTGAGGATTTTCCCTTCTCTTAATTTGTGGAAAATTTTTGCTCTGAATTGGTATTGAATTTCATCCAGTGTTTTTTTTTCCCCTGTATTTTTGAGGTAATCATATTGCTTTTAAAATTTATTCACAAATTGTATCATATTTTTGGTTTTTGAATATTAACCAACCTTGCATTCTTAGGATAAATCCTCCTTACTGGATTATTATCTTTTTAAAAAATATACATTGTTGGATTAAAGTTACTAAAATTTCATTAAGAATTTTTGTTTCTCTGGAAAATATTGGTCTGTAGTTTTCTTGTAATATTTTTCCATGTGTCTTTAATAATAGGTAAGAGTGGCTTAAAAAAAAAAGAGTGACTTTTTTCAATTAATTAGGATGTTTTCTTTCTTCTCTTTTCTGAAAGAGATTGTGAAGGATGTTATGCATATCTGATTCAATCTGTCAATTTATTTTCTGTCATTACTGCTAGCAGTTTATTACCTCTGAATTTCAAATTCATCGTTTTCATCTGCTACGTGAAAAATAGATGAAGGCACTTTAAATGTTTTGCTTTGACAGTTGTCATTTTGGGGAACCATTATTATGCAGGAAATATTTTATGTCTTAGTTCCACAGTCCTTGCTTTTTCTGTTCCTTAGCATATACATCTTTCTCCAGGACTAGACTCTTGCATTTCCTGCAGTGTATGGTGGCCAGAATCACCCAGTGTCTAGAAGTTTTCTCTGGCTTTTCTCATGGGGAAGCACATAAATGGAGATTTTCAAGAAAGTTTAAGAGTGTAGATTTCTAGCCATGAAATTTGAAATATGTACATTTAATTAGAACCACATGGAGTGATCATCTTGGTATTCTGAGCTTTCCTTATCAGTGGACAGAATTTACCTCTAGGAATCATGCAGGCTACTCTCACCTGGATTGGAGGTCTTGAAAGAGAATGCCTATATTTTGTAAGATCACTACAATCACACCTATTTCCACTGTTATCCACTGAAAGTACATTCTCAGCATGCTCCAGGGCAACAGGTCCTCACTATGACCCAGGAAAAAGAAACTTAAGCATTTAAGTAATTATAAGCTTTGCTAATATTTACTGGTAGAATCCTGGGTAATATATGTGAGTTGATTTTATGAGTTCTTAGTTATGACTTAGTGTTTTTTATTCTGTAAATGAACTCAAATTAATACATTTTTGTATCTTCCTTAAATATTTAGTGTAATTTATCAGCTAATTCAATATGGAATTTTCTTCCTGAAGAGTTTTAAAAATCATTAATTCTATTACATTAATAGATACTCACCAATAAAAAATTTTTTTAAAAATTTCATGTCATTTTAGTAATTGCTTTTTAAGGTTATTTTCATTTCATCTTTGTTGTAAAATTTGTTGGAATATAGTTGTTCATAATATTCTTCCTTATTACTTTAATGTCTGTAATGGTTGTTACAATATACACTCTGACATTCATTCATGCTATTACTAATATTTGTCTTCTGTCCTATTATCTTGATCAGTTTAGCTTAATCACTTTTTGTTCATTTTCCAAAATACCAATGTACGGAAAAAAGTTAACGTAAAAGGCCTGAACTGCAGTCCTTAGAAAGCAAGGTTGACCTGCCAGAGTTGACTGGCATCTAAGCAATTAAATTTTCCCACTTTCCCCTTCTGGATAAAGCTGGTTAGATAATACTTCACACAGCTTCCTACAGTTTGACATGGGGTAGTTCAGTGTGTACTGTGTGATTCTAGTGGGATAGGACTCTTAGAAGCTAGTGCCTCTTTTTCTCCAAACATTGCCCCATGTACTTTTCTCCTCACTCTTTATGCTTTGTAAATCACAGCTATAACTATGAGTATATGCTGAGACTATTGAATCTTTCTAGTGAATTATCAAACCAAGAGATGGATTGGGGAACACTATACAAAGCCAGCTTTGTTTAGTTTTTGTTAACATAGAGTAAAAAGCTCCTCATTAAGGTAGCTTTTCTTTTAAAAAAATTGAAATGTAACTCATATTGTATAAACATTTCCCCTTTTAAACTGTACAATTCAGTTATTTGATTATATTCACAAGATTATGCAACTATTGTCACCAACTCCAAATTATTATCATCATCCAAAATAGGCACTTTGCTGCAATTGACTCTCTGTGCGTGAGTTGAATTACTAATTCTCATCTAAGGTCCATTGACCTATACATCTATCCTTCCTAATTCTAGAAAAATGCAATTTTTATTATTGTAGCTTTGTAGTATGCTTTAATTTTGGAAAGGAAGTGTGAATCTTCCCAATTTGATTTCCTTTTTCAAGACAGTTTGAGTTATTCTGGTCCCTTCTATTTCTGTACACATTTTAGAATTATCTTGTCAATTTCTAAAACAAGGGCAGCTAGGGTTTTGTATAGAATTGATATGTCAATTTGAAGATTATTGCCATTTTAATAATATTAAATCTTTCCCTCCATAATGAGGAATATCTTTCCACTAATTTAAGTCTTCTTCAATTTCTTTCAATGGTATTTGTTATTTTCAGTATTAAAATCTGCAATTCTTTTGTTCATTTCTTTTAAATTGTCTTGAATTGGGTTTAGTTTTCTAAGACCTTGAATTGCATCATTAGGTTATATATTAAAGACATCTTTTTTTTCTTTTTTTTAAATGTAGGCACTCAAGCTATTTACTACCCTCTTCTTATTGCTTTCACTGTGTTCCATAGGTTCTAGTATATTGTCCTTCATTTCATGTAAGTCTAGGGATTTTTAAATTTCCACATGATATTTTTAAATGACCCATTGCTTATTCAAAACTGTATTGTTAATCTCCGTGTGTTTGTAAAATTTCTGCAGTTTCTCTTGCAGTTGATTTCTAGTTTCATTCCATTATGTTATGATATGATGCAAGACATTATTTAAATTTCTATTCATTAGATTTGCTTTATGGCTTAAAATGTGATCTATTTTGGAGAAATTTCCGTATATTGAAGAAAAAATATGTATTCTTCAGTGCTGAATGAAATATTCTGTAGATATCTGTTAAGTCTATTTGATCTACAATATAATTAAACTCTGATTCTACTTTGTTGATTTTTTTTTTTGGCCTGGATGGTCTGTCTATCTGTTGGTGATCATGAGGTATTGAAGTCACCCACATTATTGTTTTGGGGCCTATTTCTTTCTTCGTGTCTTATAGTGTTTATTTTATAAAATTGAGTTCTCTGATGTTTGGTGCATATATATTTACAATTGTTATATCTACTTGATTATTCCCTTTCTCAATCTGTATAGACCTTCTTTGTTTCTCCTCGCCAGCATAAGCTTGAAGTCAATTTTGGGGGGGGTGTAGAAGTAGCTGCTCCTGCTTGCTTTCAGATTCCATTTGATTATTCATAATCCTTTCACTTTAAGTCTGTGTGGGGTGATATTTTGCAGACAACAAACAGTTGGGTCTTTGTTTTTCAATTAGTCTGCTTTTTTAATGAGAGAATTCTGATCATTTACGTTCAAGGTATTATTGAAAGATTGGCCCTGGTTCCTGTCATTGTGTTGTTTTGTTTTTGTTGTTTTGAATAATCTATGTTCTTTTTTTCTTTTCTTCAGTCATCTTAGAGTTTCAGTGTCTACTGAGATAATTTTTTTTTGATTCTTTCCTAATCATCATTGGCTTACCTGCTCTTCTTATGAGATTTACTCTTTCCCATGCTCTTGTGATCGTGCTGATCTTTTTTTCCTCATCTAAGCATAGAAATTTTTTTTTGATCTTCTATAATGCTAGTTTAGTGGTTATGAATACTTTTATGCTTTCCTTGAAAAGTTATCTCAAAGATAACTGAAAAACAACTTTGCTGGATATAGTAATCTAGGCTGGCTGTTCCTTTCTTTTATGGTTTAAAATATGTCATTAAATTCCCTCCTGACCTTCTGAGTAATCTGCTGTTATTCTGATGGGTTTGCCTTTACAATTGACTTGGAACTCCTTTCTTATAGATTTTTATATTCTTTCTTTATTCTGTTCTTTTAGAAATTTAACTATAATATTTCATGGAGAAGTTATTTTCTGGTTATGTCTGTTTGGGGTATTCTTGTTCCCAAGATTTGGAGAATTTTATGGAATTATTTCCCTAAATATATTTTCTTTGTCATTAGCTTGCATTTTTACTCTTTCCTCTAGACCTACAAGTTTAAATTTGGCTTTTTACTGTTGTGTCTCAGAGATCTGTCATGTTTCAATCATAATTTTCTTTAAATTATTGTTTTTATTACTCTCTGAAAGTGATCATTCATCTACCTTTGCCACAGTCTGGCTGGGCACAAATGCCGCAGTCTGGCTGGGCACAAAATCACGAGCCACCACACAGCTTGTAGATTCAAACAGCAACTCTTTATTCCCGAACTCACACCAGCCGTCTACAATCACGTTCTGGGGAAATCCACGTTCTCTGCCCAAATCCACCTCCACTGGGCTTCTATCTCCCAAAAAATACTGTCTCAATCCCATGAGAACTCAAGGGGAACTCAGGCAGCAGGATACGCCCTATTCCCAGCAGGAATAATCTTAAACCTGGAACGCCCTAAACCCGATTATCCTAAACCGGGAACACCCTAATCCCGGATCCGCCCTGGTCCTTGAGCAAGGTCACCTAACTGCAATGTCACTGCAAAATGTCCTATTTCCACGAGTCCTTCCACTAAGCAACATGGGGTATGCTGGCAAGGAAATTGTCATACCTACTTGGCTAATGGCTCCCAGCATACCTTCTTTTTTCTGATAGCCTTTTTTATTTTCTGATTGATCTAGTATATTGGAAAGGCATTCAACAGGACTGGTTGCTTGACTTATTGAGGTTTTCATTTTCAAGAGTTCTGTTTTGTTCTTTTTCAGAATCGCTATCTCATTATCAAATTGTTCTGTAGTATTCTTCATTGACTTCCATTAGGCTTTTGAATCTTTGTCTGGCATTTTGTTTACTTCTGATATCTTTGGATTTAGTTACCAAGGAATTATGAACTTTTAGGAGTCATGTTTCCTAGTTTTGTCATGTTTCTTGTATTTCTAGATTGAGAATTTTGTATCTCTTGGGATGGATATCTCTTCCAATTTTGTATAATCATCCTTTTATTGACAATGATTTAATTTGTTGTGTAGTATTGAATTTACTTCCAAATGGACTTCATGTTACAGTTTTCCTGTGGCTTCCTTAGCTGTGATTAGATAGTGGGGTTTACAACTGTGTGTGTTTTCTTGGAATCTGTGGGACTTACCTTTGCTGTAGGACTTCAAGAATAGGAACCCTCTGGTACTTAAGGCAAGTATGTTATAGATAATTAACTATCCTGGATGTACTCACTGTGGTTACTCCTGTGGGCTTGGTATCACTGACAGTCTATAACGTTGTGGAAGTGACCCATACTGAGAGGCTTCTGAGTGTGTGACATGATCACAACAGTTTTGATTTTTTGCAAAGAGGGTGAACGTCCAGTAGAGGGTCATCAAATTCCCTTTATCTTGGACTACTTGGGGCTGGATCTTCATCTGAGAGTTTTTCTTTTTCCTATTCTTTGTGTTGAGATATCTGTTAAAGTCTGAGTAGAACTAGATCATGGCTTGAGCAAAGTAGTACTTCTCTCAACATGGGGTGGGTATGTAACTCAATGGTTAGCCCCTGCCCAACATGTTCCAAGTACTTAGCTTGATTCCTAGCAACTAACAGTAACAAAAAACAACAACAACAACAAAAACTAAAATTAATCCAGATATAAACATATAATAAAAACAATATGAACAGCATCAGTAATCACAGGAAAGAAGGGAACAGAGGTAATAGAGATAAAGAGTTAAACATTAATATAGGGCAAATTAATGAGGAAAAAAAGGGCAAAGGAAGGGACAAAAGACAAAGAAAAAGGGAAAAGGGGAGGGACATTGAATGAGAAAGAAGAGAGGAAAAAACAATCCAATTAAAGAATTTAAATGCTAAAATTAGATAAAGTAGTTAAAAGGGAAAAAGAAAAAAATTAATTCCTTGCTGAGGTGCTAGAAACACTTCTTTCTAGTGCCTCAAATTTGAAATATGCTAGGCTTGGGGAAAGGGTGGGAGCCAAACCTAAAATCAGGTGTGTTCCCCTGAGCTCCGACTAAACTAGTTAGGGCAGTATGTAGTTTCAGTTCTGCTCTGCCTTACCCACCAGACAAAATTAAGGCAATGTTTTCCATGGCAGAGTGAAATCATTTCAGAAGCTTTTGTGTCAAATCTTGGGATGTGGTGACAACCTGAGCCATCTGTGAGCCACTCATACTTGCCAGATTTATAAGCTGTTCAGGTGGGCTACCATTAGCTCCAGAGACCTGCAGTCGGTGCACCTGAGAGTAGGGCAAAAACCAGACCACAACAGTGTATCTTCAAATGCATCTGAGGTTGGATGAATCATTTCAATCACTCAGCAATTGAGTAATCCAACAACCTCTTCCAAGTTCCTCTTCTCAGAACCAAGTCCCCCAACCCAATCCACTCATGACTGATTTTGCTCTTCACCACAGAAGGTAAGAACACTGACCATTGTGCCCTCTGCAACCTGTGTTCACCACTGCTTAGTGAACTTATGACATTCCCTCCCCTCTCCACAACTGTCAATCATGGCCATCTCTCATCTAGTCACTGCACTAGGATGTCCCCAGGTATCCCGAACTGTGGTTGCTTTGTATTTTCTAAGCCCAAAGTAGTTCAGTTCCCAATAATAAGGGCCTTGTTAATATGGCCCTGACTATAGCACTCAGACAGTTTGCTGAATGATTCAATGGATCTCTTCTCCAAAGCTGACTTGCCATGCAGGAACTACTTTCATACCAAACCCCTTACTGGATTTGAAGCTTGTGAGAACTGCTGTTTTTTTTCCTGCAGTCAGGGCTGCCAGTTTCCACTCTTCCTTAACCTTCTGTTTATGGTGTCTTCTGCTGCCGGGGATCTTGGACTAAATTTGCAAATCACTTGTACTTTTCTTTGTGTTACTTTTCTGCTTCACTGTTCTCTTCAGTTTTCCTGTCAAATTCTTCTTGGTTCCTAGAGCTCTTCCTTTTCCTATTTTCAGAATTTAGTATTTTCTTTGCTACTATGACTCTTCTCCCTCACAGATCCATGTGAAGAGCACCTCTTTTCCACCTTCTTAACTCCCCCATTGTTGGTTTTATTCTTTATGTCTTGCCTGTTGATTTTCTTTTCTTTTTTAAATTTGTATTTACATTTTTTAATTTTAAAATATTTTTATTTTTATAGGTTCTTTTTAGTTATATATGACAGTAGAATTCATTTTAAAATAGTTATACAAACATACAATATATCTTACATTAATTCAGATACTCAGTACCTCTTCATTTTCTGTTTTATTTATTCCCCTCTGACCTCTATTATTTCCTCCATAATTGTGCATAATTTGAAGTTAATTTTCTGTCTCCTTAAGAAAGTATCTTAGATCATTTATTTTATAGCTCTCTTCTATCATTGGCTCTTAAAGTAATAATATTTTATGTAAGTGTTGTTCTAATTGCATTCTAAGCTTATTAATATATTATGTTTTAATTTTCATTTAGTTATTCATTTCATGTATTTATGAGCTAAAATCACATAATGTATTGTTCCTGTTATTAGTGTGAATCAGTAGTTCTCTATTAGATCAATTAAAATAAGCAAATTAAAATAATTTGAAATTTATTTCTTCTCTAACATTCTTCTATTCCTGATATAGATCTGAGTTTGAGATTTTGAGTTTCATTTTATCTGAAGACATTCTTTTGAAATTTCTTGCAAGGCATTAGTGAAAATTTTCTTCTGGTAATGTGATTTTCTTATGTGTGTATGTGTGTGGGTACTGGGATTTGAACCCAGGGTCTCATGTAAGCCAGGCAAGCATTTTACCACTGAGCTATATTCTCAGTCTCACACTTTTCTTTTTCTTTCTGGTTTTTTTTTTTTTTTTTTTTTTTGGAGTACCAGGGATTGAACTAAGGGGCAGTTGACAGTTGACCACTGAGCTACATCCCTGGCCCTANCTGGCCCTATTTTGTTTTTTTTTTTTTTTAATTTTTTTTTTTTTTTTTTAGAGACAGGGTCTCACTGAGTTGCTTAGCGCCTTCTTAAGTTGCTGAGACTGGCTTTGAACTCACAATCCTCCTGCCTTCACCTCCCAAGCCTCTGGGATAACACGCGTGTGCCACTGCACCCAGCCCACACTTTTCTTAATATGTGTTTTGAGAACATCTTTATTTCTCTTTCATTTTGAATAAACTTTGATGGAGAAAAGGATCCTATGTTAATGGGGTTTTATTTCAATACTTCAAATATTTCACCCTAATTTTTCTGTCTTGAAGGATTTGTGGTAGAATTTGGTGGAATTCTTATGCTTGATTCTTGATAGGTATAGTACTCTTTTTTCTTCAGCTTATTTCTTTATTGTCTCTTGATCTTTAATATTCTACAAGTTGAATTCCATATGCCAAGGAATAGATTTTTATCCTTCTTTATCTTTGAGCTTCCCAAATCTATGGATTGGTATCTGTCATTAATTTGGGAAAAATCTTCAGCCATTTTTACTTCAAATATTTCTTCTCTTCCTTTTTCTCTTTCTCATTCTGATATTTGGACTTTATGTTACCCTTTTTGTAATTGTTGCACAGTTCCTGAATATTCTCTTTTTCCCCCTTTCATCATTGCTTCCTATTTAGAGTACTTGCTATGGATATTCTCAGGCTTGCTCTTTGATTATTTTCTTGGTTGTATACAGTCAACTAATAAATCCATCAAAGTTTTTGATTTCTAGAATTTTGATTTTTTTTTGGAGTCTCCGTATCTTGCTTACATCATCCATCTGTTCTTGCAACTTGCCCACTCTTCCATTAGAGTTCTTAGCATGTCAAGCAAAGTTATTTTAGATTTTTAGTGTACTAATTCCAAAGTCTATGCTATAGTTGGTTTTAATGATTGTTTTGTTCCTTAAGAGTGTTTTCTGTCTTTTTGCCTGTCAAGTTTTTTGCTGAAAGCCAGACTTGCTGCATTGGTTAGCTGGAACTGAAGTAAATAGGCCTTAGTGTTTTCATGTTGATCTGTCTAGGAGTTAGGCTGTGTTTAGTGTTTGCTGAAGCTTTAGGTATCAAAATTATTTTTAAACTATGGATCACCACTTCTTTTTTAATGTTTTGGATATTGTCTCAATCCTGCCTGTTTTTAGTCTTCTTTGGGACAGGATCTAGATCCTTTAAAGTACAAGATCCTTAATCCTAAAGTGTATCCTTTTTGGTGTCTCATTTGATTGCCTAGCATATTTATAGGGACTCTTTATTTTTAGGTAAGGATTGTAATAGTTTTCAGCACCATATTTCCTATCAAATACATATCTATTCATCTTCAGTTCAGTAGCTGTCAATCCTTTCTACTGCTTGTGGATTTTATCTAAGCCCTCATGAATCATCCTGACCACATGCAGCCTTTCCCTTGCAAATTTCTTTGCAAGGCTCCCTTGTCTCTGTTGTTGTTTTTCAAGTTCTAGCTTCTTTAGAATCTCTAAAGTCTCATTTCTGCTCTCTCAGCTCAGTCAGACCACAGTGCTTTATGTGGACAATCCTTCTCATGTCCTCCTGTGCCACAGTGAGAAAACTGTCCAGTGAATGTTTGGGGCTCACCTGAAGTATTTCTGTTCTCTCAGAAAAACATCTCAAAGTAGCATAGGGTTGATTTTATTTTTTAAATCCAGTACTGATTGTCTGTTGTTAACATAATCATTATATTTACCCCCCTTCACCCCCCACCTTCTAAATATCCTCTGCAATTCAGAGAAGATGGAAACCACTTCAGAATCCCCTTTCCCACGTGATTCTTTTTTAGAGTTTTCCACCGAGAATAACTCATGGGAGATGTGGAAGATTGAAAATGAGGAGAGGTAAAGTTATCATTTTCCAGAGATGTCTGCATGCAGTTTATTTAAAATTGAGGTTGAGGGTATTCTGGTGAGCACTGAAGAATCACTCACATAGCTACTGCTGTCTACTGTAGTTGTAGATGCTTTCTGAGATTACTTAGCATTGCATCAATTTTTTTTGAAGGAAAATAGCAGTGAGAGTCATTTCTATTAAAGGGACTCCTAAACTTCTTTGCTTCTCTCCTTCATTTTTTGTTTCTCCTGACCTACTCTCTGTAACTCTCCTGAATTTTTAAGTGACTTCCAGAATTTTCTGGGTCTGAGCATTCCCAACATTTGAATGCAAACCCTAGCTCTGAAGCCCTTATATTGTAGCATTTTAACAGTTTCTCTCATTTCCAAAATGAACCCAAACTGATAAAACTACTTTTTAAAAAAATATAGGACATAATCCCTTAAATATATGACATTTGGAATTTGTTCCATGATTTGATTATATTTGAAAGTAGTAATAACCTTATTGTTAGTGAAAATATGAAATGAGAGTACCTATGGGTTGCAATGACAAAAGAATTATTTACATTAAATTGTCGAAACTGGAGACTATCATGCTAACTAAAATAACCCAGTACCCAAAGGCCAAGGTTAAACGTTTTCTCTGATATGCAGAAACTAGTACAAAATAAGGGTGCTGGATTAAAAAAATAGAAGAGATATCAGTGGAGTAGATGAAGGGGATTGGAGGGAAGGAAAAAGTTTTAGGAAAGGAGAGACAGTGGAATGAATCTGATCTAGCTTTCCTGTGTAAATATATGAATATACCACAGTGAATCTCACCATTGTGTACATCCACAACACACTTGGGGCTGGGGATATAGCTCAGTTGTCAGAGTCCTTGCCTCACATGCACAAGGCCCTCGGTTTGATCTCCAGCACCACACACACACACAAAACAAAAACAAAAACAAAAATAACAGAACTACAAGTAAATAGCATATAGATCAGTGGAGTTAAGGGAGGGAATGGGAGGAAGAAGGGGAGAGGAAGGGGAAGTACTAGGGACTGAGTTGGAGCAAATTGTCTTCCATGGTTTTATGGTTTTGTCAAATGAATCCAAATGTTATGAAAGGAAAAATTATACACACAAACACTTTTAACATAAATAATTGGGTCAAAAATTGCAGGAACAGACAAAAATCTCTTAGTATTTGATAGGTGGATTGAATTACTTAATTTACTATAAAAGTATACTAAATAGTTTGAGAAACTATATCCAAGGAGCATGTTCAAGTTTACCTTAACATTTTACATCTTAAAATGGAATATTTTGAAATTTTCATGAGAAATTAGGCAAAAAATTAATATTTGCTAAATCTAGGAAGATGGTACCTGATAATTTTTTATTATTTTATTCATTTTCTTATTTGATCTATAACATTTTGAGAATATTGATTTTTTTCTTTGCTTTATATTTATATTTTCTTGTTTTATTTACTTTATTTTAATGATTTGGCAGTTGTGTTAATATATTGATAATCATTGTGATAGGATTGTGTTCTTTATCATTATGAAATTATTCCTTGCTTCATTTAATTAATTGCCTTATCATATGGGGAACCTATTTAATGTGCTATTTAAATAGGCTGAATACATCTTCTGGTTTGCCTAAGATAGTTCCAGTTTATGTCTGTGTCCTAGTTGCCTATCATAATTATTCCCCCTTCCCTTTTGACGAAATATCATTACTAGTTTATCTTAATAAGCTGGGGTGATAGAAGTCACTTCAATTTTGTTGTGGTCTCATTTTACAATGTGTAAAAAATTAAATGTGTTGAATAGAGTTCTTACTTTGTCAATGGCTCAATCTAAAAGACAGTAAAAAGAACAGATTTAAAACATTAAAAAAATAAGAGATTGGTAGTAATAACCCATAATTTTCCTATGCTTTGTCCACATATGGTGTTATTAAATTTTCCTTTCAGTACAGTGTAAAAGGATTTTCCTGATAATGAAGTGATCTGAAGTGCCTAAAATTACCTCCTTACAATACTGGGTGGTTGGGGGAGTAGTTGGTGCTGCTGGTTCTGCCATCCACTTGGTATGTCAGACAGACTTGCCCTGGTGTATGCTGCAACCTGTAAGATGCATTCAGTTGCCTGCCTGTCTGTTGGTAGGGGCAGTAGGGAACTCTGGAAATTATAATTTAGTTGTACTTGAAGTATTTGTAGGAGGTAAGAGCTGAAAGGCACAATTACAAACTCTATGAAAAATAATGTAAGCACTCTTGCTACTATGATGTTTTCATTATTGTATAGTGTACTTCACCATGATTTATTGATTTTGTTGTTTGGTAATGCTTTTTATTTTCTAATAAAATTTTTGGCATAATGACTTCCAAAGTTATTATAAGAAAGTTGATAAAGACATGTACAGTTTTGTCGTTTACCATTCATCAAAGATCCATGTTTATATTAACCAACCACAAGAAAACCAAATGATACAAATCTGCTGAATAATTTTTAAAAATGTTAAATATTGCCATCAGGAACTTGAAATAGAAAAATCAGTTTATTCCAATTAGTATTTGATTTTTGTAATTAAGAAAACTTTGAAAATTAATTCTGTTGAAGATAAATAAATAACTATTGTGAATGCTATTACAGGTTTATAGATTTTTACTTCAGAGATAGAATTAACTCATTGCTGTGGCAATAAAAGTACTACAAATTTTGTTTCACAATACCATGGAAAAAATAATGTTTTTCCAGAACTAAGAAAGCTGTGAAGTACAAATGTGATTTGAATATGTAAAAAAATCATTCATAATTTAAGAAAGTATTCATAATTGCATCATAATAAGTTGTGATATTTTACATCAAAATTTAAATTATTTATTCACAATTTTATATATATGTACATACATATATATATTTTCATCTTGTTATATGTTACCTGTCTTTTCCTTCTGAATAAGAAATTTTTTTAAATGTTGGACCTTTGGATGAGTATTTCATAAATCAACTTCAGAGTCTTATACTGATTTTTAACTGTTTTATAAATAAGTCCTCTAACTTTTGATTTCAGTTTTGTTTAAAACCAGTTGGAAATAAATACATAATTGAAATATTTAATAATGAATAACTTTATATTTTAAATATTAGAAGCTTTTGTTCAATTGTAATTACCAAAAACAACACTTAAAAATGGGATTATTTTAAAATTCATCCCTCCAAAATCAAGAAAGGAATGAAACAAATTAAACTATAAATGCTTGAATGGCATCTGACATTTATTTTAGAAATCTCTTAATTGTGCTTTGAAAATATTTCTATGTTGAGGAAGAACTCACATTGTCTAGATACCATACTGACCATTCCCTGTGAGTTTGAATATTTTGATGAGTAGAATGCTGAATAAGTGATGCATGTCTCTAAATGGACACAATTGTCCTGTTTAAATATCAAGAAAAAAAATTCCATTATGGCTGGTGTGGGTGGTGGTGCCCACCTGTAATCCCAGCATCTCGAGAGGCTGAGTCAGGAGGATTGCAGGTTTGGAGGCAGCCGCCATTTAATTATGCTGTAACCTAGTAAGACCCTGCCTCAAAATTTAAAAAACAAAAAATTAAAAGAGCTGGGGATATGGCTCAGTGTTTAGGTGCCCTTTGGTTTGATCCCTGCTACTACTACTACTAAAAAAAAAAAAAAGGAGAAAATAACATAAAAGAAAAATCCATTAAAGAGAACACTCAATAATGAGGTAGATAAACATCTATGACTATTAGCCAGCCTCTTTCCCTAGCCATTCTACTTCTGTTTGGTAAATTCTTGGCTATAGTGACATTTGTATCAAACATGGAGGATATGTAAGAGCTGAATGCAAGGCTTTACCATTACCAAAGTTGAGTTGGGTATTGCACTGACAAAAGCCTGCCTTGCCACTTCAATCAAGAACAAATCAGCATAATCTAGGAAATAACCCCATTCCTTGATGAAACCAACCAAACACCTGGAGGCAAGTTGATTATATATTTCTGCTTTTGTTATTGAGTGGGCAATAATGTGTCCTCACTAAAACAGATCTTATTTGGATGTGGGCTCTGCTTTTGACACCAGGGATCTGTAAGCATTACCATAATTTGACTTAATGAATGTCTAATCTATCTTCTGATAATATTTTACCATCATTTTGCATCCGATTGAGAATTCAGTTTACAGCAAAAGAGGTAGAGCAGTTGGTTCATGCTCATGGAATTCACTGACCTTCCAACTTATCTCAATAACCAGAAACTCTTGTCTCAATCATTATAATAGCTTAATTGAAGACTCACAAGACACCCTAACTGGTAGACAAAATCAACAAATTTGAGATGCTGTCTCATAGGATAAGGTGTATGCTTGGAAATAGCAAACTATTCATGTTATTTGGGATCAAGCAGTAGAAAAAAGGGTGAGTAAAGGGAGAAGAAAGTTATTAATACAACTGCGATCTTATAATCATTTGGTGAAAAAAATTATAGCCGTGACACATTTTCTCTTTTTTGTTCCTTTTATTCATATACATACAAACATATCCTGTATACATTTTTGTGTACACGTATATGTTTGCATATGTATATATTCCAATTTTTTATTTTGCTCCTTCCCATTTTATTCTTTTGTTTATACTTTACATAAAGTAGACAACCTTAAAAATTTGTGTGTAAGTTACAGAATGTGTGTGAATTAAAAGGCAAATTAATACTGCCTCTGTAGAGATGGTCACAATTACTGGCAGGACATATTTCTAGTCTTGGCCATCATCCTCCATGGCCCCATCTACAGTGAGAGTTGAAGAAAATTCCTTTCCTGGGTGCAGTTAAGTTTTTATCATGTTTATTGATGTTATTGGTCTGTTAAACTAATTGTAGCTGAAAGTCTGTCTTGAGGTTTCTTTGGCAGTGGAATTCCTCACAAATTTAGTTAAGCCTCTGATATATTCGCTTTATTATTGGAAGTTACCATTGCCATTTTGTTTTTAGGCCAAAGGAATCTTCTCAGGGTTGTGACTAAAATAGGTTGTGACTAAAATTATTACCCTGAGATGGATGTGGTGTCTGATTAGGTTGTGTGTTTTTTGGGGGATCATCTTTGTATGACTGATAGTTGAAACATGTTAGGCAAAAACAGGATGATACTGTTATTTATTTACTATGGAGGTTTAAATATGCAGTGAAGGGTGAAAATGAGTCCCAAGTATGCTCAAGGGAAAGCTCTGCAAAATTTTTGCCTGGGGGCTATAAACTCCCCTCATGAACTCACTCCTATTTACAAGTGGACTGGCAGAGTGAGTGTAAACGACATGCCCAGAGAAAGCTGTCTTATTTCACCTAGATGTCACCACTGAAGGGATTGTGGCAATAGATGTGAAAAGGGGCAATGGGAAGCCTCTAGTACTTTCTGTTTCTGTTGGCGGTTTTAGCAAAGGAGCAATGCTGGATGATTGAAAATTCCTGGATTTAAATTTGGGAGTTAATGTGATTCCATCAGCAGCAATGGAGTACTGTTCAGCAGCACTGTGCTCATGGGGTCTGTCTCTGGCACCTGCAAGAGCAGCAGAAGCAGGAGGTGACTGAGCTGGTTTGCCTAACATTAGGAAGAAAGTGGGCTCCTGTTTTCCTGAAAAACAAGGTAGTGAGTGCTGTTCCAACAGGAGCATCATAGCATAAGGTTGTGCCCAAGCAATCTTGCAGGGTTATCTTGAGTTTTAGTGAATAACTGTCGCGACCCCTCGCCGGCAAGGGAAACACGACACAGGATTCTTCTTTCAACAGTTTATTCAGGCCTTGAGTCATGTATCATCTTCTAGCGCCCACCGCTCGACACGCCCAAGCACAGCTTAATAAAGCCCCCCGCATCCCAATCCTAAACCGCCACGTGGATCTCTCTCATAGGGTGGTAAGGGATTGCGCGCCAACTCTCCATAAAAGGAGTTGTTTATCACAGGCCACAGTGGAAGCCGGCGCCATCTTCTAATGGCGGCCATGGTCTATAAGAATGGCTTACCACAGTTCCCCCTTCTATTTTATATAACAATGCAGGCGAAAGTAGAGGTCCTATCCCACTGTGCAGAAGTGGCTGCAATGTATGGTTCAGTCCTAAGGAGGCGCCTTCCCCAGACCTGATCCCATATCAGCCGACGCCTTTTTTCGTAGGGCGGGGCGTGGACGTCAAACCCGCATGCAATAGGACATGCTTTCCTTGAGGTCCGTTGAGGGATCACACAAGTGCAGTGCCTTGCCTCGCATCCTGCATCGTGACGACGGCGAGAAGTAGGATAACACAAGTAGCCTGGTAAATAATGACAAAATTTAAGTTGGCAACACAATCCCTAAGCCCCAGAGAAAGGTAAAGAGTCTGTAGCCAAGAAGAAAGACCAGTCCTGAAACCCATCTGCGTGCAATGGTAACAAGACCTGCAGAGTGCAAGGGCTATTCAGCACTGGGAGAGAATAAAGGAAGAGGACATGCCAATCCCAGTGCAATGTGAAACTAACTTGGGGTGCAATGGCCCTGCCCAGAAATCACTGTTTAAGATGTGCAAGCCAGATTTGTGGAGAAATGCCATTTTCTAAGGCCGCAAGAGCCTGTACAATCATAGCCTTTTCTTGTGCATGGCGAGTTTTAAGGCGACAGAGAAGCCACAAACAAGTACAATCACCGAGCAACACATTGCCCAAAAATGCCCACTCCCACCCATTCCTTAAAGAAGGAAAAGGCAGAGGATAGCCAACTGGTGAATTGACCCAAAGTCACTGGTTCGA
>NW_026000026.1:59874619-59948046 GCF_001458135.2 Marmota marmota marmota | reverse complement strand
GCTCTCTCCTTTTCTACAGAGGAGCGTCCCGCTACATACTTGCGGATTCCCACTTACCTGGGAACTTACTGGTGCACCACCCTGACTGCTGAAAGTTCTGGATCCTGGGTTCGAGGAATATGTTCCCTGTGCGGGCCACCAACTGTTGCAACCCCTCGCCGGCAAGGGAAACACGACACAGGATTCTTCTTTCAACAGTTTATTCAGGCCTTGAGTCATGTATCATCTTCTAGCGCCCACCGCTCGACACGCCCAAGCACAGCTTAATAAAGCCCCCCGCATCCCAATCCTAAGCCACCACGTGGATCTCTCTCATAGGGTGGTAAGGGATTGCGCGCCAACTCTCCATAAAAGGAGTTGTTTATCACAGGCCACAGTGGAAGCCGGCGCCATCTTCTAATGGCGGCCACGGTCTATAAGAATGGCTTACCACAAGTAACCACTTTCCCTTTCATTCCAATAAATGTATTACTTTTGGAACCATTTCCCACCTATATCAACTTATTTTTGGCTAAAAAACTTAGCATGATTATTTTTTCTATTTGTACACTGAATAATAGAAATACACATAGTATAGAACCATTTAAATACCCTGCATTATTTACATTGAATAAGTACATTGTGAAAGTACTCAGAAATGGTAAACTTCAAATGCAGAAAGCTGGTTATGGAAGGGAGAGACATAGATGAATTTGAATTATGTTTGGTTTCAACAATTCTGATAGCATTACATTTTCAATTCTAGGTGGTGGATAAACATTCATTAAGGTACTTATAAATGTTTTAATAATTGAAATGTAACACACTAAAATAAAGATCAGTTCTACTGAATAATACAATAAGAATAATCTTCAAGAAATTACTCATAGAGGTAGTTAAAAAGTAACTTCAAAATGCAGCTAGCAAATATTTCTTAAAAGTTAACACCAATTAGTGTCAGAAAAATAATCACTAATTATGTCTATAGATTTTAAACATTCAGAGGAATGTAAAATAAAGGTAAATCAATATAAATTAAGTTTGCTTTGAAATGTTTATAATGTGATCTATTTTGTTTCTTAGATGCATATCATTGTCTTCATTTTTCTTTTTATATTCTAGGTATTATTTTTGGTCTTATAGACGTGAGCACTAATAATTTTCAAGAGAACTACACTCTGAGAACCATGCAGAAATTAGCCTTGAAACTCAGTTATGATGTTTCCTCTTGCGTGGTAGCAATATTTGTAGCATGTTATGGAGCAAGAGGAAACAGACCAAGATGGGTTGCACTGTCCTCCTTTTTAATAGGAGTTGGATCATTTTTACTTGCTTATCCATACTTGAGTGTTGAAGATCTTCATTTAGTGGAAGAAGTTTCAGGTAATATTTTCAAATATACTGTTGTGCCTCAAATCAATATTCATTTAAATCATTGGCTCGGGGACTCGAAATAGTCTATGATGCCTATCTGTTTATATACCCATATTGATTTATATAATTAAGTTTATTGACTAATTACTTGAAGTTTCCTAGTGAACACATATGTCACGATCATATATCCTTCATATTAACAAATGGGCTTGGGAAGGAGAGGAAAGAACATTTGGAATAATTACTTTGTGAGATTATTTCTCTTTTGTTAATTTTCATATATATAACTATGAATCTCTTGAGAATTTTTCATGATTCCTTTTGTCTTCCACAATATGGTTTAATTAATCTCTTCCTTCTCACCTCAACAGACATACATACATGCAAATGCACACACAAGCTCAAATACAAACAAGCCTACACACAAATAAAGAAAGGTTAAGCTTTTTGTGGTTACTCTCACCATTTCAAAATGGGACCTGCTCACTGACTTAGTACTTGAATCGGGAAAGGTGGTGGCCTCTTCCCTTTGTTCATTTTGTTTTAAATGTTTGTTTTAGTTGTAGTTGGACACAAAGCTTTATTATTATTATTATTTTATGTGGTGCTGAGGATTGAACCTAGTGCCTCACACATGCTAGGTAAGTGCTCTACCACTGAGCCACAATCCCAGCCCTTTGTTCATTTAAAAAATATATATATTCTACCGTCTTTTCACTATTCCCACCAGAAAAAGGCATTTGAAGTTTCCTTGAATTTTTTATGACAGTACTGTATCAGATTCCTTCTTATCATGTACAGGTTTATATATGTGATGGAATGCATTTGCCCATTTTGGCAACTTTAAACTGGGTTCAGCAAGACATAGTGAAAAAAGGTAGGAGGAGGTCTCTGTGTACCGTACAAGTGTATAAATGCTTGTGAAATGTACAAAGTGCTTTATAGTATATTTATGATGTGTGTTTATAGCATATTAAATTCAAAAATAGTTCATATTAATACAACAAAAGTAATATATAAATATGGTTATATACTGTATAACTCATTTATATCAATATAAGAAATATAAAATATGCGTTTTTTTTATATTTATAGAACAGACTTATGGTTAAATGAGAAAATGACTTAAGGCAAGAAGGGAATGGAAAACATTTCATTCCTAACTTTCCTTTAACTTTTATTCTGTTCAGAAGAATAAAACCTTAGGAAACAATTGCTTTATACATAGTAAAAATTCTGATCAGTACTCAGTAGGAATCATGGCAGTACAGCAGTATGATCTTTCTTCCTTTTAGGTCTTGTTTATATCATGTAGATAACATATTTTAGTTTTTTGCTTGTGATTAGATGCATACAATTCACATAATAATACTTAATGTATTTACTGGGTGACTCTGCTTGATACCACAGAAGTCGAAATAAACTGAATAAAAGATAAATAAATTTATTTGTAGAAGTGCTCTTTTCAAGCATCTGTCTAAACAGATATTTTTCTTATTGCATTTGAAAGTTTATTTATTAAATAACAACTTTTAACTCTAAGTTCATATCTAGTTCATGTACACACACAGACAGTGAGTTGTGTATTCTTTTGTTTTGTCCCTTTCCCACATCCTTCTCGTCTTGTCTGAATATCTCTCCTACTCTGTCCTCTGTGTACCCTTGAGTTAGTTGCTTTTCTTCCCTTTTGAGTGGTCCGAACCTCTTTGGTGCTGTGCCTCCCATTTACCAGCATTTCCTGTTCCCTTGCTCTGCTTACCATGCTTATCACAGGTATCTCTACTGATGACATGCCAATCCCCAAGACTGTGCCTCAACCAGCATGCAGATATTGAACTTCACACATCCTTAAAAAGGTAGAACTGAGTTTTCTCCATGAACTCATGGAAACACTTATTCCACATTCTCATCTTTAGTTAGTAAAGCTTTATATTTCAGGGACCATCCACATGTGCCCTGGTATCAGTGCACTGTCACTATTATGAGAACTTTTTCAGCATGTATTATCCAGCTCTCTGGTATTACACCCCCACTTCTTCCCACTTACTCATATGTTGAAGGCAAAATTCACTGGGACCTCCAGGATAGTGACACCTGCTTTCTTTGTCAGATCCTCATTATAATTTCCCTTCTTTGTAGCTTGTCTTATATTCCTCAACATGAAATATTAGAAGTATTTTATGTACACTTGAATCAAATTCCTAAGCTCTCTTTTCTCGTTTTTCTGTTTTTGTCCCTGGCTGGAAAGCCTTTTCACTGAACCACATAAATTTCCTTTAGCTATAACTAGACTGCCGCCTATGAATCCTACAATGAATTCATTGATGTCAACCTTAGTTGTTCATTTTGCTCTCAAATGGATCTGCTCACCTGAAAACAAGTTTTTGTATTTTAGTCCTCTGTGTTCCATAATTCACAAGCAGTTTAAAAGACTTTCCTCACTTAACTCTGATGTTCTGTGTTGGATGGAAAGTATACTTTCATACAGGAAAATTGCCTTAATTTATTTTCAGAGGGTTTATAATTCCACATATATTCATTGGTTGATATTCTTTACTTCTTCTTTCCTGTGGAATAAAGGTATGACTTCTGCTAACCATTCTGTGCTCCCTTGCCTCTCCGGAGACTATTCCTCTTAGTGATCTCCTTCCCCGCTTTTCTGCAAAATTTTCTTCTTAATCATCACATTCATTGGCACTGTAATTTGTTGAAGTTTCTTCCTAGTATTAAACAATATCAGCAATAATAGACATAACTGGTAGTCCTCTTTTTCATCACTTTATTCAACCTCCTGATTTTCTCAGGTAAGTTTTCTGAAAGAATTGTCCTTGCTTTCTGATTTAATCTCCCATTCTTTCTTCAGTCCACTTTAACATGGCTTCCATTCTAAATGCTGCAACAGAATTATTTTCACCAATGTAATTCATGCTATTTAATATAATGAAATTTTATGTGTTTTGATTTGAACTTTCATCAGCATTTCACAATATTGATTATTCCTTCCTATTTGAAATTCTCTTTTGCTTGCTGTTTACCATAGCCATATAGTTTATAGTCCTAAATAGAGTTTTTATGTTTGTTTATTTATTTATTTTAATATGATGAATGTCATTAAAAGATTAGCTTCTTTCTATTGGTCAACTGGAAGCTCGGGAGTATGAACCCTATGAGAAGGGAAATGAACAAGTTGAATTTTCTAGGAGAAGGCAGGGACAGATTTTATGATTATCAGGAGCCTGAAGGACCTCCTTGAATTTATTTATCATGAATTCAGTGTGGGATTTCTAATGGATGTGTGTTTTTCTCCAGTCATGACCAATTTCAAAATGAAAATATAGAGTAGGGAAAAAAGTAATTTGACCAGGGTTGCAATTTTACTAAGGGATTGCATGATGTGAAAGATAGCAAAGGACTACAGAGGTTGAGATGATTATGATAGAAGGAATGTGACACTGGGCTAGTGAAAAGGAGCAGGGTCAATAGATTACCAGTCCTGATGAGTTTTAAGGACTACAGAAATAAGGTTGCAAAAATAAGTGAGCTGGGAAGATAGGGATGATTAGAGTATAGATGCTTGAAAATCCAATTATGAAAAGTTTTTTTACTTAGATTTGACTTTTAAAATGAGCATCCTAAGGCAGGTAGGCTTCCATAAACAACAGGAGTTCGAGAAATTAAAAAGCATGTTGCAAATATTCCAAACTAATACTGTTATTACTGCAAGTCGATTTGTCTGTATAAAATGAACCATCAATATTTTAATCACAATCCTAGAACCTTTTCCCATTTGCTATGGAGTCGAATATCATTCCATGGAAACTAAGTCAGATGAAAAGGTGATGTTATACCATATTGCAATCTGTACTTCACTAGGTTTTTCACTAGGTTTTTCAAAATATTTTGAAAGTATTTGTTAAATTTCAACCATAATAATATAATTTAGTAACAATTGCCTATCTTGACTAAAGTAAAATAGCAAATTAAATCACACAAAAATTTATTTAGCATTTTTTATAACCTAATGAATTAAAAAAATCATAAGAACTATCCTGTGAACTAAAGGATCTTTAAATCTCATGGATGAATGACCTTATAATAACTCTAGCAACAAGAAATTTTTATCATGTTATATCCTGTCCTTATGATCCTATGTTCTAGAAGTTAGTCGGTCTAAAATGGGACATTATTTTATCAGAATGACAAATTCAATATAAAGATCACTAAAGAAATGAATATAGAACTGAACTCATAAAGTAAGCTTTAATGATTCAGAAAATTAGAAGTTTGCATCTTGTGGAACAGGAAGCAAAATTAATAGGAAAATGACTGTAATATTTGTTATATTGTGTATAAATGTATATGTATAAAAATGCCGAGGCACATATAATTGTGTGAATACAATCATGCGTGAACATTTAAATTTTGGTTTACAATATGTGCATCTCTTCTGGCATTCCCACAAATTTTCTTTTATTAAAGCGTTTTTCTGAGAATATGATTAATCATAGGACTACATTCCATACAAATAAAGTATATCTAAAAGATAAAAGCATAATGGTGGCAACAGATTGTAGAAGAAAAATGTTTGATAAAGAATATTTCATATTTCTTGTATATTTAACTTTTGAATTCATTTAACAAAATACAATTATCTTTTTCAAAAGACATTTGCAATCCAATGAAGATTCTCGATGTTTGCACCAGATCCGAATCATTCCAATCAAAATATGTATATTTCTCCATCTCCGGGCAGATTGTGCTGGGAATAGCAAGAATGCCTCTTTATATCCTTGGAATTACCTTCCTTGACGACAGTGTTCCTTTGCACTCCTCTGGCTTCTATTTAGGCAAGTTACCCTGATTCTAATATTATTGGCCCATTTACTTTCTGCATTTTAAGATATATATTTTAACTGATATAAAATACTATCTATTGGCCCTGTTATAACATTATGTATGTTAAGTGTTAACTTGTATGCTTATTTTCAAAATTACACTGAAAGCTGAGAATGTACTTTAGTGGGTAGAGTACTTGCCTACCATGCATGAGGCCCTGGGTTTGATTCCCAGCACTACAAAAACCAAACCAAAACAAAAAATTCCACACTGAAACACTTAATTCTGAAAAGTGACTTGAGATTTGAAATTCTAGACAAGTCATCTGAATGACATTGAAAATATATAGAAAAATGGAAAACTGTATACTTTTAAAATAATAAAAACTGTTATTTATCCATCTATTGTCTGTCTTTTCAGTTCAGTCTATACAGGCTGATGTTCATTTCCCCAAGGAAAAAAGTCTAAAAAACATTGGATTAAATTGCCTGATTAGTTGTTACTTTTAAACTTTAGGGATACAGATGGGAAGCTGTTGCCTTATGTTCATAATGAGAATAGGACATTATTAGATGCCTCTTTAGCACCAGATTTATTGTGGTGCTGAAAATAATCATTGTATTAAGTTCTTTTAACAAAAATCACTTTTAGTTCTTTTGATATTTTTAAGGTAATTTAAAAACATAATCATGTTCATCATAGGAGACAAATGATATGCCATTTAATAGAACATCATATAGTCAACCCTATTTATAGCATTCCATGCTTCTATGTCCTATGATAAGTAACCCTAGATATTTCACAGGAAAATTTATCCATTTTTATATTGAAATAGATTCTGATCCTGCTTAGATCATCTATTTGTACAGGGTTATCTAAATATCATTTTTAAGGAAAAATACAAAATTATTTTTATATACTTTATATGAAGGTGACTAAGTAGTATTTTGCACTGGAACAATGATTTTCCATGAGAGACAAAAAAGTGTATAAATTACTAAAATATGTTAATAAACTAAAGTAGAAGATATTCCTATTTATATCTACTTTCACCAAAAAATATTTGCACTCATTTACTAATGTTAAGAGTGGCAGCAAATATTTTTGTTTTATTTTTAATTATATTGAATAGCAACTAAAATACATTCCTTTATAATGTAGCAGCAAGCCTACTATATTTCTACTTCCTTCCACCCTGGCAGCTAAGGTGAAGTATACAAAGGTGATGGATGGTGTAACGTATTGTCTTCCTATAGAACTTTATTAAGGGAAATATACTAAATTTATGTTTATATTCAATATAAATATGTTTGTGTTATATTAAATATATTGTGTTAGATATAATGAATTACATAATTAAGTTACCTGAGTGTCTCTAATATTTGATTGGATGATATGTGTAATGGTCACTTTTTTGTGCCAACTTGTCTAGGTTATGACACCTTGTTGTTTGCTCAAACATTAGTTTAAATGTTTCTATGATAATATTGGTTTAGATGTGATTGATGTTGTAATCTGTAGACTTTGAATAAAACAGACAAGCTCCATGATGTGGAGAGAACTGACCCAATTAATTTAATTCTGTAACAGTAAATACTGAAGTTTCCTGAGGAAGAAGATATTCTACCTCAAGACTGCCATGTCAACTCTCACTTGAATTTACAGCATGCTGGCCTACTCTACAAATTTGTCACTTGCTCAGTCCTATAATTATATAAGCCAATTATTTAAAATCTCTTTTTTTCTCTCTCTTTTATCTTTCTCTCTTCTACCCTCCTATATATAAAAATATCTTTTATTAGTCTGTTTCTCTGGACTAACACAGAATGTTATTTAAAAAAAAAAAACTACAGAAGTAATCCATTTAGGTCATTTTTATTATCTCATGACAAAGCTGGTTTGTAAAGTTGCTTCATATTTAGTATTCATTTTCTAGGTATTGGGGATGCTTCATCAACATTGGGATATGGTGTGGGTTATGTAATGGGAGCACCACTACTTAGGGCCCCTAAAAATCACAGCTTGCACGGAAGGTAAGCCATTTTTTTCCTTTTCCTTTTAGATTATGTTACATAAAATGTTTGTTGAATAGATACCATAGCTTATAACAAAACATATATATTTAATTTGTAATAAACATTTTAGAAATGTAAGCAAAAGTGACTGATATGCACAAGTATCTAAAATTAAGTACATTTAATTTAATATACATTTATATATTTTACTGCTTGAGATATAATTAAAACTATTACTTATTATGAAAACCTTACAACTAATTTCTCATGTGCTTTTTTTATGACCAAAAAACCCATAACATCTTAACCACTTTTAAGTGTACAGTACAGTAGTGTTAAAAATATGCACACTGTTTACAACAGTATCTAGAACTTTTTGTCTTGCAAAATTAAATCTATATTCATTTAACAACTCCCTTTTCCCCTACTCTAGTCCCTGGCAACCATTGTTCTACTCCTCTTTCTAAAAGTTTGGCTGCATTAAATACTTCATATAAATGGAATCGCGTAGGATTTATTTTGTGACTGGCTTGTTTTACTTAGAAAAATAGGCTCAATTTTTGAGCATGTTATAGCATGTGACAGTATTTCCTTCTTTTTAGAGGATTAAGAAAATTCTATGGCATATCATTAGTAGATCATTTGGTAATTTTCTTTTAATTTTTTGAAGATCTTTCACATTGCTTTTGTGTCGTGATTGGGCCATTTTACAATTGCACCAACTATAAGCAGGGCTCCAGTTTCCCACATTGTTTCTAATACTTACTACCTTCATGTTATCATTTTGTTGTTTTGATAGCTTCCATACTATTGGGTGTGAGGTAATATCTCATTATGGTTTTGGTTTGCATTTCCCTAATGATTAATGATGTTGACCACCTTTTCATATGCTTTTTGACCATTTATATGCCTTCTTTTTTTGCCATCGGTATATAAACTATTTATTAACAGAAAAGGCCTACAGATTCATTTCTTCTTAGATACACCCATAGTGCATCCGCTGGGCCCAGTGGTCTTAGTGTGCTGGCCTGGACACGAAGTCCCCAGAAGTAGCGCAGTCCCCTATTGGCCCTAATCTTCTTCAGTTGCTCCAGGTCCTCCTGGAGTTTATTGTCTAAACCATTGGCCAGAACCTGGCTGTATTTTCCATCCTTTCTATCCTTCTGTCTGTTTAAGACCCAGTCTGGGATCTTGTACTGTCGTGGATTCTGCATAATGGTGGTCACATGTTTAACCTCATCTTCAGTGAGTTCTCCCGCCCTCTTGGTGAGGTCAATGTCTGCATTCCTCAACACCACATGAGCATACCTTCGCCCCACACCCTTAATGGCAGTGATGGCAAAGGCTATTTTCCGCTGCCCATTGATGTTTGTGTTGAGCACTCGCAAAATGTGCTGGAACTTTTCAGTAATCACTAGAGACATGGCAGCAGCAGAGCAGCAGCGTGTAGGCCTCCTGTGGAAGAGCTATATATCCTCTTTTGAGATGTATCTATTCAAGTTCTTTGCCCAAGGTGTTCTTTATGTATTTTGGATATTATTGTTTTCAAGATATGGTTTGCAAATATTTTCTCCCATTTTTAGATTATTTTTCTACTCTGATTAATGTTTCATTTAGTACATGGAAGTTTTTAATTTGGATTTATTGCACTATTTTTACTTTGTTGCCTGTGGAAGAAAAAATGCCCTAAGATATTTGCCCTGTGCTTTGTTAGAGGATTTCTATAATGTTGTTTTATTCCATAAATATAGACATCTTTCCAGTATATGGAACTTCTTCAATTTCTCATGTCAGTGTTTTGTGATTTTTTCACAAATAAAATTACAAGATGTTTTGTGTCATTTACCTTTTGCAACATTACTAAGTTTGTTTACTGAACAGTTTGTATGTATATGTGTGTAATCCTTAGATTTTTCTACATAGAAGATCATGTCATCTGTGAATGAAGATAATTTTGCTTCTTCCTTTCCAGCTCATATGCCGTTTATTTCTTTTTTTGCTTGATATCTTTGGCTCAAACTTTCAGAGGAAATGATTTCTGTTTTTCACACTGAGTATGTTAGCTGTGGGCTTTTCTTTCATGGTTATTATTCTGTCGAGGTAATTACCTTCTATTCTTCATTTAATATTTTCAAAATTTTTCCTTAACCAATGGACATGATCTTTGGCTTTTTCTCCCTTTATATTGTTAATGTGATTATTACACTGATTTATTTTTATATGTTGAACTATTTTTGCATTACTGTAATCAATCTCAAATGTTTATGGTGTATAATCTTTTTAATATGTTATTGAATTTGGTTTACTAGCATATTGTGGATAGTCTTTCCACCAATATTCATCAGGAATATTATTCTAGTTTTCTTGTAGTATGGTCATATGATTTTTTGTAAGGGTAATAAAATATTATGAATTTAAGTGTTCCCCCTTAAATTTTTTTGAAATGTTATAGATGGATTATTGTTAATTCATAATTAAATATTTGATAGAATTCTCCAACCAAGTCATCTTGTCCTGGGATTTTCTTTGGAAGGTTTTTTGATTACCAACTCTTCTTTTTAATAGTTACAGGTATTTCCAAATGTTTTTTTTTTTCTTCATGATCCAGATTGGTAGATTTTATGTTTCTAGAAATTTATCTAATTCTTCTATGCTGCCCATTTTTTGTAAGATAATTATTCACAAGCCTTTTATATCTGTGGAACCCATTGTAGCATCTCTATTTCACTTCAAATTTTTATTATTTGAGTCATCTTTTTTAAAATTTATCTATCTAAAGTTTTACTAATTTTGTTGTTTTTCAAAAAATCAATTCTTCATTTTGTTGACTTTCTCTTTTTTTTTAATTCCTTGTTGCATTCATTTATGCTCTAATTTTTATTTTGCTCATTCTGCTACATAAAATATATATTTTAAGATTTTGTTTAATTATTTATTGGAGATGTATTAATAGTGACTTCAGTGAAAGCTATTCTGAAAGAAAACCAAAGGTCCCTATGTTCAACCCAGAGCTAACAAATAAAAACCCTAGAACTACCCCAACATCAGGCAGAAACCTATGAAACTTGTGCCCTGGTAGAATAGTGACGTGTTTCAACCTACATCAGGTTATTATCCTTGGAATAGGCCCGAGTCATGCCCCTCTACAAGACAGTGTAGGTCCCTACTTCAGTGAGATTTATGTATGATCCAGCTTAGCATCAGCCTTGATGGCATAGAAACTGCCTTCCCCAGCACCCCTTCAACCTTGGGCAGCATATAGTGCCCAAGATTATGTCAAATAAGATCCATTTTGGAAAATTAGACAGGACTTTGACTTGGAATTCAGTGTCAGAATAATAAAATCAAACACTATCAAGATCCTAATAGCTATATGCCCAAGTCAATGCCTATGGACAGAGCCTAGAACAGCTCTATGCCAGCTATATGCATATTTTAGTTTATTGGAGTTTTATTACAGCCAGAATTTACCTGTGACTGGTTGCAACAGTCTTGGGGCACAGCAGTTGGCATTCATATTTGTATGGTCCTTGGTCCTTCCTGCCCTATTGACGTGGGGGTATTGGCAGGCTATTGACTAAAGGTGGAATCAAGTTTTGAGGTATGGAGGGCCACTGGACTGACCACCACATTCCTACCTAAACCCAGGCAGCACAATACGGAGAGAATAATTGAGAGAGGAAAAGGGAAATGGGTGACCACTCATGAAATAGGAGCCCAGAGCTATCAGAACTAGTGCCTGACCACAGGCTAGTGACTATGGACAATGCATTTGGGCCTACCTTGACTCCAGGGAAAGGGTTGTAGTGATGGATTATCATTTTGAGATATTCCCCAAATTTATGCTAAACAACACATCAACTGCAAATTTAGGACAATACCAGGTTGGAATGCCCTAAAACAGCTACATCACAATAACAATGGACTCTTGGCAAACTTGGACTTCGGTTGCCATCTAGTGTTCAAACAGGAGAAGTGACTGTTGACTCAAACACTGTTTAGAAACCTTGGAAAGATAGACACAAACACAGCCATATTAATAAAGTTGGAATAAATATCTAATCCTTCAATGCATAGATGATGTCACACACAAAGAAGCATCAAAAAGTTCCAGGGAAATATGACCTAACGTACAGGTCAAAATAAAGCACAGAATCTGGCCATATATAGCTCCCAATATGGATGAATGCTCAGGTGGAGAATTTTGTGTGTGTGTGTGGTGCTGGGGATTGAATCCAGGGCCTTGTGCATGCAAGGCAAGCACTCTACCAACTGAGCTATGTCCCCAGCCCTCAGGTGGAGAATTTAAAACACCTGTTTTAAGGAAACTTAATGAACCTCAAGAAAACACAAATATATGATCCAGTACGCTGACAGAAACTTAAGGAGAGATTGGAACAAACAAAATAAATTTTTGAGCTGAAAGCTAAATTAAGTTAAATTAAAAACATAGAAGACATCAAGAGCAGTATAGGTCAAGCAGAAGAGTTAGTGAGCTTGAACATAGGCTGTTTGAATAGACAGTAGGAATAGAAGAAAAAGAATTATGAGAAAATGAAGCTTCTGAAAAGTTTGGGACATGATTAAAAGAGAAAATATTAGGTTTATTGGAATTCAAGCAAGACTTGAGAATGTCAAAAGTGAAGAAAACTTAAAGATATAATAAATATTACTCAAACCTAGAGAAAGATACAATTATTCAGGTATGGAATGGTCAAAAACCATACATCAGGTTTCATTCAACCAGGTATACACAAGATATATTATAATCAAGCTCTCAAAGGTTTGTAGTTAAAGAGAATATTCTCAAATCAACAAAAGAAAATAAATAACAGACAAGTGTGTCCCAATTTATCTGATAGTATAATTCTCAGCAGAAACCTTGTAGGACAGGAGAAAGTGGAATGAAATTTTTATAGTACTAAAAGGAAAAAAAAAAACCCACTCTTCAGATACTTTAAGAAACTATCCTCTTGATACCTAGCAAAGCTATCCTTTAGAAATGAAAGAGAGAGGAGAAAAATTTCCAAAAATCTGAGACAATGTATGACCATCAGATATATCCTTCAAGAAATGCCAAAAAAGTTTCTCAAACTAAAAGAGATATTAATGAGTAAGAAAAAAATAGGAAGATATAGAACTCATGTGTAAAAATAATTATATGGACAAGTTCATAATGTTATATTATTTTAAACATGGCATATAAAATATTTATACCCTTAGTACTAAGACTAAAATGCAAAACATTTAACAATAATAATTGCATTAATACATTAAGTATTAAGCAACATAGAAAGATGTAAAATGGGACATCAAAAGTTCAGAATGTAGAAGGAATGGAGCAAAAATGTGGAGATTTTTATTTGTACAATTTTTCTTTTGTTTCCTTTCTTAACTTTACAATCATGGTAAGTTTCTCTCATTTCAAAATAGCTTGCTGTAATCAAAATATATTTAGTATAAACCTCATGGTTAAAAGCAAGGCAAAAATCTGTATTAGACAAACAAAAAATTATAAACAAGCAAACTAAACACCTGACTAGAGTAATTCACTTAAATGAGAAGGAAGACTAAAAAGGGGAGAAGGAAAGGAAGTGTAATAAAATTAGAAATCAAGTTGTAAAATCATTTTAGTAAGACTTTATCTAACCAATTGTTATCCTAAATGTAAATGGACTCAATTAGACAATTGAAAGACAGCAAATGACAGATAAGATAATACAAAGTCAAGAAGAAGGAGGAGAAGAAGTAGAAGGAGAAAAGACTCAAGTATGTGTTGTTTACAAGAAATTATCTCTGAGAACACACATATAGACTGAAGGTAAAGACACAGAACAAAATATTACATGCCAAATGGGAAATGAAAGCAGGAGTAGCTGTACTTACATCAGATAAAATAGATTTTACATAAAAAGAATAAAAAGAGAAAATCATTTTACAGTGATAGAGGAATCAATTCAATAAAAGAAATAACAACTCTAAATTCATTTGCCTCCAATATGAGTGAATCCAGATATACAAGGCAAATATCAATAGATGTAGAGGGAGAGACTCAAATAGAATAATAGTAGTATATGCTTAACATCTCACTCTCAAAAATAGACAGTTCATCCAGACAGATAATCAGTGAAGAAAAAAATGAGTTAAATTGCACCCAAGACCAAATGGACCCAACAGACATCTATGGAACATTTCATCCAACAACTTCAAATACAGACTCTTTGCAAGTGCATATAGACCATTCTCCACTATAAATCATATGATATATCATAAAACAAGTCTCAAAAATTTTTAAAAATTGAAATCATACCAAGTATCTTTTCCAATTACCATGCAATAAAACTAGAAACAAATAACAAGAAAAAAATGGTAAACTACAAAAATAAATGGAAATACTTCATTCTAGAACAACCAATGGGTCAAGGAGAATCAAGAAGAAAAATGTTAAAAAATTGTTGAAACAAATGTAAATAGTAATCCAACATACCAAAACCAATATACTCAATATGCACAGTTCAATATAGCCAAATCAATAAATATACATCGATAAAATAAAGGAAAAAAAGACATATGATCATCTCTCAGGTGCAGAAAAAGCATTTGATAAAATTCAACATTTCTTTATATAATAAAAATTCTGATCAAATTAGCTATAGAAAAATGTACTTAAAGATAATAAAGGCTGTATATAACAGACTAACAACTAACATCGTACCATATAAGGAAAAAATGAAATATTTCTAAGATATAGACCAAGGCAAGGATGCCATTTTACCAGTTTTATTTCATGTTATACTGCAAGTTCTAGTCAGAACAGTCATGTAAGAGAATAAATAAAGGGTGTTCAAAGTGAAGAAATCAAATCACTATTGCCAACAGATGACATGATCTGACAGAACTGTCCCAAAGATTCCACGAAAAAGTGATTATAACTAATGATCTAATTCAGTGAAGTTGCAGAGTACCCAATCAAAGCACAAAATTTGGCAATATTGCAATATGCCAATAGCAAATTATCTGAATTAGAAATCAAGAAAGCAATGCCAAGACAATAGCTACAGAAATACCTAGGAATCAAGTTAACCAAAGAAGTGATAGATCTCTATGATTAAAATGATGAAACATAATATTAATTATGCAATAGAAATTGCAGAGGTTCAGAAAAATAAGTGAGAATACATTGTAAGTTCATGAATTAGAAAAATCAATGTTGTTAAAATGTACATACTACCCAAAGTAATCTATAGATTTAATGCAAAACATATCCAAATACCAATGGCATTATTCATAGAACTTAAAAGGCAATCCTAAGTTTATATAGAAGCACAACATATTTCCAAATGTCCCAATGTTGAGCAAAAAGAACAAAGCATTAAACTACTTTCACTTCTAAGTACACTACAAAGCTATAGTAATTAAAGCTATAGTATTGATTGAAAAACAAATGGAAAAGAATAAAAAGCCTAGAATACACTTACATGTTTACAGCCAACTTTTGACAAAGATATAAAGAACATGCATTAGAGAAAGGACTGTTTTTTCAGAAAAGGTGGTGAGAAAATTGGATATCCATATGCAGAAGAATGAACCTAGACTCTTACCTCTTATCAGCTACAAAAATCAACTCAAAGTGTATAAACAATTTTAATTAAAGACCTAAATGCATGAAACTACTAGAAAAAAAGGGAAAGTCTTCAGTATATTAGAATGGGCAAGGATTTTTAGGAAAAGACCCCAAAAGCACAGGAAATAAAAGCAAAAATTGACCAATGGGTTTACATAAAATGAAGAAGGTTTTACACAGCGAAGGCAATAATCAATAGGGTAAATAGACAACATGTAATAAGAAAAATATGTACAAGATAAATATTTGGCAAGTGGTTAATATTTAGAATGTGGAATTAACTCAATAGCAAAAAGCAGAACTAAAGACCAAATATGTCTAAATAGACTATTTTTAAAAGCAGACCTACAAATAGCCAATAAATATATGAAAAACTGCTCAGCATTTCTAATCATCCGGGAAATGCCAATCAAAACCACAATGAGAAAGCATCTCATCCAAGTTAGATGGTTATTACCAAAAAGACTAAAGATAACAACTGCTAAAGATGTGGAGAAGAGTGAACCTTTATGTTATGGTTTGGATGTGAGGTGTCCCCCAGAAGCTCATGTGTGGGACAATGCAAGAAGATTTAGAGGAGAAATGACTGGTTAACTCTGATGTGATTGAGTGGAAACTGAAGGCAGGTAGCATATGGCTGGAGGAGGTGGGTCATTGGGGACATGCCTTTGGGGTATATATTTTGTATATGGTGAATGGGGTCTCTCTCTCTCTCTCTCTCTCTCTCTCTCTCTCTCTCTCCTTCCTGATCATCATGTAAGCTGCCTTCCTTTGCACTCTTCCATAACCATGTTCCACCTCACCTCAATTCCCAAGGAATGTAGTAGTGCAAGCTGGGAATGTTTGGATTATAGTAAACAGAGGTTAATGGCTGATTATGGTGGGAGCTCAGAAGACCAGAATACCAATAGGACTGTGAACAGTGAAGACAGAGCTCAAGAGGATTTAGAGGAAAGGGAGAATACTATCAGTAATTGAGCTAGAGGCCTTACATTCTGGCTGAGAAGTTGTCTGCATTTTTCCTGTGTCCTGAGACCTTTTATGAGGTTGATTTTAAAAGTGATGGATTCTTAATCTGGCAGAAGAAATTTCTAGACAGCATAGCATTCAGGTGGTAGCATAGCTATTGCTGGCAGCTTTTAGCCAATTTTGTTATGATATTCAGGAGCAGAAACCTCAGTAAAACTGGGGCTAAGGAATTTGCAGTCATTGAATACATTACTGACACTAAAGAAATGCAAAAGACTTTGCCCAGAGATATTAAGAAAGATGGCTTGAGGGCATCTCAGGAATTGGCAAGATCATATCCATCTCAGATTCAAGAAAATAAAAGTAAAAATATTTACTACTCAAATTGTGGTAGACAAATAAAATATTTGGCTGTAGGGTTGTTTCATTTGTTCAAAAAATACTANAATAAAAGTAAAAATTCTTTTGAGGAATTTTTTTTTTTTTTTTTTTTTTTTTTTGCACAAGGTGGCCTAGGAAGTTTTTCAATGTGTTTAGCCACCCAGACACTCAGAGGCTGCTGCAACCAGGGTCCCTGAAGGCTTGAGATGACAGCAGACCTTGGCATCCACAATGTGGTACTAGTTTTGCAGGAATGCAGGATGCTGGAGTTAGAGGGTCCTGGAGGCTTCTACCAAGATTTCAAAGAAAGGCTTAGGGGGCTAGAAAAAGTACCCCAGGATTGAAGTCCTTGTGGGTAACCCCTGAGAGGGCAAAGTATGGAAATGTGAGGAGAAGCTGAAAGCTGCAATAGAGACCCCCCTAGATTAAGAAGTGTCAGTAATGTGGAACATTGTCCTAGGAAAGCTGCAGGAATTGGAGACAACCCAACAGAAAGGGTAAAACCAACAAGGCCAGAGGGGTGGAGTATATAAGCTCTTATCTAGATGCTGGACACATAACTACAGGACTTGTTTGCCCAAGGGTATTTCAGCCTTGCTTTGGTCCCATCCCTTCTTTCTATGCTCCTATTTTTGTTTTTTAATTTTTTGTAGTTGTAGATGGAAAGAATGTTTTTTTAAAATTTCTTTATTTTTATGGGGTGCTAAGGATCAAACCCAGTGCCTCATACACGTGAGGCAAATGCTCTGCCACTGAGCTACAGCCACAGCCCTCTATGCCCCTATTTTTGTGAATGGAAATATATACTCTGTACTTCATATATTGGATACTTGCAAATCACCTTTGATTTTTACAGGAACTCCCAATACAAGTTTGCCCTGAGTCTCAGAGGAGACTTTGGGCTTGAACTTTTGGGCAATCTTGGAATGGTTGAGACTACAGAGACTCTTGGAAATGGATAAAATGTATTTTGCATTGTGAGATGGTTATGAATTTTGGGGGCCAGGTGTGGAATGTTATGTTTTGAATGTGAGGTGTCCTCCAAAATCTCAGGTATGTGACTCAGAGGTTTAGAAGAGAAATGATGGTTTATGAGAGCCTTAACCAATCAGTGAATTAATCCCTTAATGGGATTAATTGAGTGGAAACTGAAGGCAGGTAGGGTGTGCTTAGAGGAGGTGGATCATTGAGGTCATGCTTTTGGGGTATATATTTTGTATCTGGTGAATGGAGTCTCTCTTTGCTTTCTGATCATCATATGAGCTGCATAATGTCCTGTCTCACCTCGATCTCTGAGGAATGGAGCCTCTTCTATGGGCTGAGATCTTTGAAACTATGAGCCCCCCAAAACTTCCTCCACCAAAATTGTTCTAGTTGGGTCTTTTATTCACAGCAATGAAAAAGCTGACTAAAGCAGAATGTAAATCAATATAGTTATTATGGAAAACTACTTGGAGTTTTCTCAAAAAAAAAATAATTACCATGTGATTCTGCAATCCCATAACTGGGTATATGTCTGAAAGAAATGAAATCGGCATGTCAAAGGGACATTTGCACTCACATGATTATGGCAGTGCCAATTTGCAATATGCAAAAAATGGAAACAATGCAAATGCCCATCACCTATTGGATGAATAAAGAAAATGTGGACCATATAGAATGCAATACTATTTAGCCTTTACAGGGGATGAAATTCTGGCATTTTCAATTACATGAATAGAACTAGAAATCATGTTATTGAAATAAACCAGACCCAGAAAGACATGTACCATATGGTTGCACTTATGTGGAATATAAAAACTCGACCTCATAGAAATTAAGTGTATCATATTGGTTACCAGAAGTTGGGAAACATAGCAGAGAGGAAGTGATGGCAAAAGTTTGAAAAATAGATACTAAGTCCTAGGACTTAGATATTCTGGTGACTGCAGATAATGAAAATGGACTGCATATATCAAAAAAACTAGAAGAAATGATTTTGAATGTATTCACCTTAAAGAAATGATAAACATTTGAGATGATAAATATTTTTACCCTGATTTAAACATTACACAAGGTATATATGCATCAAAATATCACTTGCGATGCCATAAATGTTATTTTTACATTTTTGTATGTCAGTAAACACAAATTTTTAATTTTATACTTTTTTATAATTTTTAATTTAGTTTTAATTTAATACTTATTTCCTTTCTTGGCTTTATATTTGCTCATTGTTTATATAGATTTATAAAAGTTCTTTATAGCCAGACATGGTGACGGACACGTATAATCTCAGCAACTCAGCAGGCTAAAACAGAAGGATCTCAAATTTGAGGTCAGCCTGGACAACTTACTAAGAACCTGTCTCAAAATAAAAAATAAAAAGGACTGGTGATGTAGCTTAGTGATAAAGTGACCCTGGGTTCAATGCCCAGGTCCAATTAATTCGTTAATTTATAAAAAAGTTCTTCAAGAGTCATAGATATGACAAAAGACAGAACTTTTTTTCCCTCAATCTGTCTTTATGCTTGTTGTATAGAGTCTTTTATTATGTAAACATTAAAAGCTCTTACATAGTCAAATTCAGCTATTTATTTGTTCTTTTATAAAGTTTTAGTATTTTCATCTTGCTTAAAAAGTTCTTCCTTTACAGAATCATTAAATAATTGATTATATTTTCTTCAGTACTTTTGTAATTATGCTTAAATTCCATATTCAGTTGCAGCTTATTTATATATTTATGTATATGACATGATACATAGTCCAGGCTTCTATTTTTCTGTCAAAGGGCAAATTGTACTGATATTCATAAACCATTCTGTTTCTTAACTGATACTAGAAATCACCTTTATCAGAAATTAAACCTCATTATATATATGGGTTTCCGTCCTATCTCTCCAGTCTGTAAGCCCAATATAGTTTTCAATTTTTCATGTCAAACTACAGGTTTTTGTAATTTCTAAAATTTTATTTTTAATTTAGTATTTGAATATACTCCCAATTATTGTTTTTAATCAAATATCAGGGACTTTTTTCTTTCAAAATTATCTTCTAGGTAAAGACGATAACCTCAGACTACAACTAAAACACTTTTATTTGAATTGAATTAATGTATCAAGTTGGGAATAATTATCTTTTCCATGCAATAAAATGACATGTTATGCTATTATCTCTGCTTTTGTTTTATGCCATTCAGTAAAGTTTTATTATATTTTTACTGAACTTATCCCATTAACCTTATTTCTAAGCATTTTGTATATTTTGTCAGTTTTATGTATGGAGTCATTATATTATTTCATTTTCCAATCAATTAGTTCTGGCAGAAGAAAAATCTCTTGATTTCTAAATTTATCTGATAGACACAGTCATCCTATCATGTTTTGCTTATACATTGTATTATTTTTTAAGTTATGGCCCAGATTCTTTTAGGTATACTAATCAAACACAAAAGTAATAATCATATTACATATAATATACTATATACAGTTGGAGTACATAGCTGGGTTCAAAAGTGGAAAAAAAGATTATGAATATTATAAACAACAAGGGAACATACAACTCCAATGGTGATCTGGAGTTAAAATTCCCTGGATGTAGCATATTCAAATAGAGATGAAAAGAAGATAATGGAAGTAAGGATTGAATAATCCCATGTTATTTCTTGCTGGAATTTGTATTCAGGAATATTGTTAGCACTTGACAAGAGAGTCAGCATTTTCCATATTTAATGGAAAGCAAGTTTCTATGAACTAGGACTGACCAGGCTTTGGTCGGCAGTAGAGTAACCTGTGAGACACCAGCTCCTCCCAAACTGGAGGAGCATTTTCCAACAATGACTGGTTGAAGAAGGTCTTGAATGTATGAGGAGTTGAAAACATTGGTGGTTGTATATCAACTTCCTCTAATCTCCCTAAGTGATAAAAAAAAAAAAAAATCACAACTATGAAAATTCTCGTTAAAATCATGGCTTTAGCAATAACTGAAGACAATAAATGTTCAAACCTTAAAATCACTGTGGGAAACAAGAGAAAGCCAACAAATCCCACGCAGGATCTTTCTCATTCCATTCCCACCCTGTCCGCTGCAAGATCTGTGAGAAGCAAAGAGAGAGCAAGAAAAACCATGGGCAAAGCAAGAGACAGATTGACTAACAGGTGGTCCAAAGAGGATTTGTTCAAACCACTGGAAAGATAAAATCATACCAAATATGAAAGTTCAGAGAAGGGACTGCAGAAGTAAGTGATTTTAAAGTACATGGGATTTAAAGGGTCAAATGCTACATAAAAAATCAATTGGGCAACTTAAAAGGGAGGCTTATCATAAAGGTCTAAGTGCAAAATTTAAAGGGGTAGGAATGAGTTTTAAGGACAGATGAGAATTAAAGGGATTCTCTTCTAAATGCATAGTTTCTGATAGAGAAAACAATTAAATAGGGACAAACAAGAACCTTTCCCTTCCTAATTGCTGTAGGACAATGAAAAAAATTAGGATCCTGGAAATCAAAAAAGAATCATTTAATTGGGAGACTGCCAACTACTCCCTGCTAACAAAAATTAACAAACAATAGTGACAGATTACAAATTAATTAATTACAAATTAATAGAAAATTTTCTCCGTGTGTTTGTGCATGGTTTTATTTTTAATAAAATGCCCAAAGCTGAAAATTAAAGCATTTTAATTTTTTATTAAATTTTCTTTATTAAAGCATTTTGGAAGATGACAGTGATAGAAAATGGCAGTTTATTTGGTCGATTGATTTTTTTGCTGCCGGTTTTCTTGCATGGTCTGCTGTAATACCATTGTTATGCTTTCCACATGACATACCAGGTGAATGTAAATATATAATTCATTAATTAAAGTTTAGTACTTCCCACCCCTTAGCTCCCAAGAGTTTGGAGCATGGCTGAGCTACATCTCCTACTGGTAGTGGTCTCTCCATTGAGATATAGTGTCTTGTGATAGTATTTTTTGAACAAATGAAACAACCCTACAGCCAAATATTTTATTTGTCTACCACAATTTGAGTAGTAAATATTTTTACTTCTCATTATTTCATTTTACAAATGTTTTATGTCTACAGTTCATAATTTTAAACATGAAGTATATGTAGATCTGTTTACCTAGCATTATTCAATATATGCACTATGTCATAGAATGTTTTTAAGATTAAATTACTAGTAAAATGATGTGGAAGGACTAAAAAACCTGTAACATCAGAGAAATCTGATTCTTGATTGTGCATTTCATGGGCACAACATGTTTTTAGAAACATCAAATATTATTTTTTTCATGTTTTATGACTGTGCTTTCAAACATGTTAGCCATTTGTTAAATGTGCCCATTTAAATTTTAAAACAAATTAAATTAAAAAATAATTTACTTGATAATTGGAACTATATTTCAAGTATTTATTAGGCATTTATATAACTAGTAGTTATAGTATTGGACAGTGTTAATATGGAAAATTTTCATTATCACAAAATGGTCTTTAGGACAGCACTGTTTTAGAAGATGTGTCTTTTACTTAATAGGATTAACTTTAGATTGTTTAAAAATAATTCATGTCCCTTTTCATTACAAACTGGATTTATCTGTGTGTGTATGTATGTGTTATATATGTATTTAACTTATTTGAACATGTCATAAAATCCTGTTGCTTGTTAACATATAGGTACAGCAAAAATAAAAGCTATAAAACGTAAACAACAGACTCATTTGTTTGGTGACAAGCTTAAAAATAAGAAATTTGGACCCGGTATTAAGGACTTGTTTGCTGCTATTGGGGTAAAGTAAATTACTTTATATGAAAAATGAATTAAGTTGATCTTTGCAATTTTCTAATAGTGGACTTAAGAAAGTAGCCATAAAGTGTTCAACTTAAGTCTGGATGAAACTTTTGGAGTCTTTTTATTAAAATATTCCATTTTCATATAATGGGAACCAGGACCCATCGCACTCAACTGTCATTACCAAGAGTATGTTGGTGTGAGAAACTGATATCAGGTATATTCTATTTCTTTTAATTTTGTTTTTATATGATTTTGTGTTTATTTTTCCCTGAAGAAATAAATATGGCATTTAATGAGATGACAAGTAGTCATCAACATTATATTTCATTATGTTTAATTCAGTGAGAACAAATCTGGAAGTTAACACATAATACCACAAGTACCATATTCCATGGAAAATGTCTCATCATGATGTGAAATGGAGCATTCACACCTATCATACAGTCATCATGATGGCATAAAACATGCCAACTTTCAAATAGTGAGATTCTACTTTTCTATTCTTATAATTTTATATTTTAAGGCACTTGCATAATTTTATTATACATTTATATTATATCAAGTCCTATCTCAGATTATTCTGTAGATAAAATTCATTCTCTCTCTCTCTCTCTCTCTCTGTCTCTCTCTGTCTCTCTCTCTCTCTAAATTAGAGCATTACATTTATACATTGTAGTTGGGTTCATTTTAACAGAATCATACATTCAAGGAATTTGGCTTCAATTCCCCACTGCCTTGCTTTCACTCCCCTTATTTTAATTCCTCTACTATACTGTTCTTCTTTGTGTTCACTTATCTATTGATTTCTTTAACTATTTTTAATAAATTTTATTTGTTCTAGTTATTTATACATGACAGAATACATTTATGCACTTTGATATATTATACATAAATGGGGTATGATTTCTCATTTTTCTGATTGTACATGTTGTAGAATCAGTGTTCCTGAGTCATATATGTACATAAGGTAATGATGTCTGTTTCATTCTGCTATCCTTTCTATCCTCATACCCCTCCCCTTCTCTCACTCTCTTCTACCTAATCTAAAGTAACTCTATTCTTTCATAGTGCCCTCCCCTATTGTGAATTAGCATCTGAATATCAGAAAAAAAACCCAAAACATTTGGCTTTTGTTTTGGGGGGGACTGGCTTATTTTACTTAGAATGATATTCTTCAATTCCATTCATTTACCAGCAAATGCCATAATTTCATTCTCTATAGCTTAGTAACATTCCATTGTATATATATATACCACATTTTCTTTATCCATTCATCTATTGAAAGGCATCTAGGTTGGTTCCTAGTTCAGCTGATGTGAATTGAGCTGCTATAAACATTGATGTGGCTGCATCACTATAGCATGCTGATTTTAAGTCCTTTCATTATAGACTGAGGAGTTGGATAACTGGGTCAAATGGTGGTTCCATTCCCAGTTTTCAGAGGAATCTCCATACTGCTCTCCAGAATGGTTGCACCAATTTATAGTACCACCAGTAATGTATGAGTGTACCTTTCCCCCCACATCCTCAGCAACTGTTATTGTTGACTATATTCTTGATGATTGCCATTCTGACTGGAGTGAGAAGAAGTCTTAGTTTTGATTTGTATTTCTCCAATTGCTAGAAGGCTAAACCCAAGGCCAATATAGTTCTAAATGTAAAAAATTGAAAGCATTTTCTCTAAAAGCTGGAACAAGACAAGGATGCCCTCTTTCACCACTTTTATTCAACATTGTCCTTGAAACTATAACCAGAACAATTAGAAGAAAGAAACTAAAGGGATACAAATAGGTAAAGAAGAACCTAGATTATCACTATTTGCTGATGTGATTCTAAATTTAGAAGATCCAAAAAATTCCACTGGAAAACTTCTAGAACTAATAAATGAATTCAGCAAAGTAGCAGGATATAAAATCAAAACCCATAAATCAAATATGTTCTTATACATCTGTGGTGAATCCACTGAAAGAGTAATTTGGAAAGCTACCCCATTAAAATAATAAAATACTTGGAAATCAATCTAACAAAAGTGGTGAAAGAACTGTACAATGAAATCTACAGAACCAGGGACTGGGGATGTGGCTTAAGCAGTAGCGTGCTCGCCTGGCATGCGCGGGGTGCTGGGTTCGATCCTCAGCACCATATAAATAAAGATGTTGTGTCCACTGAAAACTAAAAAAATACATTTTTAAAAAATCTCTCTCTCAAACAAACAAACAACAACAAAAAAAAACTACAGAACACTAAAGAAAGAAATTGAAGAAGACCTTAAGATGGAAACATCTCCATGCTCTTGGATAGGCAGAATTAATATTGTCAAAATGCCCATACACCAAAGCATTATACAGATTTAATGCAATTTCTGTTAAAATCCCAATGTCACTCTTCATAGAACTAGAAAAAAAAAACAGTCATGAAATTCATTTGGCAAAATAGGAGACCCAGAAGAGCCAAAGGAATCCTGCAAGAAAAGTGAAGCAGGAAGCATCACAATATCAGACCATAAATTATACTGCAGAGCTATAGTAACAAAAATGGCATGGTATTTGCACCAAAACAGACACATAGACCAATGGTACAGAATAGAAGAACACAGAGACAAACCCACATAAATACAGTTATCTCTTACTATAAAAAGGCATCAAAAACATTCACTGGAGAAAAGATAGTTTATTCAATAAATTATGCTGGGAAAAATGGAAGGCCATATAACAAAATGAAATTAAACCTCTGCATTAAACTCAACTCAAAGTGGACTTAGGCCCTAGAATAGAGACCCTAATAGAAGAAAATAGAGCACCTAATAGAAGAAAAAGTAGTCCCAAATCTTCATCATGTCGGCCTAGGTTCTGCCTTCCTTAACAAGACTGTAAAGTGCAAGAAGTAAAATCAGGAATCAATAATTGGGACAGATTCAAACTAAAAAGCTCTTCTCAGTGAAAGAATCAATAATGTGAAGAGAGAGCCTACAGACTGAGAGAAAATCTTTACCACATGCACCTCAGATAAGCATTACTTTCTAGGATATATAAAAAACTCAAAAAACTTAACACCAACCCCCCCCCCCAAAAAAAAGCAACCCAGTCAATAATTGGGCTAAGAAACTGAACAGACTCTTCACAGAAGAGGAAATACAATCAATTAACAAGTATGTAAAAAGATGTTCAGCTTCTCTAGCAATTATCTATTAATTTTCTAGTGGTACTTTCTTTCTACTTTTAAATAAAGGTGAAATTCCCTTTGGCATATTTATATATGCAGATAAAATGATTTGGTTAAATTTCTTCCATATTTCTTTCCCTTTCAAGTCCTCCCCACTCCTCCTCGTTTTCCTTTTCTACTTCACTGATCTTCTCTATGTATTTATGACATCCAGTCTCCCTACCCTGCTTTGTTTCCCTTATTTTGCTCTACTTTCCACATATGAGAGAACACATTCAGTCCTTGACTTTCTGACTCTGGCTTATTTCATGTAGCATGATGCTCTACATTTTCACCCATTTACCAGCAAATGCCATAATTTTATTTTTCTTTATTTATAGTTGAGTAAAACTTTGTTGTGTATATATACCACATTTTCTTGATCCATTCATCTATTGATGGGCATTTTGACTGGTTTTATCATTTGGCTATTGTGAATTGGGTTTCTATAAATATTGAAGTGGCTGTATCACAACAGTATACTGATTTTAGTTCTTTTAGATAAATCCTGAGGAGTGGGGTAGCTGGGCCACATGATTGTTCCTTTCTTACTTTTTTGAGGAATCTCCATACTGCTTTCCAACCAAATGAAATTAAACCTCTGCATTAAACTCAACTCAAAGTGGATCAATATAAAGCAATATATAGATTCAGTGTAATCCCCATGAAATATATCAGTGTCACACCAACAATATATCAGTGTAACTTTTTGCCCTAATGCTTGACAGCATTTATTTATTTGTGTTCTTGGTAATTGCCATTTTGACTAGAGCGATATGAAATCTTAGTGTAGTTTTGATTTGCATTTCTCTGATTGCTGGAGATGTTGAAATTTTTTTCGTATATGTCTTGGCTATTTGTTTTCCTCTTTTGAGAAATCTATAATTAGTTATTTTGCTTATTTATTGATTTTTTTGGCATTGAGTTTTTTGAGTTCTCTATGTATTCTGGATATTAATCCCCTATCAGAGGAGCAACTAGCAAATATTTTTTTCCCATTCTATAGGCTCTCTTTTCCCACTTTTAATCAATTTCCTTTGCTGCACAAACTTTTTAAATTTGATAACATTCCACTTATTGATTCATTGTTTTATTTCTTGAGCTTTAGGCATCTTATTGAAGAAGTCAGTGCCAACACCATATGATGAAGAGTTGACCTTATGTTTTCTTCTAGAAGTTGCAAGTTTTATAGTCTAAATTTTAAGTCTTCAATCCATTTTGTTTTAACTTTTGTGCAGGGTGAGAGATAGGGACTTATTTTCATTTTTCTACATCTGGATATTCAGTTTTCTCAGCACCATTTGTTTAAAAGGCTATCTCCTTTCCAACATATGTTTTTGGCACGATTTTCAAGTATCAGATGACTTAAGTATGTGGGTTTGTTTCTGTGTCTTCTCCTCTATTCTATTAGTATTCGTGTCTATTTTGATGCTAATACCATGTTGTTTCTGTTACTATAACTCTGTAGTGTAATTTACGATTGGGTATTATGATGTCTCCTACATCACTTTTCTTGCTTAGAACTGCTTTGGCTATTCTATGTCTCTATTCTTTCAAATGATTTATGGACTGTTTCTTCTAGTTATGTGAAGAATGCCTTTGGTATTTTCATGGGGATTACACTAAATCTATATATTGCTTTTGGTTGCATGGACATGTTATTAATTCTGCCTATCCAAGTTCATGGGAGGTCTTTCTATCTTAAATGTTTTCTGTAATTTCTTTCTTCAGTGTTCTGTAGTTTTCATTGTAGAAGTTTTTCACCTCATTGGTTAGATTAATTCCAAGGTATTTTATTTTATTTTACTGTATTTTTTTGAGATTATTGTGAAAAGGATGGTTTTCCTCATTTATTTCTCAGATGAGTCACTTTTGGAGTATAAAAAAGCTATTGATTTATGAGTGGTGATCTTCTATACCTTTATGAATTCATTTGTTAGCTCTAGAAATCTTCTGGTGGAACTTCTTTGGGTCTTCTTGATATAGGATCATGTCATCAAAAAATAAAAGTAATTTGATGTTTTCTTTTCCTATTTGTATCACTTTAATTTTCTTCTCTTGCTTTATTCCTCTGGCTAGAGTTTCAAGGGCCTATATTAAATAGAAATGATGAGAGTGAATATCCTTGTCTTGTTTCTGATTTTAAAGGAAATGCTTTCAGTTTTTCTCTGTTTAGTATGATATTAGTTTTCAGTTTGTCACATATAGTATTTAAAATATTGAGGTAATTTCTTCTATCACCAGTTTCTCTAGAATTCTTAACATGAATGGATGCCAGATTTTGTCAAAGGACTTTTCTTTATTGGGATGATCAACTGATTCTTATTCTTAATTATATTTAATTGGTGAATTCCATTTATTGATTTTTGTATGTTAAACCAACCTTGTATCCCAGGGATGAAGCCCACTTGATTATGGTGTTTTATCTTCTTGATGTGTTTTTTACTATGGTTTGTAGTATTTCATTAAGGATTTTTGCATTGATATTTATCAGGAATATTGGTCTATAGTTTTATTTCCTTGATGTGTCTTTGTATGGTTTTGGAATCAGGGTTATACTGACTTTATAGAATGCACTTAGGAGTGTTCTTTCCCTTTCAGTTTCATAGAATAATTTGAGAAAGACTGGTGTTAGTTCTTTAAACGTCTGGTAGAACTCAGATAAGAATCCATCTTGTCCTGGACTTTTATTTGTTGAAAGGCTTTTAATTGTTGCTTCAAATTTGTTATTTTGATATTGGTCGGTTTATGTTTTCTCTATCTTTCTGATTCAATTTAAGCAGATTATATGTGTCTAGAAATTTGTCAGTGTATTTTAGATTTCCAGTTTATTGGAGTATAAATTTTCAAAATAGTTTCTAATGATTCTCTGATTTCAGTAGTGTCTGTGGTGATATTTTCCTTTCCATCTCTAATTTTGTTTATTTGGGTCCTCTATATTTATTTTTGTTAGTTTGGCTAAGAGTCTATTAATCTTGTTTATCTTCCAAAGAGCCAAGTCTTTGTTGTATTGATCCTGTGTATTGTTATTTTATTCTCGATTTTATTAATTTTGGCTATGATCTTCATTATTTTATGTATTTTGCTTATTTTATAGTTAGTTCTTTCTTTTTAAGGTCTAGAGATGGAACATAAACTTACTTATTTGGAATCTTTTTATTTTTTTTTAAATGATGACACTCAATGTTATCAATTTTCCTCTTAAAACTGTGTTCATACTGTCCCAGAGATTTTGATATGTTGTATCTCCATTCTCACTTGTTTCTAAGAATTTGATTTCTTCTCTCATTTCTTCTTTGATCCATTCTTCATTTAAAAGAGTGTTTTTCAATCTCTATGTGTTTATGTGGTTTCCATTCTTTTTCTTGTTGATTTCTAGTTTCATTCAATTATCATCTGATAGAATGCATGGGCATTAAATAGCTCTCTCTCTCTCTCTCTCTCTCTCTCTCTCTCTCTCTCTTATTTTTTGTATTTTCTAAGATTTATATTGTGACCTAGAATATTAGCCATTGTGGAAAATGTTTCATAAGCTGCTAAGAAGGTAAATTCAGCTGTTTGGGGTGACATATTCTCAAGTTTTTATTAGGACTATTTGATTTATAGTATTATTTAGGTTAAAAATATCTATATTGCTTTTATGTTTTGATGACCTATTGGTGATAAAGGTACATTTAAATCAGTTAGTATTATTGTAGTAAGATATCTCTGAGATGTAGTATCAAGGAGTATTTTTTTTTATACAATAGTACACACTGACATCCATGGCATATGTAATTACTATCATTATATCTTCTTTTGTTGGATGGATCTCTTTACCAGGAGGCAGCGGCCTTCTTTTCTTCTTCTGAATATATATATATTTTTTTTGCTTGAAATCTTCTTAGTTACATATGAGTTTCTTCTGCTTTATTTTTGAACTCCTTTTGCCTGGACTATTTTTTCCCATCCTTTTACCTTCAGCTGATGAGTGCCTTTGCCTATGAGATGAGTCTCTTGAAAATGGTTTTTAATTAGATCTTGCTTTTGACCCATTCTGCTAATCTGTATCTTTTAAATCGGGAGTTGAGATCACTTACATTCAGTGTTATTATGAATATGTGTTTGTGGTTTCCTGCCATTTTGATTTTTTTGCTTTATTCAATTCTGTCCTGATTCTAATGCAGTTGATTAATATTGATCTTCATATATTTGGGAGCTTTGGGATTAGTTTTGGGATCTTCTGTGTGCAGTATATCTTTGAGTATTCTTTGTAGCGCTCATTGGTAGCTTTATTCTCCCTTCATAATAAACATTAACTGATTTTTCTTACCTAATTTTTTTTTCAGATTTTATTCCTATGTTCTCCACATTCTAATCACTTTCTTGGTCCTGATCATATCAAGTATGTTATCATACTGCTTATTTGTGCATGCTAATCTATTTATTTAAACTGTCCTTCTCTCTTTTCTTCATTCCAAAACAAACAAAAATCCCTTTTTCACTTCTTGTCTTATTTTTCTAGGCAAAATGACTGTCTCCTTAATGCTCCAGAAAAACAAACAAACAAACAAAAAAAACACACATGTGCACACACACACGCACACACACACAATGTTTTTTAGGACAACACTATTTTAGTAGAATGTGTTCATACACACACACACACACACATATTTAACACATATACATATATATATTTGTTTTAATTTTTATATTAGTCTAGTTCTTCCTAAGATAAATGGCTATAGTTTTATAAAATAAGAACATTTTAACTTGTTTCTATTTGCCAAGTGTTATTTTGTCAAACCATAAATAATTTCTATAATTGATGATATTTCATTAAGATTTTATCAAATTTTAATTTCATCAGAACACTACATGTACCTATTTTAACAATACAGAAGCCAACAATTAGTCACAACCTCTTTCATTTTTAAAAAAATAAAATACAATCATTAAAGTGCACTTAAAATTTGAGCATAAGTGTTTTAAGTTTTTTTTCCTTTTTAAAAGAATGCTTTTGTTTTTGTTTTTTTGTAATGGGATATTTAATAACTGGGCCACATCCTCAGGCTTCTTTAATTTTTTTTTGAGATAAGATCTAAGTTGCTAAAACCATCACTAAGTTTCTGAGGCTGGCTTTGAACTTGCAAACCTCTTACCTCAGCTTTCCAAGTTGTTGGGATTATAGGTGTATACCATGAAACCTGGTCTCCCTCATATTAAATACCTTAGATTAAAAAAAGCAATATTAACAAAGAAAGACTATTTTATAGCATAGAAGTGCGAAAATATTTGTTAGACAAGATTTAAATAATGTAAAATGTACATTCAAATTTTACAGATTAAATAATATCAAGTTGAAGATTTCTGTTCTAAGAAGAAAACTAGACAACATTAATAGATTAGTAATAGAAAACTAAATCCAAGAGATTTTCTAGAATGAATATGGAATTCTTGGAAAATCTACACAAAATTTATGACCAAGTCAGAAGTCATGTAGCCTTGTTTACCTGGTTGAGACAGTCATAGGCCTTTCCAAGATCAATGACTGTTAGTGATAGAATAGTTCTGGAAGGACTTGCAGAACCCAAAAAATTGCTCTAAAAATTTTGGATAGTGTAAGTTGATACATGAAGAAATTGGATCTTGTTTATACTGAAATGCTAACGCAAACAGATACCTCGGCAGAATGATCTGGATATTAGAGAAATGAAGTATTTATTCTAAGTCCTAATATCCTAGTAACTCCATTCAAGGATACATAATTCCAAAGATATTCCCTCCGTCAGATACTACACTAAAAGTACATGCACAGGAGTTTTTAAGATAGCCACACTTATTAGAGTAGGAAATTAAAGGCAATATAAATATTCAGTCTTATGGGGATGGATAAATATAGTGATATCACACTATCCCAATTAAGATAGTACTCAGAAGCTGAACTAGACAAATATGCAAAATATATCAGTGAGCAGAGTTTTTCCCAAATCTTTGCAACTAGCTACTAGGCCCACAAATAAAACTTAGAGGTGGTATGGAGAACACATAAAAATGAAAGTGTACATTTTATAGAATGGGTATATGGGTTAATTGTACATTGTATAATTACATATATGTATGTATATATATTAATCTTTTTTTTTGGTGGGGTTCTTTTTTTGTCTTTTTTGGAACTGGAGGTTGAACCCAGGGCTTTGCGAATGCAAGGCAGACGCTTTACCATTGAGCTACATCCCAGCCCGCATATATATATTTTTGATAATTACATATATCTATTTCCCTTTATATTGAGGGAGGTAAATTTTTATAGATCTTTAACATGCATGGGCATATCTATTTGTCTTAACTAACAAAATGTAATAATTACTATATAACTTATTTCTACTTCAGATCCTACTGAAGAATCCAGTGTTTTTATGCAAAGCTGTGTCCAAAGCCTCAGAATTCTTAGTTTTGATTGGAGCTTCTGAATTTATACCTATATATTTAGAAAATCAGTTCATAATAACACCCAGGATGGCAGCAACACTTACAGGTAAATTTTCCTTCTCACTGTGCTGATTTAAAAAAAATTATATGAACTTTACATATATATATGTGTGTGTATATATATACATATATGAAATATTTAATGTAATTAGAAAATAAAAAGAGCAATGTATGCAAATGTTGCAAAAGCACCATTTGCCAAAATTTAAGAATTTGAATTCTTTGCTATCACCAATAATTTTTAACACATCAAATTTTAAGGACATCATTACATCACTGTCTAATCCATTTCTCCTGCTCCTTTCCCTTAGATAACCACTCTATTAAAGTTACAGTGTGTACTTTTATACATGTTTGCTCACATTTTCTGCTTGTCAGAAAATATATATTCAATATATTTCTAAAATTTGTATATAATTTATACAAACTCTTCTACTTTTTTCATCAGAAATTATGTTCTTCAGAATCATGTTGATCTGTAGCTATTTAATGCATCTCAATTGTGCTATGGGATTCTATTCTATGAATACATCACTTTTTGCATTACCATATTAACAAATATGAAGTGTCCTTTAATTTCTTACCTTTTAACCAATGTAATAATAGGTTTGTTGATATATGCTCATTTATCAATGTTGTTCTATGTTTCAACATTAAAGAACAATCACTATTGTATACATCATAAATTTTACTCGTTATTGAGAATTTGGCTCTCCAAAAGAGATTGCTAATGGAATTCATTGTTATAAGGGTCTAGAAATAATGGGAAAGTGGTAAAGATAATCAGTTGTTTCAGGCTATAACTTTTAGTGTAACAAATAAAAGAAAAATAACAAGGTATTTGTTATTAAAATTTGGTTAAAATCAAAACTAGAAAAGAAAGAAAAAAGACATAAAATATTTGGCTAAATAAAAAGCAAATTTTAACCTGTGGAGAAAACTTTTTTAAATTAAAAATTTCAGTAGATTTTTCTATTAAAAGACTAGCATTGTTGAATTACATATTTTCCAAAAAGCCTAAACATGATGCAACTCTGTTTCCATGGCCATTATGAAAAATTTTTCCATGAGTATACCACATTATTGATTTGATTAACCTAACCAACAGAAATTGGAACTAAATACATTCAATTTGTTTCTTATAGTATTTAATTCAACCTAACAGTTTCAAAGACATAGAATGAGACCACCTACTATATTGACCTCATCCATTGACCTTCAAGATTCTGGACCCAGTCAGCTGAACAAATCCTTTAGCACTAGGCTTCCCCTTAATATTCTATTATTAACCTTTTCATGTAGCCTGAGGTGCTGGTTCAAGTATAACAAAATACATTAACAATAGCACATTCCATGTTGGCCTACAATGAAGAAGTTTTGGGTAATTCTGTAATTTGTAATGTTGATCAGTGAGTGAGGTTTACCAGAGTGCTTTCCAGGGCTGAGATGGCGTCATTGATTATTTCAAATAAAATCAAAGACAAATTTTGTACCACCTTTTCTAATTGGATAACTCTAATTGTAAGATAATTTCTCTCAGAATTAATACAAATATTGTGTCATTAAATCCTATGACAATAATTCCCCTTGGTAAGCAAGGGCAACTTCCTTTCAAAGAGATTTCCATGGACTTCTGAGACTACATGATCTACTTGTGTGTTTATTTGAATGCTAGATCATCTCTTATGACTACCCCTGTGTTCTTGATTAAATAATTTTCATTGGGCAAGTAAATATTGTCAAATAATTTTGAGTCTGATTTGGTCTATCCCAAATGAGAATATTAGTCCCCAGAGCTATTGGGTTTCTAGATTTCAAGGCTTCAGTTTCAACAGGAGGCCAGTAATAAGTTAATAGTTGTTTTACAGAATAACTGTTTTAGAGTGTCAGTTAGTCCTAAATATCAAGTGGAAACTTCCTCTCCTTCCCTCTTCACAATATCATCAGTCATTAGGACTTGTAGCTCAAAGGGTTCATTTGACTTGTAGCACCTCAGGGTAGATAGTATGCTATATAGCTTGTTGATTGGCTTTAATGTAGATTTGTGGGTTATACACACTGTTGGTTAGGTAATAAAAGACCAAGTGGAATGCTAAAGTAAGACATCTAAAACCTCTTAATTTCTAGCGCCTGAAAAAATGCTCTCAACCTTTTGTTTGGAGAAAAGAAAAAACATCAGTTTCTTCTTGACTTCCAGAGAGATAGAATATTGTGAATCTTTCAGGATAGTCTTTGAAAAAATACGATGAGAAGCCTTGTGGATTTTTGCCACAGCCCCATCTCTCAGCTGAGGCCATTAATTCAGGAAATCACTGGCAAGGGGACAATGGGGGATTGAGAGAAGACAAACAGATAAACATTTAGAAAGAAAGCTGGGGTCAGGTGGGACAGTATCCTTTGATAAAGGTATAATGCCCCAGAGCTAGCTTGGCAAATTTATTATATAGGTTTCATCAAAAGGCTATTTTGGGGAAAGTTTCAGCAAAGCAGGCAATCTGAAGGGCATAGGACTGGCAAGACATTAGGATTATTTATCTTGTTATGTTCAGAATTCTCCATCCCCAAAAGTTGGTGTCTGAGCTCAAGGTCCAGAGTGATAACATCTGTGCACCTTTGCACAGAGCCTCCTCAGGCTGGGTGTCACCATTGCTACTGGGCCATCTTGACCTGCACCTTTGCATAGGAAGTTCCCAGTTCAAAGCAGCCTCGAGGCAATCAGAGAGATTCAAGTCACTGCTCTACACAGATTTTGTTGAACATTATCAGTTACCTTTTCTAGTAAAGGTGTAAAAATAATTAAGTCAGTGTTATTGAGTCTGAGGCTTCTGATCCTCTAGCCAACCAATCTGTTAGTGTAAGGTCCAAACCAGCATATAGGGGTACTCAGACTAAATCTGACCTGCTCCCTTGTAGCAAATGGCTACAGACAGTTTATGTACCTCTGAGGGTGTACTGAAACATGTATTTGAAGCCTTATAGCATGAATGATAATTGATCTTTATCTTCGGGTAGGAGTGGGATCCAAAAGCAGGCTTTGGCAATGTCCAAGATAGCATATAAAATGCCATCAGTTGGTGAACTACATTTAGTCTTGTCACTATGTCTCAAATAACCAGGGCTGTAAGGAGCAACCCCTGAATTCAGTAGGTTGTCAATTTCCTCAAACCTCATGTTCCTCTTACCATTTTTAATTGAACATAGAAACTATTAAATTAATATATTTCATGTCTTCCTACTCTTGCTGCATTTTAGTTAGTATGAAAATCTGCAACTTACCTTTTTAGTTATTTTAAGTTGTTTTTTATAGAAATACACAAGGAAGGCACTTTGAGTAGCAATTAATGAGTTCTGACATCATTTGGAGTATCAGAAGCTTTTAAAATAGAAATACCAATTAACATCAGTGTACTAAAGCCACAAGAAAAGTACATTGAAATTTTCTAAAGAACCACCTATAAGATGGGTGCCCCTTCTTTTCAGGTGCAGTAAGAATCTAAATTCTATTCAATGTGTAATCTATGACTTCACATAGGAGTTTGTTTATTTTATAGAAATCTTCCTAAGAGGATCAATGAATACTTGTAGCACACAGGATACATGGCATAAAACTCTGAGATAGTTTATTACTATCTTATAATAGATCAATGGTTGAAATGACCATAAGATACATTGAAATTTAATTAATTTACTCTAAGCAAATCAACTAAAGTTCTGATGGATCTCCTAGTCACTGCACATAGTGACTGTAAATTTCTTTTCTTTTCTTTTTTACACTCAGTGTGGTTGCACAACTTTGTTAAATGTTGTGTGAAAGCAAAAGGAATCTTTTGTGTAATCACAATGAATGTTAATAATAGTGGTTACAATGGGGTCAGACCTCAGGTTATGGTCAGATTGACAAGGAAGTGCTTCTGTCTGTCTTGCATTATTTTAATAATAACACAGAATCTTCTGTGGAAAGAAAAAAAAGAAGGGAACAATGGAAGAAAATAGTGTCATAAGAACCAAAGTAGAAGACATACAAAGCTTCCAAACACTAGAAAAAAATAAGAATAAAAGTTACTTCTTTGAAAAGATTAATAAAATTGACAAAGCATTAATAAAATTGAGCAAGAAACACATACAGCATAAAATAAGTGAGAAGATTAGATGGTAATGCACACTACAGATGTTAGAAGAATAAGACCATCTTTGAAAAATATTTCATGTGTGAGTCTAATAGTATCAGGGGAATGGAAAACTTACATAGAAACACAATTTAAGAAAATAGAAAGTATAAATGGTGTTAAATTTTTAGTGAGGTGACATCCATCATTACAGAGCTTCTTTTATAGTCAATCCAAATGTAAAATAGCCTCACCAGTGATTCATTTTAACCTTTAAGAAAAAAAAAATTGACACACATTTTACACAGTGCCCTCCAGATAATTAAATACATAGCAAACACTTTCTTTCTGTTTTGTAAATCTACCATAAATTTGATAGACAACCCTATCAAGAACAATATAACAAAGGAAATTTTGATTTTTTTTTTTTTGGTTTCCAGGATTTCTTTTGGTGATTTTTCAGAATCTCACCTTTTGAAATGCATTTTCATATCCTGCATTTTCTCCCTCAGTTCATTCCTTAGATCTTTCTTCAATTAATTAATCTTTTTAACAATTAACTTTTAAAATTCTTTACCCATCATTTCCTCCACTTTGACATTTATGTGATCAAGTGTTGGAGAGTTATGAACTTTTGAGTACACCTTATTTTCTCATATAACGTGTATTTATCTCCATGTCAATTTTTGTATGTGCACTGGAAGTATTATATGTTTTAATCTCTTCTACTGTCAAACAAGGGACTTTTTAGTGAGCTCCTTTCTTTTTTGCTACATGCCCTGGCCTCGGTATATATCTAAGTGTCAGTACTTCTCAACATGATTATGCTGTGATGTTCAGTCTTTAGCACCACTGTGAGATCTAATAATCTCTAGTAACTGCAACCACTTCAGAATGAAGCTATATACTAACAGACTTAAAAAACTTCCTGAAAATATTCTTCTTGACTTTACTAATCTAACTGGAAAATGGGAATCATGCTCTAAAACCAGCTGATAAATTAGGTATTAAAGAAAAAAATATATTATTATACTATATAGGGCATGAAAAGGGAGAAAAAAAACGGGGGGTATAAAGAGGACCAGCTGCTGTAAAAAGAAAACAGACAAAGGAAAAATATGAAAAAAGAAGGAATAATTTCAATTAATGCTTCAAAACATTAAAAGAAACACATAGAATAGGATTAAGGGATATAAAATGAAATAATAAGGATAAATGTATTAAATCAATAGTGAAAGTAATAACTGTAATATCAAACACAAATTCTAAAGATATGTAAGTTATTCTGTGCTGAGCTATTTGAGATGAAGAGACTTGTTGGTCCTTTCTGGTTTGGATTTCATGAGGTTTGGGAGCCTTTGTAATTGCCCACACCTCAGCTTTACCTCTAAGTTTCTGTGGACTGGGAAGTAATAACCTAATCAACACACTTCTGACGCAAATCTAGGAGGCTCCCTCCATTCTTTGGTGTGTCTGTGCACCAAAGAGCTTTCTGGTGGGAATGCATCAGAGGGAGTAACCCCTAATTTTCTGTGGCCTAGCAGCCAGGTCTCTCCCTGGTTGGATATGCAGTCTTGTGGTATCACTTCATGTAGAAATGTTTCTTCTTCCCAGAGCTGTCAGTTCAGGTGTGAACTTGCCTGAGTAGATTTCAGAGTATGTGAATATAACAGAGATGTGGTAGTCAGTGGTAGTGGCTCTCAGTTGCCTCTGGGAGTTGTGGGGTGTCTGCCTCTGGTGGGGGCAGGTGCATTGGTGGGCATGCATCTGGGAGTGTTCAAAGGTGGCTGGTGTCTGAAGGGCATGTAGCTGTGGGCTGCCTGGGTATGTGTGACTTCTGCCAGCTGCTGTGGAATGCACAATGGCAAGCTCACTTATGAGTGCTCTTGGCAGTAGCCATGTCTATGGGATGTTCATCTGCAGGCCACTTCTGTGATGCATGGGCCACTACCAGGACACAGGGGTTGGAGGTGGACTTCTCCAACCTGTCAGGGCACACCATTGTTGGCCCTCCTCTGAGTACACTGGACAGAGGCTAGCACCTCTAAGGCATACATCTTTAGGCCATTTCTGTGGTGCACATAGTACTGCTCTGGCACAGGCAGCTTCTGCCATCTACTGTGGCTTGTACAATTATGGCTAACTACTGGGGCTGTTGCTGCTCCCAAGGTGCTACACTCCCTGAGAGTGAATTGCTCTCTGTTCTACTGCACCCCTATGCCCTTGTAAGTGAAGGGAGGGAAAATGGCAACCTGCAGCTATGAGTGATCCTTCTACACATATTGCTCAGACAGCCCATTTCAGTGGTACACCCTATGGTAGTGTTTGATGCTGTCTGTAGATGGGATAAAACTGATTAAATATAATTGCTTCTTGTGAAGTTGTTTAGGTGTGGTCTCTTCAAAATGACTACATGGCACAGGTTTCACCAGCAATTTGAGATAATCTGTGCACATCTCACAAAGTGTCCTTGTAGTCCTTGTCCTAGCTAAACATAGTGTGAGTTTCTACCATTGTTGCCAAAGTAAGTTTGTAAGCTTTGCCCTTCCTTTTTCTCACTTTGTTACTCTATTCCACTGACTGCCCTGGTCTGGATTTGGGATTAGCAAATTCTTTCCTGTTTTCTATACCATAAAGCAGAATTTCCAAGTCCCTCAAAATCTCTGACTGTCTAACTTTGTGTCTTAATGGATTTCCTCTGTCACCCACCTCTCTGCTCATCTGTTCACTCACTGCTTTGATTCTAGACTCTGGAGTACTTGAGATTTTCTGCCTATTTCCGCTCTAACATCTTTATCTATGTTACATAAAAATAAATGATTGCTGGGCACAGAGACAACTGCCTGTAATCCCAATGGCTAGGGAGGTTGAGATAGGAGGATTTCGAGTTCAAAGGCAGCCTCAGCAAAAGTGAGATGCTAAGCAACTCAGTGAGAACCCGTCTCTAAAAATACAAAATAGGGCTGGGGATGTGGCTCAGTGGTTGAGTGCCCCTGAGTTCAATTCCTGATACCATAAATAAAAATAAATAAATAAATAAAATGGATTATGCTGGGGGCAGTGATTCAAGCCTGTAATCCTAGCTGCTCAAGAGGCACTGAGGCAGGATAATCACAAATTTAAGGCCAACTTCAGTAGCTTGGTGAGAACATATCTCAAAAGAACAATAAAAAAGGGAGGGGGAGGGATGTAGTTCAGTAGTGGCATCCCAGGGTTCAATCTCCAGTACCAAAAATATAAAAAGCAATAAAATTTCAAACATGATGTTGACTGAATAAAACAAAAGAGTATGCATACCACATAAACCAGTTTTTAAGAAGACTGTAATAAAGATCCTCTGGGCATATGATAATGTTCTTTTTTTATTATATGCNCCCCCCCGCCCTATGCATCTACTGAAGTGATCACATTTTTTGCTTTGATAGTATTTATAAGCTGTATTATATTTATTGACCTACATATGTTGAACCATCCTTGTATGCCTGGAGTGCAACAAACTTAATCATGTCATACAATGTTGTGCTATTGAATTTGTTTTTTAAGTATTATTGATAATTTTTGCAGCTATGTTCATCAGGAATATTAATCTATAATTGTCTTTTTTGTTGTGTCCTTATCAGGTTTTCATAGCACAGTAATACTGGCTTCATAAAATAATTTTGGAAGGGTTCTTTCTCTTTCTATTTTATGGAATAGTTTGAGGAACGTTGGTGTTAGTTCTTCCTTAAAAGTCTAGTAAAATTCAGCAGTAATGATATCCAGTTAAGGGCTCTTCTTTGATGGGAAATATTTTATTACTGATTCAATCTTAGTACTTGTTATTGCTCTATTTCAGTTTTTTTGTATCTTCTTGGTTCAATTTTGGTTGGCCATATGTGGTTAGAAATTTGTCCATTTCTTCTGTATTTTCTAACTAATTGGCATATAGTTTTCAAAATACTCCCTATTTACTCTTTGAATTTCATTGGTATGTGTTGTAATGTCATCCTTTTTTGTCCCTGAATCTGGGTCTTCTCTCTTTTTCATTTGACTAGTTTAGTTAATGTTTGCAAATTGTGTTTCTCTTTTCCAAGAAACATCTCTTTGTTTCATTATTTTTTGTATTCTTCCTTTAGTCTGTCTTTTATTTATTTTTGCTCTTTATTATTTCTTTCCTGTATTGATTTTGTTTTATTTTTCAAAGATGTATCATTGCATTATTTATTTGAGATCTTTCTATTTTTTGATGTAGGCTCTTAATGCTAAAATAATTCCTTCTAATGATTGCTTTTGCTGTATTCCATGTGTTTTAGTATGTTGCTCTATTTTCCCTTGATTCAATGAATTTTAGGTTTCTGAGTCTTTAATTATCCACTGTGTTTTTCAGTCTCTTGAGTTCATACAATTTCTGTTTCTCTTGCTTTTTGTTACTTGTTTCACTTTTTTGTGATATGAAAAGATGCAAGAAATTATTTCAATTTGTGGCCTAACACATGGTCTATTTTGGAAATTTTTCCATGTGTTGAGGAAAAGTATGTGCATTATATTGCTGTTAGATGGAAAATTCTGGAGATGCCTGTTAATTTCCTTTGATCTATCTTGTAATTTTATGTGCCTTTGTTGATTTTTTTTTTTGGTGGGGGTCTGGTGAGAATCTGTTGGTGAGAGTATTATTGTATTGGGGCCTATCTCTCCCCTTGTACCTGGTAATGTTTGTTTTACAAAATTGTGTGCTCCAACATTTAGCGTTTATTATTATTATACATTTTTGATGAATTTTTCCCTTGATCAATATTTTAAAGCCCATTTTCTCAGATGTAAGTATAATTATTACTACCACCGTCATTTACTTGTAATATAATTTCCCTCCTTTTACTTTAAATCTATGTTTGTCTTTGCAGGGGAGGTAAATTACTTGTAGGTAACATATTGTTGGATCCTGCTTCTTAATTTACCCAGCCCGATTGTGTCTTCCACTAAAGAAATTAAGATCATTTACATTCAGGGTTATTCTTGTTGCCAACTTATTGCTTTTCTTAAGGTTGTTTTGAATATTCTGTGTTCATTTATTTTTTCACTTATTCATATCAGAAGATGGATGGTTGAATGTACTGATAATATTTGATTCTTTCCTATTTTTCATTTGTGTGTCTAGTCTTCTAGTAGAATTTGTTCTTTCATATGCTGTCATAATTGTGCCCTTCTTTCTTCCTCTTCTGGGTGTAGAAGTTTCTTAAATATCTTTTTATCTGCTAGTGTTCATGAATTCCTTTATTTATGTTCTTCTGGAAAGATCTTTTTTTCTTTCAGGGTTTTTTTTTTCCTTCAAAAACTTTAAATACATACCTTTAGAGTTTTTGCCTCAAAATCTGATTTTAGTCTAATGTCTGCCTTTAAAGACAACTTGATGCTTCTCCCCTGAAAATTTTGTTGTTCTTTTCTTGTCCTGCACTTTTGGCACTTTAACTATAGTATCCACAGAAAGATACTTTTCTTTTCATGAGCACTTGGGTTTCTAAATGCCTCCTGTACTTTAATGTCCTTGTCTTTCCCAAGATTTGTGAAACTTTCTGCCAGTATTTCATTGAGTAGGTTTTCTTTGCTATCATTCTGCAACTCTTCTCTCTTGTCTATTCGGATTACGTATATTTTGGTCTTTTAATGATATCCCAGAGAATATGTATGCTCTGTTTATTCTTTCTTATTTTTTTCTTTACCACCATCTGGATATGATATTTCATTAGACATGTCTTCAAGTTTTGATATTCTTCCTTCAATTCACTCTAGTCTATTTGTGAGGCTTTCAACTGAGTTTTTTTTTAATTTGAATAATTAAACTTTACATTTCCAAGATTTCTGTGACTCTTTTTTATAGTCTTTCATTTTATTAAAAATTTCATTCACATCCTGAATTATGTTACTTGATTCATTCAGTTGTCTATCTGTATTCTCTTGGAATACATTGAACTTTTTTTTAAAGTTTTTTAGAACTTTATTTTATGTACAAAGAACGATCATGTTCTCTTTCATTGGGAAATCCATTCAAGGAAGACCACTTAGTCCAATTTAACGAAGTCTGAATCTTTCGCATACTGACAGAAACACTGCCAGCACATATTGAGGCTGTATTTCCAGATCAGACCGGCGGGTTCGAGCATCCGCAACAAGAGAGAGCTCCCTAGCTGAATTTTCACTGGTGGCTCCAATAGAGCTGTTGGTAACCCATCTTGCATTCAAGGGTGCAAAGGTACATTGAACTTAAAAAAAAAAAATCATTGCTTTTAATTCTTTATCAAGAATTTCAGTCACTTTCATACTTACTGTAGTAATTCTGAACTTTAGGTGATGACATATTCCCTTGTTTTCTCGTTTTTTTTTTTTTTTTTTTTTTTTAAAGCTTGGGTACTGTTTGTTGTTGTTTTGTTGAGTATCTTCAGTTAAATTTCATACTAGATTCCCTAGTTTAATATCCCTGTAGCTTCTTTGTGATTTTTGTTTGTTTGTTTGTTGTTTTATAGTTCAGAATATATTTCATTGAGGTTGCAGAGACCTCCTGTCTCTGCATCTCTTGAAGGAATGGGAACCCTCTGGTTCTTCAGGAGATATGGTGTTGGCAGCAAAGTATATTGGTTGTACCCTCTGTGATTACTCCTATTATGGGTAGCCCCTATCATGGGTTAGAAGTTTACATAGGTCCTGCTTACAATAGCTCTAGTACTTGAAAGTGATTCTGATACTGGTTCAGTTGCATTGAAGGGTCCAGAATTCTTGTCCTATGACTGGAGACTTTTATAGATCTAGTTGCTTTATGGGAGAAGCAAGTGCTAGAAATCTATCTCCCCCTCTGGGGGACTCACCTTCAGACTTATCAGCTCTAGGCAATCTGATCTGATGCAGATGCAACCAATGTAGAGTATCCACATCCATCAGTGTCATACACCACTTTGTTTTCCCTTTATGCTGCTGCTGTGGAGGTAGCTTCCATCTATGTATACCCATCTGGGGAAGGTTGACCACTAGAAGCTCATGTATCCCATTTTCTTTAAATAGAATTGTCCTTTAGGGTTTCAGTGGGACTGATTTTGGCTGAAGCAGGGTTTAATTCTTCTCATCTGATCTGTGAGGAAGCTCAAAGGCAGAACACCTACCCAGTGGCATGAAGCCCTAGACTCAATACCTAGCACTGGAAACACACACACATACAATTTAAAAATAAAAATGTATAAGAAAGAGAATGAAGAGGGAAAATAATAGAAATCAAAAGTAAAAGAAAAAAAGGAAAGTGGGAAAGAAAAGAAAAATCCAACTAAAGAATGAAAAATAAGATAAAATAAAACTGAGAAATAAAAAAGCAATCATAACAAAAGATAGAATAGTCAGAGGGAAAAGCAAGTAAAAAAAAATTCTTCTAATGGAGGTACTTTGAATACCTTTCTCTGGGTCTCCTAAGAGTGTAATCTGCTAGGTATGAAGGTGGGTAATGGGTTGTAGCTGCAGCTCATTTTCCTTCCACTCTGGTCTTGCCAAACTAGCTGAGGCAGAATGAGGGCTGTATCCTGAAATTACATGTTAAGATAATGTTGACTCAGCCCAGGGTATTTTCTCTCCAGACGGTTTTAGTCTGTGCACCTGGGGCATGGCTGAGGTCCAAGCTGCTGTGACCCCATATCACTGACTGAGTTTTGATGAATATGAAACCCACTGGATATATATTTGCTCTGGGTGATTTTAGTCTGTGCATGCACCCAGAGGCATGGCCAATTTCATGATTATAGCAAAACCTTTTTCACCAATTGAGATGTGGTAGAATGTGACTGCACTGGGTGGGCATATATTAGCCCTGAAGGATTTTAGTAAGTGCACCTCGGGGGCGTGGCAAATGAACAAGACATGGCCAATCCCCAGAATGTCTCCAAGGATTGCAAGGGCAATTGAACCCCACCAAGTTCTGTGTTTGGGGGAGGCTGTGTTTGAGTGATTTGCCAGCCCTGATTGTGGCACTTTCAGACTTGTCCCCTGCTTGAAGCAACACCATTGCTGAACAGCTATGCCCTCCTCTCCACTCCCCTTTCCCTTGCAGCCTGTGCTCCCTTATAAAATAAAGCTCTCAGTGAATTTGTGTCAAGGAATCTCCCCCAAGCTATAACTGTCCTGTATGCCTCTCATCTACCCAAAGTGGCCATGTGTCAAAGTGGCTCCTGAGATGTGATTATGCTGTTTTAAGATCCCCAAAGCAGTTTAGTCCTTAACAGCAGAAACTTCCTTAAGATGATTCCTGGCTATAGCACTCTGAGAGAAGCAATTTCTTCTTTAAAGATTGTTTGTTGTGTAGACTTCATGTTGCCAATTTATTTATTTGTAGGGTGCAGTGTTCTGGGCTATATTCTTTCTCTTTCACCTCTGCCCCCATTAAGGGAAGAGTCCCCTTTCCCCAACCTAGAAATGTTGCCAGGAGCTGGGATATTCCACTTTTCTTGTTTTGTTACTCTCTTTAGTCTTGGAATCTACCAAGTTTCATTTCCTGTGCCATCATTTCCCAGTGCTAACCCACAGCCCCTTATCTCCATGAGAAGTTCCATCCTGTGGAGGAGCAAACCATTGCTGGTGTCTCTATATACCACCTTCTGTCTCCACCTGAATTTTTATTTGAACAATTATGTTTCTTAATGTCCAGGTTTTTTATTTGTTCTTTCTTTACCCACCTGATTTATTCTTCCCCATTCTTCATTTTTATGTCATTTACTTCTCCATTGTTATATCTTTTTGAACATTCTGAAGTTGTTTACTATTTTCTGGTCATTATTAGACCTTCTATGACATAACTTTTATCTGATGGTTTTGAATTTTTTGGTATTAATTTTCTCTTGCTATATTCCAATTTAATTGCTATATATTTGTAGCAGAGGGATTGCATCAATGTATGCATTTACTGTGCTATCCTCATGGATAATTTTCTAACTGTATTTCTCTTTCTTCATTTCCTTCTTTTTTTCTCCTCTTTCGGTGTTGGTGTTTTTCTTTATCTAATTGTTATGTTTAAGTGGAAAACTATATCTTATGGTGGCTATTCTGGAGTCCCACTTTCATTGTCAATATTGAATCAATTTATAAATACAATGGTAGCTTGGTGAATTTTTTGTTCACAAATCTCTGTTTGAGATCTCCTGTCACTTTAGTCATGCCTCTTAAAATAATACATAAACACAGAGAGTAGCTAATAATAGTTTTCAGTAGGACAGCTCCCCACTTAAGTTTGGCATGAGTTAAGTTTCTGGTATATCTTAAGTGCCATTAGTGTATAGAAGTAAAATATTACCATATTGTTCAAGAGCCCGTTACACCCATGCTTTAACCCTATCACAAGTTTGTATTTTTCATAAGGTTCAGGTTTGTTAAGGTATTTATCATAACTTTAACTTTTTCTCTTTTAATTTAAAACTATTCTTGATGTATGTTAGAACAGGTGGGAATTTATCAATGTGTGAATTTTCTATGATATCAGCTGACTATTTTTTTTTAATTTTTTATTGTTGGCTGTTCAAAACATTATATAGTTCTTGATATATCATATTTCACACTTTGATTCAAGTGGGTTATGAGCTCCCATTTTTACCCCATATACAGATTGCAGAATCACATCAGTTACACATCCATTGATTTACATATTGCCATACTAGTGTCTGTTGTGTTCTGCTGCCTTTCCTATCCTCTACTATCCCCCCTCCCCTCCCCTCCCCTCCCCTCTTCTCTCTCTGCCCCCTCTACTGACATTCATTTGTCCCCCTTGTATTATTTTTCCCTTTCCCCTCACTTCCTCTTGTATGTACTTTTGTATAACTCTGAGGGTCTCCTTCCATTTCCATGCAATTTCCCTTCTCTCTCCCTTTCCCTCCCACCTCTCATCCCTGTTTAATGTTAATCTTCTTCTCATGCTCTTCGACCCTACTCTGTTCTTAGTTACTCTCCTTATATCAAAGAAGACATTTGGCATTTGTTTTTTAGGGATTGGCTAGCTTCACTTAGCATAATCTGCTCTAATGCCATCCATTTCCCTGTAAATTCTATGATTTTGTCATTTTTTAATGCAGAGTAATACTCCATTGTGTATAAATGCCACATTTTTTTTATCCATTCATCTATTGAAGGGCAAGCTGACTATTTTTTAATGGTATTTTTCTCCTCCTCTTTTTAGGTGTTATATTAATTCCAGGATGTGCACTTGGCCAGCTTCTGGGAGGTATCATTGTGTCCAAGTTACAAATGTCTTGTAAAGCCCTTATGAGATTTATCATCATTACATCTCTTTTGTCAATTATATTTCTTGTACTTATAATTTTTGTACACTGCCATCCAGTCCAATTTGCTGGAATCAACGAAGATTATGATGGGTAAATACAATTTTGTATATTATATTTTTAAATAAGAAACTATAAGCCTATTTCTCAGGCAATTAATTTTATATCCAGTAATGCTTACATGTTTATATCACTCTTATAATTATTAGGTATGTAAAATAATTATAAGTCACAGTTTTAATTTTCATTTTAAGGTCACAAATATTATGAGATCTGGTAATGACTGCTCATTTAGTTATACATTAATAGAGAAAATTCACATTGAAATCACAGAACATAAAAGTAAAATTTTGTGTTAGGATTGATAACAATTAGGGGATGGTACTAACTTCTTTACATGGTAATTTTACCTTGAGTTCTTGAATTGGATTGTCTGCCTTCTTATGGATATTAGAGAATGTATGCAAAGAGAGTATCTCTTTTAAGCCAAATATGCACAAATTCAAAGAACTTGGCATAGGTTGATATTAATATTAGGATACAAAAACCAGAATTGAAAAGCAAAGGATTGAGAAAATAAATAAGCAAGGAGGATAAAATATCTACTTCAAGCTATAACAAGAGTAGCAAGGACAGACCAATGCTCAACAAATATTACCAGTGCTATTGGATAGTCACAGGTCATAAAGCATGACTTAAGCTTCACTCATTATACAAGTTTCTGAATCATAGATTAATGTGTATCATATATTTCAATGAAAAACTATTAAACTTTTAGAAACAAAGTAGAAAATTCCTAGAATGTAGAACTAGGTGAAATGTTGTTCGACATAACCATAAGAGTATGATCCATAAAATAAAAAAATAACAAATTAGACTTTATCAAAATGAAATAGTTTTGCTGTGCAGAGGCTGCATGCTAACAAGGTGAGAAGATATGCTATAGAGTGAAGACAGTATTTGAAAACTGAAAATTCATGTGCATTTACAAGTAGAGAATTAATGTTGGTTGAAAATTCCTGAATACAAGAACAGAAAGAATTAAATTTCATTATTCTATCAAGAAACAAATGGAAAAATATACAATTTTTATGGAAAATTTTTGTTCATAAATTATCATATTAAGATATCTAGAAATAAATCTATCAAAGATGTGCAAAACCTTGATAAAGAAAAACTTTGCTGACATATATGATATGATATCAAAACAAAAGGAAGACTACAGAATGTTAATATATTTGAAGAAGAAATATAAAAATATCAGTATCCCACAAATTAACATCAGTTCCTTGTAATTCTACTAAAAATCTTTTTTAAAAAATTTTTCTTAGCTGTAAATGGACACAATGACTTTATTTTTATTTATTTATTTTTGTATGGTGCTAAGGATCAAGCCCGGTGCCTCACACATGCTAGTGAGCACTCTACCGCTGAGGTACAACCCCAGCCCTCTACTAAAAATCTTGATAGAATTTTTACAAACCATGAAAAGCCTTTTTAAAATTATTATTATTGTCAAAAGAGGAAAGTAGAAAGAATAGATTATACACTTCCCAAAAGGGGGGTATTGAAAAATACTGAATTTCATTTTGCTTTGATTTCACTTCAAGAAATCTTTATGAAATTAAGAAAAGGTTGGATTTGTGCTTTGTGGCACCAAAGAAGAAAAAATAGGCCCTAATCTCTATCACATGGGGCTAGGCCTCAACTTCCTTAGTAAGATGCCTATAGCACAAGAACTAAAACCAAGAATCAACAAATGGGATGGATTCAAACTAAAAAGTTTTCTTCTCAGCAAAAGAAGTAACATGTGAGGTGAATAGGGAGCCTACATCCTGGGAACAAATTTTTCCCCCTCGCACATCAGATAGAGCTCTAATCTCCAGGGTATATAAAGAGCTCAACAAGATAAGCACCAAAAAACATCAAATAATCCAATCAATAAACGGGCTAAGGACCTGAACAGACACTTCTCAGAAGAGGATATACAGTCAATCAACAAATAAATGAAAAAATGCTCATCATCTCTACCAATCAGAGAAATGCAAATTAAAACTACTCTAAGATACCATCTCACTCCAGTAAGAATGGCTGCCGCTGCTATGAAGACAAACAACAAGTGCTGGCGAGGATGCGGGGGAAAAAGGTACACTCATACACTGCTGGTGGGACTGCAAATTGGTGCAGCCAATTTGGAAAGCAGTATGGAGATTCCTTGGAAAGCTGGGATTAGAACCACCATTTGACACAGCTATTCCTCTTCTCAGACTGTAGAATCCTTTCTTTTAGATATTTTAGATATATAGTACAGGATCACTACCTATAGTCACCCATCATAAAATAGCATACTACAACTTCTTAATTTTATGAAAATCCAATGTTGTACCCATTGATCAATCTTTTTATTCTGTCCTTTTGGACAAAGCAAAATGATCAGCAATTTTATTTTACTCATTGCTTTTCATTAAAATTGTTTATTGGGCTGGGATTGTGGCTCAGCAGTAGAGCACTTTCCTTGCATGGGCGGGACCCGGGTTCGATCCTCAGCACCACATAGAAATAAAGGTATTGTGTTGTTTCCATCTACACCTAAAAAATAAATATTAAAAAAAATGTTTATAATCCATAAACACAATGGGCAATATTCACAAAACTTGTAATAGAGGAGAAGACAGCCTAACTAACTTCATTGAGATAAAGTGAATTAACCCATTTTGAGAGAGAAAAAAAAGAATAAAAAAGGAAAAACCAAAAAAGTTTTACAGGATGAATGGTACCCTGTTAGGCATACAAATATCTGCATTGTCAGAGTTCCAAGGGAGGAGAGAAAGAGAAAAATGAACAGAAACCGTATTTTACAGAGTGATAATTGAAAACGTTCCGAGCTTTGTGAGTAATATGAACATTCAGTCTGGGAAGCGCAAAAGAATCCCAAATAGATCCAACCTAGAAAGTCTTCTCCAAAGCACAGTATAATTTAAGCTGTCAAAAGTCAAAGACAAAGATTTCAAAAACATCAAGAGAAAATGTCAAGTCATATAATAAGGAATCCCTATTAGAATAGCAGCAGATTTCTCCATAGAACCTTGTAGGCCAGAGAATGGGATGATATATTGAGAGAATTTAAAGAAAAAAATCCTGTCAGACAAGAATTATGTACCCACCAAAAGTATTTTTCAGAAATGAAGAAGAAATAAAGTCTTTCTCAAGCAAGCAAAAACCAAGTGAATTCATCACTAGAATTGCCTCACAAGATATTATTAAAGGAGTTCTATATCTAGAAGTGAAAGAATATTAACTTCCAACAGAAGGAAGTATAAAATTCACTGTAGATATATAAATGAGAACAGGAAAAAAATAAAAACCTATCATTACAGAAAACCACCAAACCACAAAGATTCACAATAATAAGAAAATGGATATACAAAACAGTTATTAACAGTACAGAAAATATTTATGTTATATTGTTAACTATCAATAATTATTGAATGTAAATGGGTTTAAACATCTTATTAAAAGAATAGAATGGATGCGTCTGATAGAAGAAAACTTCAATAGATGAATGGATAAAAAAATGTGGCATTTATACACAATAGAGCACTAAAAAATGACAAAATCATGGCATTTGCAGGGAAATGGATGGCACTAGAGCAGATTATGCTAAGTGAAGCTAGCCAATCCCTAAAAAACAAATGCCAAATGTCTTCTTTGATATAAGGAGAACAACTAAGAACAGAGCAGGGAGGAAGAGCATGAGAAGAAGATTAACATTAAACAGGGACGAGAGGTGGGAGGGAAAGGGAGAGAGAAGGGAAATTGTATGGAAATGGAAGGAGACCCTCATTGTTATACAAAATTACATATAAGAGCAAGTGAGTGGAAAGGGAAAAAAAAACAAGGGAGAGAAATGAATTACAGTAGATGGGGTAGAGAGAGAAGATGGCAGGGGAATGGAGGGGAGTGGGGATAATAGGGGATAGGAAAGGCAACAGAATACAACAGACACTAGTATGGCAGTATGTAAAAACATGGATGTGTAACCGATGTGATTCTGCAATCTGTATACGGGGTAAAAATGGGAGTTCATAATCCACTTGAATCAAATGTATGAAATATGATATGTCAAGAGCTATGTAATGTTTTAAACAACTAATAATAAAAATTTAAAAAAAAAGATTAGAATGGAGTCCCAATTATAGTCTGCCTTCAAGAAACTCATCTTTCTGGGAAAGTCACATTTGGTTTCCACACAAATGAAAACCAGAAACAAATAGGAGTAGCCCTACTCATATCAGATAAAACAACCTTTAAGGAAAAGACTATAAAAATATAAATGTTACTATGTAATGAAAATGGATCAACTGAGTAAAAGGTTATATCAACTGAAATGTATATACATACAATACTGTATCACCTAACTCTGTAAACCAAATATTATTAGATATAAAGGGAGTGATGCACTCCAATATAATAATAGTTGGGGACTTCAATAACCCATGCTCACCAGTGGACAGATCATGTAGACAGAAAATCAACAGAAATTCTAGTAAACTATATAGCAAATTGGAATAAAATATAGAAATATTTTTAAAAATTAAAATTGAAATAAGCTATACTATATACCACAGACATTGTAGAACATTTCATCTAACATATACAGAACATGCATTCTTCTTATCAGAGAGAACACTATTTAGGATAGACCCCATGTATTTTGTTATGTCACAAAATATAGCTCAAGAAATTTTATATTAATTTTAAAAATTGAAATATATATATATATATATATATAATCTTCTTTAAGTACATGAAATAAAACTGGAAATCAATAATAAAAAATATAGACAATGTCCAAATACATGGGAAGTAAATTACATTGTTCTGAACAATTAATGCACAATAAAGAAATTATAAGGGAAATTAAAAGTTTCTTGAAACCAATGAAAAACAATTCCAAAACCTATAGGATAGAGTAAAAATGGTACTGAGAGAAGTCTATAGCAATAAGTATCAAAAACATAGATTTCAAATAAACAAGCTAACATTCCAATAGAATGACCTAGAATAGCAGGAATAAACCAACAAATGTGAACAAAATTGGTAGAAATAGGGCTGGGCCTATAGCTCAATTGGTAGAGTGCTCGCCTAGCACAAGTGAGGCACTGGGTGTGATCCTCAGCACTACATAAGAAATAAAAATAAATGAAAAAAGGTACGGTGTTAATCTATAACTAAAAAATATATTTAAAAATTGGTAGAAATAAATAATAAAGATCAGAGCACAAAAAAATGAAAATGAGACTAAAAAAAAATCAAAGAAACAAAAAGATTTTGAAAAGAAACTGCCAGAACTTTCAGTATACTGATAGAGAGAGAAAGAGAGAGAGAGAGAAAGAGAGAGAGACATGCAAATAAATAAAATTAGATATCCAAAGGAGACAGTGGAACAGATATCATAGAAATACAAATATTATTAGTAACTATTATAAACAACTATGCACCAACTATTTTTTAAAGTTCCAGAAAAAAATGAATAAATTCCTGTACACATATTAAAATAAAATTGAGCCATGAGGATACAAAAAATAACAAGTAATGAGATTAAATCAGTTAATAATATTTTCTCAAAACAGACAAGTCCAGGATGAGAAGACTTCACTGCTGAATTTTACCAAACTTTTTATTAAGAACTAATGCCAATCTTCTTAAATTGTTCCAAAAAATTGAAAGAGAAACTATACCATGAGGAAAAACTACCCAGATGCCCAAACCAGACATGGATACAACAGAAAACTATAGAAATTCTGAACAAAATAAAAAATTGAGTGCAATAGCACAGAAAAAAGATCATTCAATATGATCAAATGGTATTTATTATAGGAATTCAAGGAGAGTCTGGTGCATATACATCAATAAGTGCAATATATTACATTAACAGAATGAAGGACAAACAAAATGTTCTTCTCAGTAGATGCAGAGAAAGTATTCAATAAAATCTGACATAGAGTTTTTACATATGATACCAAATACATAATCCAGAAAGAAATAAATTAATAAATTGGACTTGATGAAAATTAAAGCCTGCTTTTTGAAAGACCTTCTTTAGGGAACAAAAAAGCAAGCCATAGACTTCAAAAGGACATTTGAAATTCAGATATCTAACAAAAGATTTGTTTTCAGAATATATGAAGCACTATCATTGCTTAGAAATAAAGAAAAGAACTAGTCAAAATGGACAAAAGAATCAAACAGATATTTCATCAAATGATATACACAGATGGAAAATAACCAGATGAGAATAAAATCAATATCATTAGTTACTAGAAAAATGTGTATTAAAAACACATTTTTTAATATGCTAAAAGGAAAATGTTATAACCCTATTAAAGTGTCTCAAGGTAATAGAAGATCATACAAAATGCTAAAGAAAAATATGGAGAACAATCAAATTTCTTGAATATTGCTGGTAGAACTGTAAAATAGCACACCACTTTGGAAATTGATAGTTTCTTAAAAAGTCAAACACCTATAACATGATCCAAATATTTTACTCCTTAATATTTGCCCAAGAACCATGGAGGTATTTTACCATAAAATGATGAAATAAAGACCCATTGTAACTAATTAAAATAAATATTTTTTTAAAAACCCAACATAATGGGAAAAAAGAACCGCTGTGTGAAAGAAGCCTAGGAATTTATACATATTGTGTGATTCCATTTCATAAAATCTTAGAAAATCCAAACTAATGAGTAATAACAGAAGGTTGGCCAGCCAAAGTCATGTGTAAAGTAATTATAAATGGGCATAAGGAAACTTTTGGGAGTGATAATTATGTTTGTCAATATGACTACAATGATGGTTTCACAAGCATATGTATGTATCTATCAAAAAATTGCAAATGGTACATTGTAAAATTTGCTTTTTATGATATATGATTTTTACCTTAGTACAGTTCTTAAGAAAGAAATTATTTCAGTAAGTATATTTTATGGATCTCATTTATATCTTGATATATGCATTAATTATAAAACAACAGTATTATAATTATATTAAATCTCATTTTTATAGAACAGGTCAGTTGGGAAACCTCACAGCTCCGTGCAATGAAAATTGTAGATGCTCATCTTCATTATATTCTTCTGTCTGTGGAAGAGATGATATTGAATATTTTTCTCCCTGCTTTGCAGGCTGTACTGATTCTAAAATGTTTAAAAACACAAAGGTAATTTTTTAAAAATTTCTTCTTCTCCAGTAACATGTTCAAATTTTAGATAGTCTTTATATTGTACCCCTGACTCTATAAACTTTCTGGTTTCTTGTTTTCCTCATTTTTAAATTTTAAAAAGAAGTAAAAAAAAATCTGTTTTTTATTTCCATAAACTCAAAAGTCTTATGGGAATTGAGTGTGGAAGAGATATTCCTATGCTACACTCTGCCTCTATACATCCTAATTTTGTGCATTTAAAGCAGTGAGTGATTGCCATTTACCTCCATGATAGCAAAGTGGGAAGAAACCACCCAAGAAGAAGAGCATTTTGTCTTCAAATTTCACAGTTTGCCTCAGTGATATGCTACACATTAGTCCCACCTTGTCAGATCAGGCGAGGCGGGCAGCAACCAAAGGAGGCAGATTTAAAAAGGGCTGACTAACTAGGCTTTATTGAGATATCACTCCCTGGCAGAACTCCATCAGACCCACAGAATGGTCAGGAGAAGGGTCTGAGGAGAAACCGCATGGAAGCTTGACCAGATTGGACTTTTATGGGGCTTACAGCAGAAAGGGAAGGGCTTGGGACAGAAAAAGGTGTTTTTAGGGTCTCTTGTCCTGCTGGAGTTGGTCAGGGGAGTTGGCTAAACTCCAGGATTGGCCAGCGGGTCCTGATGATTGACAGGCATTAGTCAGGAGGTCTCCTTGATTGACAGGCGTTTTCACTGGCACCTGATTGATGTTCCTTTCCCGCATGGGTTGCTTTGTTCTAAGTCACCACCAAGTTGCCACCACCAACCGAACACCACCCAGCCCCCAAAACCCTCAAATACAATCTTTATTATACCAAGGGGTTAACCAGTGCTTCCTTTTGATGACCTTTTGCTCAGATTTTGTTTCTGCCTAGGAATTCAAAATTCCTACTGTATACATTTTTGCTATTTGTCTAATTTTGCATAACACTAACTCACATTTGAAAACTAGTCCTTTAATTGTTTACCAGAATTCACCATACACATGAGAAATTTTATAAAACCTATCAGACATTCCAGAAGTATATTTGAGTTAGAAAAAGTTCATATGACAGAAATGTAAGTGACTTCAAATTTACTAGATGTTTTCCTTCCTGTCCTTTGGCATTTCATGAAGTAAAACCATTTTAAAACTTCCATATTTGCTAATCTTTGCTGTATTAACTTCAAATTTACTATTGTCTGAGCCATCCCCCACCCAGGTCTTACACTCTCATGAAGAGCAGGTGACTACCGCCTATTTGTGGATTAATTTGTTTTTAATCCAAAATTGCATAAAAAGCTTTTTCAATTTTCACCTTTTAAATGTCACAGAATTGGGAGATTGAGAAAAATGCTGCACTAGAAGAATCCATATAATTAGCTACCTTCCAAGATTGAAACAAAATAACTTTCATAGCTATATGATAAATGAGGTAGGAAGAGCCAGTAATGATGAAAAGACCAGAAATACTGATTTTTAGAAGAGAAAAAGAATTAAGAAAAGGAATAGTTTGCACCAGTGCCAAGTGCATCGTGGCTTGGTGAGGACAAGCCATTCTCCTCCTGCGATCTGTAGATTTCCCAGTGAGTTTCAGAAAAGCAGGCTCTGCTGTCTAGTACAATTGCAAATTTTTTTTGAGGTTGTTATGAATGCGATAGTTTTCCTAATTTCAGTTTCAGCAGATTTGTTATTGCAGCATAGGAAAGCAATCACTTTATTTATGTTGATCTTGTAGCCTGTACTTTGTTAAATTTGTTTATAAGTTCTAGAAGTCTTATGGTGGAGGTTTCTTTCTGAGAGGGGTTGGTGCCTTCTAAATATAGGATCATGTCATCAGCAAAGAGAGATCATTTTACTTCTTCTTTTTCTTGGCATTGCTTCAATTTCCTTCTCTTATCTGATACTCTAGGGCTAGAGTAACAAGGACTATGTAGAGAAGGAGTGGCAAGAGTGGGCATCCTTGTCTTATTCCTGTTTTTAGAGGAAATGCTTTCAGTTTTTCTTGACTAAGTATGATGTTGGCCTTGGGTTTGTCATAAGTCATTTTTACAATGCAGAAATAAGTTCCTTCTCTCCCTAGTTTCTGTAGTGTTTTAAACATGAATGGGTGCTGGACTTTGTCAAGTGGTTTTCTGCATTTATTGAGTTAATTGTGTGATTTTTGTCTTTAACTTTGTTTATGTGGTGTACATTTATAGATTTGCGTATGTTGGACCAACCTTGCATCCCTGGGATTAAACCCACTTATTATGGTATACTATCTTCTTAATGTGTTTTTAAATGTGGTTTGTCAATATTTTATGAAGAATTTTTTTATATGATCAGTGATATTGGACAAAAATTCTCTTTCCTTCATGTGTCTTCGTCTCGTTTTGATATCAGGGTGATAATGTTTTCGGACAATGAATTTGGCAGTGTTCTTTTCTATTTCATGGAGTAATTTGAGAAGGATTGACATTGGTTCTTTGTTAAAGTTCTGGTAGAACTTAACTGAGAATCCATCTGGTCCTGGGCTTTTTTTTGTTTGGAGACTTTTAATAGCTGCTTCAACTTCATTGCTGTTTATGTTTTCTATATTCTCATGATTTAATTAGGTCATATGTCTGTAGGTATCTGTAATTATCCCTGAGTGTCTAGTTTACTGGAGTATAAATTTTCAGATAGATTTTTATGGTCCACTGAATTTCAGTAGTGTCTATGGTGATACTATTTTTTGTTAATTTGGGTTTTCTCTCATTTTCTTTTGGTTAGTTTGGCTATATGTTTATCAATCTTGCTTATCTTTTTATTTAAGGAACCAATTCTTTGCTGCATTGATCCTTTTGTTAAATTTTCAGATTCAATAATTTTGGCTCTGATTTTAATTATTTCCTGTTTTCCACTGATTTGGGAATTAGTTTTATCTTGTATTCTATAGGGATGGAACCATTGCATATTAGAGATGCAACCATTTTGAATAGTAATGCAATTCACAATAGCCTACTTCATAACTTTCCCATGTTCATAAATTTAAAAAAAGAAAAAGAGGATGAAAAAGAATCTAAGAACTCTTCTCTTTACGTATATTTCTTAGTCTTTGTTCTTATCTCGTACAATTTACTACTTCATGTATTAAATTTTATATTGTTAACATTTTATTCAAACGTGCCATTATTTTAAAGACATTTAAATAATACAAACATATTTTTCATTAAAAAAAAAACTAACCTATGGAACCAACCTAGGTGCCCATCAAAGATGAATAGAGGGGCTGGGGGTGTAACTCAGTGGTAGAGTGCTTGCCTAGCACACATAAAGCACTGGGTTCGATCTGCGGCACCACATAAAAACAAATAAATAAAATAAAAGTATAAAAAAGATGAATGGATAAATAAAATGTGGTATATATACATAGTGGAGTTTTACTTAGCCAATAAGAGAAATGAAATTATGGTGCTTTGTGGTAAATGGATGCAGCTGGAAAACATCTTGCTAAATGAAATGAGCCAGGCCTAGAAGATTAAGAGTTGAATGTTTTCTCTCATATGCAGAAGTTAAACAAAAATAAGGAGGAAATAAAGGGAAAGAACATCACATGAAAATAGGAAAGAAATCAGTGAAGTAGAGGAAGAGGTTATGAGAGGGAGAGAGGAGGCATAAGGGAAGGGAAGAATAGTAGAATGAGACTGACCAAACTATCCTATGTACATATATGAATTCACAGTGAATTTCACCTTTATGTATATCTACAATGCACTAATGAAAAAGAAAAACTATAAATAAATAGAAGAAAGACCAGTAGAAGAACAGGAAAGGGAACGGGGTGGGGGAGGATGGTTGGGAAAGAGGAAGTATGAGAGACTGTGTTGGAGCCAATTATATTGCTCTTTTAACTATGTCAAATGAACCCAATATTGTGCACTAACACATTTTTTAAAAGGAGCATGCTTAAGAATAAGACTAACCAAAAACATGAAAGCCTTCATCAATGAAAATTACAGAAAACTGAGGAAACAAACACAAAAAATTTGAAAACACCTTCAATGTTTATGACTATGAAGAATTAATTTTGTCAAAACAGACATACAAACAAAAATATCTACAGATTCCAGGTAATCCCATCAAAATTCCAATGATAATCTTCCCCAAACTAAGAAAAAAAAATCCTAATTCATATGGAAGAACAAAAGATCCAACATTGCCAAAGCAATTATGAGAAAAAACAATAAAGCTAGAGGCATTACAATATTGATTTCAAGTTTTAAATTGATAATTACAGTAATAAAAACAGCTTGGTACTGGCATCAAAATAGACACACCCAGCAATGGAGGAGAATGGGAGATGTAGAAACAAACCTACACAGCTACATTTGTCTGATTCTTGACAAAGGTGCCCAAAACATTAAAGAAAAGACAGTCTTTTAGATGGTGCTGGGGAAACTGGATATCCACATGCAAACAATTGAAACTTAATCCATATCTCTCAAACTGCACAAAAGTCAACTGAAAATGGTTAAATAGCTAGGAATAAGACCAGAACATGAGCAACTTCTAGAACAGAATACAGGGGAAAGTTCCAACCTATAGGGGTAAATAATGACTTTCTCCCTGGGACTCCTAAAACTCAGGAAATAATACAAAGACTCAACAAATAGGATGGTATCAAACTAAAAAAAACTTCTGTACAGCAAAGGAAACAATTAAAAGCATGAAAAGAGAACCCACAGAATGGGAGAAAATCTTTGCAAGCTACTACTTTTCTGATGCAGGATATCTAGACTATATAAAGAACTAAAAATACTCAACACCAGAAAGAAAATAACCCATTCCATTAATGGGCAATTGAACTAAACAGATCCTTCTCAAAACAAAAAGTACAAATGGCCTTCTATATATGAAAACCTATTCAAACATTTAACCATCAGGGAAATGAAAGTTAAAACTACATTGAGATTCCATCTCACTCCAGTCAGAAGGGTGATCAATAAAAATACAAGTAACAATAATTGCTGTCAAGGATATGGGGGAAAGGAAACCTTAATACACTGTTGGTGGTCAATCTCTGGTACCAAAAAAACAAAAACAAACAAACAAACAAAAAAACACTCTGATGTACTACTGTAGAATTTCTGAAAGTTTTAATTTTTGTTCTTAATATTTTACTAATGGAATGTGTTATTTTCTTCCTGATGTTGAGTATTTTTAGTTCTTTATATTGTCTAGATATGATATAATGCTTTTCAGTTGCCTTCATTTTCCCCAAAAGACTTTATTTCATTCTTCTTTATAACTACATAAAATTACATTGTGTGTATATACAATATTTTCTTTATCCATTCATCTGATGATAGACATCTAGGCTTATTCCGTAACTTAGGCCATTGTGAAATGTGCTGCTATAAACATGGGGATGCATGTACCTCTAAAGTATGTTGTCTTTCAATCTTTTGGATGGATACTAAAGAGTGGTATAGCCAGATCATATAAGAGCTCCATTTTTAGTTTTTTGAGGAACTTCCATATGACTGTACCAGTGAGCCACAGTCAGATTTCCATATGACGGTACCACAGAGCCACATCCTCAGCCCTATTTTGTATTTTATTTAGAGTCAGGGTCTCACTTAATTACTTAGGGCCTTGCTAAATTGCTGAGGCTGGCTTTGAACTCAAGATCCTCCTGCTTCAGCCTCCCAAGCCACTGGGATTAGAGGTGTGTGTCACTGCACCATGTGACAATGATATTTGATAGAAAAACAGCTCTGAAGTAAAACTGACAATAATGGACTCTATGATTATTGACATGAGGTATGAATAGAATTCATTAATAGGTAGAATTATCATTAATCTCAAATGGGAAAAAGTTGACACCACAAAAAGTAATGTCAACAAAATGAAAATTAAAAGAAATACAATATACTTAAAAAAATCAAGTACTGATATGACAGTAGTGGAATTCCTTCTGGAAAATGTTTTCTGAAAGAAAATATGTCAGCTTTGAAATCATTCTGTGAATATTCATATTCAATATATGAGCAAGGCTAAAATGCTAGAATTGGATACTCTTCATTGAAAATTTTACAGAAGTTTGCAGGAAGAGCAGTAGGAAATATTGTGACTCTGAAGATTTTAAAGTTTCTGTAGAAAATTGTAGCTTCATTGAAACTGAAAATAGATATCTGATATTAGTATGGTAATAATCCTGGGCAGTTTTGCCTCTCTGAAACCCACATTTACTCCATGCTTCCCCAAATCCTCAAGTTTCCTCATATAGATTTTGTGATACATTGGGCTTTTCTTTATGATCTCACTGGCTCTGGTTCTTTTCAGCACTTTCATTATAAAATAGCAGGGTTGGGAGCTTCTGTCACAGGCTTTTGTAGTCCAAGGGGCACCGTACTCATTTTCCATGGAAGGGAAGTTAGTCTCATTCAAATCATTAAGGATGACAAGAAACAAGCCTTCGGGTCTCTTTACGTTGAAACATCCATAGAATATTGGATTTAATTTACTAACCTCCTATCTTTGTGTTGTTTTGTCATATTTTTTCACATATTTTAAACGATGCATGCTATTGTCAATTGTTCCTTCCAGCAGTCAATATTCACTTATATTTGCCCTCTATCTCACATTTCCATACTTTTTTTTAGAAATACTTCTTTCTGCCTGAAGAATTTTATTTCACCTTGATTTCTGAAAACTTCACTGAGTATGGAGTTCTAGAGTAGTAATTATTTCCCCGAAAGCAGTATATTGTCTTCAGTCTCTGGCTGCTTTTAAGATTTTTCTCTTCATTTGTTGTTTTCAGCAGCTTTACTTTGGTGAGCCTGGTTGTGGTTTTCATTTTATTTATATTACTTGGGTTTCATGAAATATCTTTGAGTGTGTGATTAATGTCTATCAGTTGGAAAATTCTCAGCTATTAGCTTCTTTTCTCTTTCTCTCTCCTGTTCTTTTTGGGACCATTTATTAGTTTATTATTAATAAATACATAACAAATTACCAGTGCCTTGGTGGGTTTCATTAACACCCAGTTATTAGCTCACATTTCTAACGTCAGAAGTTCAGACCTAGCATTACTGAGTCCTTCGCCCAGAGTCTCACAGACAGAAATCAGGTGTTATTTAGACTATGTTCTTTCTGGAAGCTCTGGCAAATAATTTACATCTAAATTCATCCAGATTATTGCCAAATCCAGTTCCTGTTGGTTGCGAAAAAATGAAGTCTGTGTTTCCTTGCTAGTTGTCTGCTGGGGTACAGTCTTCGTTTTTACAAGCTACTCACATTTTTTAGCAAATGACTGCCTCTGTCACCAAGTTCAGCCACAAACAATTTCCCTTATGTGGTATACTTTGAATGTTTCACTTCAGGAAGAACCTTGTTCATTTTCAGGCTCATTTACTCAGGTTACCCAAGACAATTTATCTTTCTTTAAATCAACTATGACAGTAAGGGAGCAAAGTCTATCAGTTCACAGACCTTGCGATTATGCAGCTATGCACAATAGAGGGAGAGTATCTTTGTTTCATCTTAGAATTTTGCCTCACGCAGACTAAATAAAGTTATCTCCAATTATTTAGATACTTTCTGTTTTCCATCTCTTTTTATGTGTTTAAGTTGTTGAAATGTAGATATTTTCCACTGATCGATTTTCCAGCTACAAATCTGCCATTATTCAGTGTTCCCTTTGTCATTAAACCTATTTTTTGAGATTTTAATTTCACTTCTATTTTCCAATTCTAGCATTTATATTTTTATAGACTATAAACCTCTGGTTAAATTCTACATACTTTAAGCTATTTTATTATCCTGTATTTTCTGAAACATATTGATCATTACTGTTTTCTTGATATTAAATCCACTAACTATGTCATTTAAGAGTCTACTTAAATTTTTTACTTATATCATAATTTTAAGCCAGTTTTCTTGTCACTTTGATTTGCTCATAATATTATATGAAATGATAAACAATGCATGTGAAAAAAGTTGCCTAATATAATTGCATAATTTTCTATTTCTTTGCTTTTGCTTCATGTATTTGAGATTCTGCTATTTGCATCCACATTGATAATTGTTGTATCTTCTTAAGGGGTTATTTATTTTGTCTTTGTAGAGTATTCCTTTCAATTTCTGGTAATACTGTTCTGTGTCTTCAAGTCTATTTCATATGATGGGATATAGTTAACTCTACTTTTCCTTTGATAACTGCTTCCATGGTATATCTTATTTCTATTCTTTATTTCTTCCTTTATATTTAATGTGTTTTCTATAGCCAGCATGTGGTATGGTTTTGCTTTTATCTCCATTGCTATTCATCTGTCTTTTATGTGTAGTTTTTAGACTAATAACATTTAATATAATAGCTGATATGGTTGGATTTAGATCTGTCTTCCTTTTTATTGTTAGAGTTAGATATAATTTACTATTTCAATTTTTACTATTTATTTCAATTAGATATATTTTACTATTTAATTTCAGTGGCTTTTATAAAAATATGGCATGTATTTCTTTGAATTTTCGTAAATGGTGGCTTTCTTTCTTTGAGACCATTAAGACTAATCATATGGCCAGTAGAATTTTTCTCTGTAAGACCGGGTCACCTTTCTGTTGTTGAGGAGATTTTTTTCTACAGCTGCTGCCTGTGCAGCCACAACTGCCACTGAGTTCATTTGCCTCAACCCTTTCCCATTGCACAATCCCCAATCCTACATGTCAGAGAATCTAGCAAAGCAACTGGCATACTACAAGCTCAAGTTCAGTAAGTAGAAGCAGCACTACCTGGAAATGAAATTTGCTAAAATTGAAAACAGACTTACAAGAAATTACGAAATTAACTAAGTACCTCCTGTTAATGTAGTCTTCAAAATCTCTGGAATTTCAGACAGTTTTGCTTCTGCTCAGCCAGCTCATTTGTGAAAAGTAGGATACAGAGACAAGTGTGTGGCAATCTGGAGTGAATATGGACAGTGTTAGGAAGAGACAAAGGAAGAAAACGGCACCATTGCAATCACCTTTGCTGTTTAGAGCAAAGCTGGAGTGATTTCACTGTGGAAACTGAAGCCTGCAGAAGAAGAATAGAAAGAACATGAGTAGGAAAGAGAGGACCAAGAAGTGAAATGTTAACAATTCAACGACCATGCCTATTCAAAAACAGATAGGTAAAGAGAAGTCATTTTGCTTCACCTGAAAGTTTAACCGGTAAAGTTGGAATAGGAACTTTTAGAATTGCTGATAATCTGTGACACAATAGCAGGATTCCTGTAAATACAACTGCAAGCATTTGATACCTCAATAATCAGAGATTGTTGGATTTCATCCCTGTTGGGCTTCACATTGACTGTTTATATTTTTCTAAAGATAAATGATTTGTTAGATGAGTAAGGAAGATGGTATTGTTGTTACTGTTTGACTTCGATGGAATGAAATGTGAAACAATTGCATTTGATAACTGCTATTCATTTTTAATTTTTCATTTTTAAAATCAGTTCCTTCAGATTTCATTGAAAAAAAGCACATTTCTGGGTAGATGCTGCTTAAATCAGCATCTATATTTGATGGTTCATCTTCCTAATATCAGGTCATCACTTAATTGATGGTATGAATATTCTGTAAATTATAGTTTGGAATTTTCAGATGCTTTGTTCTTGACATGTACTCCAGCAATTCACTGGAGTATCAAAACAAAACACACAGCCTATTCAAGAGAACTTATATAGTTTTTCCCCCTCGTCTTCAACTATAAAATTTAGCTATTATCCAGATAAACCTAAATATAGGCTAATTTGTAAATGACAAAATTGGTTTTCCTTAAATAACTTGTTTACTAGGCCTTTTATTTTCATTTTTCTTCATTGAGATAGTTTAATATATAGGATGAGCTACCTTTCTAAAGTGCTTTTGGTTTGGTGTTTTTGGTCATTTTTGCTTGGGTATTCACTTTGTTGGTTTTTCACTTATGCATTAATGATAACATTTTTGGATGTGTAACATTTATATGGGGGTACATGATTCTATACATGGTGTAAATACTATTTTTTGTAAAAAAACAAGGCAAAATTAATGAATAGGAATACTAAATATATTATCATTAAGAATTTTTGTGCATTAATCTGACCATAATTTCTCTGCAGATTATGATCCTATAACTTGAGTCTGTAATTTTTATTAACTAGATCATTTTTTGGCATAAATGATCATTACAGTTATCCTGATCTGATTTAAAGCCAAATGCATGCATACAAAAGGATCTTTCTGTTAATGGAAGATGGTGCTTTGGGGTGTAAGTTAGAAAAAGACTAATCATCTTATGCTCATTTATGCTATTATGTTTTTCTTGGTTCCCTCCCTGAGCTGTGGACTGGCGCCTCCCTGGACTGACAGAGTTTATCTCAGGGAGACCCTCACTGCATGACTGCCTCCTTTTGGTTACAATTCCCACTCTAAAACCTGTTGGTAATTCCTTTCAAATTCATTTTCTAACTAAATGATGTGTCTGACAATTATTATTTTATCTTACATTATCTTAGACCTGAGAACTATTGTGTTGTACCTTATTTCAATTGCTTATTAACGATTTGTCAGTTTTTATCCTTGTCTTCGTGGTTCCTTCATTGTGTATTTCATAGTGACCAGAGTGATGCTTTAAAATATGTCATTTATATTCACATCCCTTTAATGGCTTCTCATCCTTAAGAATAAAAGACCAAAATTTTAAAATTTGTTCTGATTAGTTACACATAAGATTAGAATGCATTTTGACATATCCTACATAAATGCAGTATAACTTCTTATTCTTCTGATTGTACATGATGTAGAGTTACACCAGTGGTGTAATCATACATGCAACATAGGGTAATAATGTCCAATTAATTCTATTATCCCTCCTCCCCTTCTTTCATTCCCCTCTGTCTAATCTAAAGTATCTCTATTCTTCCCTAGCTGCCTCCCACCCCCCACCCCCCTTATTGTGAATTAGCATCCACATAACAGGAAAAAAATTGGCTTTTGGTTTTAGGGGGTTTGGCTTATTTCACTTAGCATAATATTCTCCAGCTCTATTCATATACCAGCAAATGCCGTACTTTCATTCTTCTTTAGGCTGATAATATTCCATGTGTATATTTTCTTTATCCATTAATCTATTGAAGGGCACCTAGGCTGGTTCTATAATTTAGCTATTGTGAATTGAGCTGCTATAAGCATAAAAAGAAGAAATGGGACCAAATAAAGACTGAAATCCAGCTAGATAAACAAGTTATATAGTTCACATCCAGCATCAGGGTGCCTGGCATTTTGATGTTCTCCCCAGTGTGCTTGTATCGCTCCACCTCTATGGCCTTTGAATGTTACATCACATATGGCCTCTCTTTAGCCTTGTTTCTTCTCAATTCATGCAGTTTTCCTTTGCAGATGTTCCATGGTACTGGCATCTCTTAACCTTGAGAGATCTCCAATGCAGCTTCAACTTTTTTTCACATATTCACACACTTCCATTTCTTCTTTTTATGCCCCTATTTCTCCTTTATGGAATGGAAATGTTTATTCTGTGCCATTGTATCTTGGAGATAAAGATATATATATATATATTTGATCTTTATTCTCACAGTTAAGAGTTTACCTTGAGTCTCAGATACATTGCTGATTTAAACTTTGTGGCAATGCTGGAACCATTGAGACTATGGGGAATCTCGAAAATGGATTAAACATATCTTAACTTGTGATATAGGCATGAACTTGATGGGGCCATAGTAGAATATTGTGTTTCAGATATATGGTTTCCCCAAAAAGCTTATGTGTGATGCAATGTAAGAATGTTCAGAGGTGATATGATTAGATTATAAGGGGTATAGTCTAATTCATGAATTAATCCACTGATATGTATTAACTGGTTGGTAACTGTAGGAAGATAGGGTGTGGCTGGAGGAAGTCAGTCACTGTGGGTATGCCTTTGGGACTTACATTTTGTCCTTGTTGAGAAGAGATATCTGTTTCAATCTACACACACACACACACACACACACACACACACTCCTTCCTGGTTAACATGTCTTGAGCTGCTTTCCTCTGCCAACCCTTTCCTCCATATGCTCTGCCTCAGCTCAGGCCCAGAGCTGTCGAGATGCCTGATCATAGACTAAATCTGTAAAATCATGAGCCAAAATAACTTTGTTCTCTAAGTTGTTCTTGTTTGTCATTTTGGTCACAGCAACAAAAAGCTGATTTAAAACGTCCAGTAATTGTTTGCTGATGATATCATTCTATATTCAGAAGACCCCCAAAATTCCACCAGATGACTTCTAGAGCTGATAAATGAATCTAGCAAAGTAGCAGGATACACAATAAACACTCAACAATAGCTTTCCAGTACTCTAACAGTGATTCATCTGAAAAAGAAATCAAGAAAACTACCCTTTTTATAATAACTTCAGAAAAAAGAGAAACATTTGGGAATTAATATAACCACAGAGATGAAAAATCTCTACATATTTAAAAATATAGAAAACTTGCCTGGCATGTGTGAGGCACTGGTTTCGATTCTCAGCACCACATATAAATAAATAAATAAAGGTCCATCAAAAAAAATATGTAGAAAACTGACAAAAGAAATTAAAGACTTCAGAAGATTGAAAGGACTCCCACATTCCTGGATAAACAGAATTAATATCATTAAAATCACCATACTAACAAAAGATATAAACACATTTAATGCGATCTCCGTAAAAATTTCAATGACATCCTTACCGTAACTAGAAAAGAAAAACAGTCCTTAAATGCAGGTGGAAGAATAAGAGATTTAAAATAGCCAAAGCAATTCTGAACAAGAAAAGTGATGTAGGAGGCACCACAGTACATGATCTCAAATTATACTACAGAATTATTTTTTTTAAAGAGAGAGAGAGAGAGAACATTTTTTTAATATTTATTTTTTAGTTTTCAGTGGACACAACATCTTTATTTTATTTTTATGTAGTGCTGAGGATCGAACCCAGCCCCCTGTGCATGCCAGGTGAGCACGCTACTGCTTGAGCCACATCCCCAGCCCTATACTACAGAATTCTAATAACAAAAACATCATGGTATTAGGATCAGATTAATACAACCATTATGAAAAGCATTGTGGTGATTTCTCAAAAAACCAGGAATGGAACCACCATATGAGTCAATTGTCCCACTCCTCAGTATTTATCTGAAAGAACCAAAATCAGCATGGTATAGCTATAGCCACTTAAGTGCTTAATAGCAGCACAATTCACAATAGCCAAATTATGGAATCAACCTGGAGACCTATCAATAGATGAATGGAACAAGAAAATGTGGCATATATCCACAATGGAGTTTTAGTCCTTTCAATCTTCTGAAATAATGGTATTTGCCTATAAATGGATAGAAATGAAAAAAAATCATGCTAAGTGAAGTAAGCCAGACCAAGAAATTCAAGAGTGAATGTGGAAGCTAGAGCAAAATAAAGGAAAGAAGGTCATAAGAAAAGGAGATCATTGCAATAGAAGGAAAATGAAGGAGGAAGGAAGGAAGGGAAAGGGAAAGAAAACTGGAATGAATTTACCAAAATCCTGTGGTATACATATATAAATGTACAAAAGGAATTTTCACCTTTAAGCATATGTAGTAAATGCCAATCAAAAATAAATAAATCAGGGAGTGAAAGGAAGATCAGGAGAGGATAGAAAGAAGAATATGGGGAGGGGGGAAGAAGGAAAAGGGGAGGATGGGAATTAAAATCAAACTCTTTACATGTATGATATTTTCAAAATGAATCCAAATACTTTGTATAATGTTCTAATTTTTAAAAAAGCAATAACTTAACAGCTTCCTCCACAATACTGATATAATTTTCATACTAAAATTTTCTGCATCATTTGGACTGAAATTATCTTTAATTCCTCTTATTCTTTCAATAGTAACTTAGTTCCATATATTTATTAAATTTGCTATTTTTCTTATTATTTTGTAACTTAGAATATATTTAGTGGATTGATAAAATACTTATTTCTGTCATCTCTGATCTCCATTAGGTCTTAGAAAACATGACTTACTTACCGTCCATGAATTATTAACCTTGAAATATCAAAAATTTATATTTTCATTGGTTCCTTATTCAGTGCCACATTATGACTTTGTTTGGCCCTGGATACGATTGTTTTTGTGCTCCCATTTCTTCACTTACAAAAATAAATATTTTTACAAATGTGTTGATATATAACATATGTGATCTATTCTTGGTTTATTATTAATTACTTTTCTTACTAACATACTCATATTCAAATTTTTCTTTGCTTTTAAAAGAAGCAAACATTAAAATATTTTTATTTGGTCCTGGAAGTCTTTTGGGCCTCAGTCACTGTATGCACTGTGTCTAATAAATAAAAGCCCTGACATTATTGCATACAAAGACAAATGTTATCTTTTAAAGATAGTTCTAAAATTTTTACTGTTGGGTAACTAACCACATTTCATATCCCAGTTAAAATTTAATTTTATTCATTACCATATCTTTAATTACCTTAAGTATTTTGGATAAAATTTCTTAAACTGGCTAAACTTTTCCTAAGTGACTATAATCATACAAACACACACAAAGACAATAATTCATTAGGTAAAAGACCTTGGATTTATCCTTAGTGTTTTGTTTCTAAATGAGGAATGCAAATTTAACGTAAGGCATTTATTAGTAAAACTGCAGTAGCCCTACATTTATTGATTCAATTTTTATTTCAATAACAAAAGTTTATTTTATGACTATATTTCTGAAACATTGTTTTTAATCTTTAATATTCATAGACGTACTACAATTGTTCTTGCATTAAAGCGGGATTAACAACTCCAGATGTAGAAGGTGATTTTATTGATGCCAGGCCTGGGAAATGTGATACCAAGTGTCTTACATTACCTGTGTTTTTCGCTTTGGTTTTTTCTGCAGTTGTTTTTGCTAGTTTTTCTGATGTGCCACTTACGCTAATCATCTTCCGGTAAGTATATAGTATTTGCAATTATCTTTAATATAATACATAAGAAATATGAATTTAGAAATATTTCAGATTATCATAGTAAATTATTTTCTCTGTATTGTATGATAACAGAGGAGAAATTGTTACATTGTCAAAATTTATGTATATGTTTAATTCTTTTAATTTATTTGCATAAAATATACAAATGTAACATTTAGTTTAATTTTTACCTAAAATTCAGAGTATACATGTATTGAAATAGTACTCCTTACATATGTAAAATTTTAGGTTTTTATGCATCAGGTACAAAAAAAAAACCTTGAATAAACAACCCAATAGAATTATACTTAATCTAACCCATGGAAAATTAATAAATCAGAAAATTCTTAATTGTAACACAGTTGTGAGTTTAAAGTTAATTTGTTGGTTATAATTATTTATTGACTAATTCTATTTTAGCCAATTAAATTATGAGAAAATATCTGTGTCATCAATAAAGGAACATAACTTTTAAAATTTCCATACATAAATATATTATTCTAAATACAACCAACATTTGTTCTCCATGTTTTCTTCCCATATATATGATACCCATTTAATACTCATTTTTATCCTAATTAGGCATTATTTTTTAATTATTGTTTTCAAGAGGTTAACAGAAACCTTTGAGTACCTGTACAGGTTGACCAGGTAACAAAGTGTGGAAGTTCTATCTGGGATCATTGGGAAATAGTATAGAGCATGACTTGTACTTGGTTCAGAACATAAGTGATTTTTTTATAGTGTAAGCACACGGGACAAGAACTTCACAGGGAAAATGAGCAGAAAAAGTAGAGGCAAAAATGTATGAAATGTGGCAAGGAGTTTATTAAGACAGGAATAGCATGATGGGAGACAAAAACATCTAAGCCATTTAAGGGCTGGTCATGGGAAACCATTTATGTAATCTTATTGTGAATGGTGTTATCCTATGCACATAACTGGGAGCCACTGAAAATAGTAAACCTCAAGGGTATAAATAATCAAATGTATGTCTTAGATGTGATACATCGAAGATAGTGTGGAAGATGGAGCTGAGCAGAGAAATGGAGAAAAAGAAATTAGAACTAAAAAGAACAAATAAAAAATTTAAAGAAAGAAAAGTAATTAGAATTTAGTAGTATTGTTTAGAGATAGATTCAGAACATATTTGGGAATTATCTAGTTTGGTTAAAATGATGAGCATGGGTATCAGGGGAGTGAGGGGCACAGAGGTAGAAGCCAGAAGGATTTAGAAGATGTTCTAGATGTTTAATTATGATTTCTCTGATGGGAATCTTCCCAACCCTGCTTTCCCTGGCAAGCATTTGCAGGGCTATGTACTTTAACCTTATGCTGATATTTACCTTTAGGTGTCACTTTTGTTACCAGCACACTTTTGACCTAACTATAGTACTTTTAGTAGAGGATTTTCACCCATGTTCATGGAAGAGATGTTCATGGTACATTGTAAAACAACAATAAAAAACATTTTTTCAGAACCAAAAAAATAATAAATAAAATAATGAGTGTTATTAATTTGATGTGCCAAGTATGGAATATACAGAAATAGATGATCATATTTAGACTTCAAGTTTAGAAAACTGAATGAATGATTACTCCATTAATTAAGATTGTAAAGTCAAGGAGAATAGAAAACTCAGATTGAAGGTGATTATTGCAGTGTTGAATATGCCTTATTTAAAGTTGATGTGAAATATCCAAGCAATTGTTCTCAGCAGTAAGATGAAAGAAATGATCATAATATTCCAAAGGCTCAGTTCTGAATCTTCTCACTTCCCTTGAAAATCAGGCAGCACAATAAGGAAAATAACACATAAACACACACTATAATTCCAATACAGCTAGGAGATAAACAAAAAAATAGTAAAGTTGAAATTATGTTTAAGTGTTGCTAAAGTTGAAGCGGGACTGAAAGTCAGCTTGTGGATTCACAAAAATTCTTATGAAGAATAGGAAATGTGGAGAGGACCTCTGAATTGACAGATCTCAGATTTGTCTGGCACATATTTCTGCTCAGAAACAGAGGGACACACATTGAGATGGATGTTCAGGAATCAGAGTCAGGCCTAGGTAGATAAGTAAAGGTAGAGTCTCTCTGGATCAACAATAAGAGGGAAACTTGAAGAGTTCCTAGGAGGTCCAGGCCTGGCAAACAAAAAGTGCCAGCAATATAAACTAAATGAATGCATAAACTTCAAAAGCAAAAATGTGTAATGAGAGCTCAGAAACATAGGATTGGCGGTAGAAGTTCTTTTGAAGTAGGACAGATTTGAAGAGGCAGAGGATTTGTTGCTATACTAGTCATAATAGTCCTTATTTGGAAATAATACTAACTGTACAATTAATGAATAAATTTTGGCATCTTCATACAATGGACTACTACAGAGTTGCGCTGAACAGTATGGTGATTATTAACCATTTCTGCTCTGTAAGTTAAATTCTATCTTCATATATGTTTAATTCAGTGTTAAATTGACCTGTTGAGTAATTAAGTTCTTAATTCTAGTTATGGTATTTTCATTATGGAATTTCACTTCTTGCTTTTTAACTGAATTTAATTCTCTGATAAAAATTCTCTATCTTGTATTTTTTGAATATATTAAGCCCAGAAATTTAAAATACATGCCAGATATATAATATCTGAAGATTCTGCAAGTTTATTTATATTTATTTTTTTCCACATTATTGTTTAAACTCCATTTTATTTCTTGGTCCTGCCTCATAAAATTTACAAATAATATTTTAAAGATCATATGTTGTATTTTTCGTTTCAAAAACAATAGAGGCTCTGGGTATTACATAACTCCCAAAAATTAAATGTAATTTTAATCAGGCAGCTAGAATAAGGATAGTTCCCTGGTGATAGATTTAGGATTTTTTCATTTTTATTTTTAATTTCAATTATAATTATAAATTCATTAGTTGTACAGGTTAATGGGTTTTTTTGACATGCCTATACATGCATATATCATGCCTTGTTTGAAAATGCACCTTCTCCTCTTTCACCCTCCCCTCTCCTTACCTGTTTCTACTTTTCAGTCATTGTTTTTTATGTTTCCACAAATGAGAGAAAACATGCAATACTTGCCTTTATATATCTGACTTCTTTCACCTACATAATGACATTAGTCAACAACAACAACAAAAGTCTATCAACCAGTGGACTAAAGATCTGAACAGATATTTCTCAAAAGACCAAATACACATGGCCAATAAATATATGAAAAGATTTTCAATGGCTTTAGCTACCAGGGAATTGCAAATCTAAGCTACTCTGAAATTCCCTCTTATGCCATTCAGAATGGCTATTATTTTTTTTATTAGCTACATGACATTACAATGATCTTGGCAATTCATACATTTGAATCAATTGGGGTATAATTTCTCATTTTTCTGATGGTACAGATTGCAGAATCACATTGGTCATACAGTCACCTATATACATACAGCAATCATAATGTCTATTCTATTCTGCTGCCCTTCCTATCCCCCCTTCCCCTCCCCTCCCCTCCCATCACTTCTCTCTATCCAATCTAATGTGACACACTTTTTTTTTCCTTTTTCTTCTCACAACATCATACATGTATTCTGTATAATAATGAGGGTCTCCTTCCATCTTCCTTGCAATTCCCCTTCTCCCTTCTTTTCCCTCCCACTTCTCTTCCCTATTTAGTGGTAATCTTCTTCTCATGCTCTTCCTCCCTATCCCATTTTGAGACATCCCCCTTATATCAGAGAAGACATTCGGCATTTGTTAGAATGGCTATTATTAAAAAAAAATATATATATATATATATATATATATATATATAAATAAAATAAATGCCCGTTAACAATATTGAGTAAAAGAAACCCTTATAGACTACTGGTAAGAATGTAAATTAGTGCAGCTACTATGGAAACTACTATAGAGGCTCCTCAGAAAATTAAAAATGTAACTACAAAGTGATCCAGCTATACCACTTTTGGTATATAACCCAAAGAAATGAAGCCAGCATACAAAAGAAATACCCATATACATCACAGTAGTCACTATTGCCAAAATAAAGAACCAATATAGGTATACATCAGCAGATGAATGAATAAAAAATATGGTGTATATACACAATAAGGGGATATAACTCAGTTGGTAGCTTGTTTGCCTCATATGCACAAGGCCCTGGGTTCAATCCCCAGCACCACAAAAATAAAATAAAAATATATGCACAACAAAA
>NW_026000026.1:59818653-59874335 GCF_001458135.2 Marmota marmota marmota | reverse complement strand
TATATATATATATATATATATATATCATACCATATAGCATAATTTATTAATCTATTCATCTACTGATAGGTAGCATTGTACTTCTTGTAATCCTTATTGCAAATATTCTGCAAACAAATACATTTTCATCAATATGGTTATCTATATCACATACAAATCATATTACATAAAAAGATATATGATACAGATAACCTAAACATTGAGAAAAAACTAAAAACAACAGATTGGTTGAATAAATTAGAGCATTTCTGAGTAATGCAATATTGTATGACTGAAAAAAAAATGAGTTAAGGAAAATCTCTGTGTTCACATAGGAAAAATCTTAAGAGTACGTTATTCCATGAAAAAGTCAGAATGCAAAGCAGTGAACATAGTATGTTAAATTCTGTGAAGAAAGGGGCAGTACTGATATGCAGTTTTAGTTACTTGTACTCACATAAAGAAACACTGGAGGTATAAACAAAAAGGTAATTAAGATGTTGGCCTTTAAGACATGAGATAGAAATGGGGGAAAATGAGGACATAGGTCTAGGAACCCTAGTTTGTCCAGTACACCCTCTTTACATTGTTTTGCTTTTCAAAACGTAATTCCAGTGGCTCAAGAGGCTGAAGAGGATCGTGAATTCAAAGCCAGCCTTAGTAACTTAATGAGGTCCTGAGCAACTCAAGGAGACCCTGTCTCTAAATAAAATACAAAAAAGAGCTGGGGATGTGGCTTGGTGGCTAAGTGCCCTTGGGTTCAATCCCCAGTATCAAAAGAGAGAGGTTATGGGGAGAGGGAGGAAAGAGGTGACAGGAGAGATAGATGAAAAAAATGATATTTTCTATTTTGTTTCAATCACAACATTTGATTGCTGATTGTGGTGATGAGGAAAAGGATCATGTCCATAATGACCCCTTTCTAGGATGTGTGTATGTGAAGTGAGTATCTACTGATGGTCCACTTCTTAAGATAGGGAGCACTAGGGGAAGAACAAAATGTTGTGTAAGACAGAAACCTATGTCTAGTATTGATGTCTTACAGGAAAGATATGGCCAAAAAAAAAAAAAACAAAAAAACAGGTAGCTGTCACATAAGAGATGATGAAAGCTTCCTTTTATCTTTGAAGAGTACCTACAAATGTTCTGTTTACTCCATGAAATTCTTAAACCTCAATATCAAAACTTAGAAAAAAATTTTTAAAGAAGTATTCACCTTTATGTTATAACATAGTTATGTCTCATTAAAATTTTGATTTTTATGTATATAATTTTCATCTTTAAGTTCATTAAATTGATATTGGACACTCCTGGGAATCACCAAACATTTAAACGTTATTTTCTGTATCAGAAAGATGCTGATGGCTCAGATCAAACTATAAATACTTCTTATTGACTTTATATGAGGGTATACATATGCTTCAGAGAGAACCATGGCCATGTTACATATTTAACCAAACTGCATATAATAAAAGATGCAGAGAATCATAGTTAAGCAAGTAATCAATATTTCTACTATATATAAAAAGCTTTATACTAAAGTTTGGTCCTAAAATGTCACACTTTGCTTTTTATAACTTCTTTTTAAGCAATGTACTTGTAATAAAAGTATTAATTTTTATGTAATAATATAATTATTGGCAAAGAGTTGGTTAATTTGTTTTCATTTTCCTGTTAGTAAGCATTTGAGATATAAATATATATTTATACTTAATTGATATGGGTAGAATTACATTTGTATTCTACCCATATCAATGAAGTATTACAAAATACTATGCATATATTACATCTTTTTAAATAAGTTATTGCAGATGAAAATATTGATCGTACTGTATTGTTCAGATTTTAATACAAAGAAGCAGACAGTAAGCAGAGTTTATTTAAAATGCCCACATAAAGGGAGTCTAAAGACTGGAGATGTAGCATAGTGGTAGAGCACTTGCCTAGTAGGGGTTCAATCCCTAATGCCATCAAAAAACAAACCAAACCAACCAACCAATCAGACAAACAAACAAACAAAAAACCAAAACAATAAAAACCGCATAGCTGCTGGACATGGTAGCCCAAGATTGTCATCCCAGGGACTGTGGAGGCTGAGGCAGGAGGATTGCAAGTTCAAGGCCAGCCTCAGCAAATTAGTGAAAAAAATTGCCTCAAAATACAGAAGAAGCTGGAAATGCAGCTCAGTGGGAGAGTACCCCCGAGTTCAGTCCCCAGTGCCACTAAATAAATAAATAGGAAAATAAAATAGAAAATGAAAGGAATCTAAGACAATGACATACATGACCAAATGAATAACATAAAAGCATGGAAGCTAGTTATTTCAAGAAAGCAAACAGAATCTGAGACAGAAAATTTTGGTCATAAAGTTCTTTCTCATTGTGAAGCACAAAGAGCTTTGTAATTTGTTGGCAACAGGCAAGAAATGGAGAAATGGGAGGAGCTGCAGTCCTTTAATGTGTCAGATCAAATTCTGCCAACTGGCCATAGGTTCTTAGTACAACTGATACACAAGAAAAAGAAATTAACATTGAACCTAGCATACATTATGCATTGGTAATAATATCTTCATTATTTTCTTTCAGGGTTGTACCAGGGAAACTCCATTCTTTGGCGTTGGGTATATCGTATGTCATTCTAAGATTACTTGGTATGGACTTTAAGCAGCTATTTTTTATTACATCCAGTTGTTTGAGTTTTGATATGTATGTGTTTATATATGTATTTATAATTAAATAATTTAAAATGACACAAAACAAGTGAATAGGAGAGGTGTTTTGAAAAATTCAGGAGGCAATTAATGTAAAGACAGAATACCTAATGTAATGCCAGTTCTTTTATACAAAACATGCACCCACTATATTGGATCTGAGGAGTATCTGAGAATTTTGCTCTAGAGTATATTCATCATCTCATAAAAGTGGGTTGAGGAGCTCATACAAAATACTTGTATTAACTTTATATTTCTTGCACTTTAGGGAAGTCACTAAACTAGAGTAGTCCTTTTGAATATTTTCATCACCAAAGATACTGAATCTGTTGTTTTTACAGATTTGCTTATTCTCAAGAATAAATTGTTTTTTTTAAATTTTTTTTCTGGGAGTAATGAGCTCCTTTCTTCAGGCTTTCTTAAATAACAAGATCTATATTTCAAACCACATTATGACTGTATTATAACTCCTGATTTAAGAAGTTGATTAAAAATATCATCGGAGTAAAGAAACAAGATTGGACTGGATTAAAGGCTGTAAAGTACGCAGTACAAAAATGTAGAAATTGTATGTTGGGTTCTGATATGGAGCAGAGAAATAATTTTAGTTCAATAGGTGTGATTCAAATTAGCATTTTAACATGGAAAAATTAGAACATGAGTTTAATGCTGGACAGTGACCCAACAGATCAGAAAATATCTGTAACCAAAGAAATAGCACAGGGAACAGCAGTGCATAGGCCAGTTTGCTGCCGCAAAAAAGAAGTCAGTGAGGCTGATGTATTTTTGAATTGGAAAGATTATATTGTAGATATAAACAAACAGAAGATAGATATTAGCTTATGTACATTTTTAGAACTCTGCTGGTAGAAAGGCAAATAATTATTATGAGAAAAATGTAGAGGAAAAGAAAAAGGAGGCTTTTGGTGAGTTTAAGAATCATATTAAATTGGAAATCTGGGATGTTGGTAGCTAAAGAAAGATATCAGTATATCCAAGATATGTTTGGAATCTGTGTTACAACATTTATGATGTATTGGAAAAAGATGATGAGAAGTGAAAAATAGTATGTGGTAGATGTAGGTTTTTCACGTTGAGCAACTATAAAAAGACTGAGATGGGGAAATTGGCAGACATCAAGAGTCATGGGGCACCAACACCATAATAATTTCTTAAGAATGTTGATCAACCATTACCAATGTTTAACTCTGAGAACACAATTCTGGTGACTATGGGAAAACTGTGCATGTGACTGCTCATTCACTTTTTGATGAAAGGAAAAAGTGTTGTTGGTGAAGAGTTGTTGTCTCTGAAATTATGTAAAAATTTCCCTTTGGCAGCACAGCTGTCCTTTAGGATCTCAGGCCATCTGAATCTGGGACTACCATAAGCTTATCAAAATGTTTTCATTTTCATTTATTTTTCCAAGTATCTTGATAAAAGATTTACACTGCCAACTCATTTTTCAGTCATTCAAAATTTTGCAGTTACATATCTTTGAAGATATACTGAGTTCACAAAAAAACAGTATTTGGTATCTCTGTTCAAAATATTTTATTCTAAACTTTTCAAGTAAAAACCAACAAATATTTTGAGATGGCTTTGAAACAAAAACATGTACAAAAATTCTAAAAAAGATTCCAATGTACAAATATATTTGTACATTTAGGGATAAGAAGTTTTTAAAAACTCATATTATTTCCAGTAGTTAACAATCCTAACCAGAAGTGATTCTTTGATGAATAAGTGATATATTTAAAATGATGATGATGAAAATGATGATGATGATGATGATAGTGGTATGTGTGGAAATTCTAAAGGAAATTATTATGATCCTGATCAATGGTGTTTTATGGAGAATTTACAATCATTAAATATTTTACAGGAACAATTCCTGGACCAGTCATTTTTAAAATGGTAGGAGAAACTTCTTGTACCTTTCGGGATATTAATCATTGTGGACGCAAAGGACGTTGTTGGATCTATAACAGGACAAAAATGGCCTACCTACTGGTAGGAATATGTAAGTGGCATATATTATAGAAACTTAGAAAAATAAAATTGTTTTAAACACTTATGTTTGTTTATAGTAGAGTAATAATAAACCACAAACTAATAGTTTGATAATTAGTAGGCTTATATGATTGTATAGAAAATATTTTGGAAACAAATACTATAGAATTTATATAAATATTTGATCAGTGTGTTAAATACACAATAGTTTTATGTTATTTTTATGGTTTGGATCTGGTATGTCCCCCCTAGTTTCAAGTGTTGAAGGCTTGGTCCCCAATGCAGTAATATTAAGAATATTGGGGAAGTAATTGGATCATGAGGGTTCTGACCTCATCAGTGGATTCATCATTTGATGGCATTAGTGGGAAGTGGTAGAAACGTCAGGAAGTGACCTAGATGAAGGAAGTGGTTCCTTGTAGGTGTGCCCTGAGGCAGTATATCTTGTTCCTGACCTCTTCCTCCCAATCTCTCTGTTTCTAATCTCCATGAAGTGAAAAAGTGTTTTGCTACACCCTTCTGACATAATATTCTGCCTCATCATAGACCCAGAAACAATGTAGCCAATAAACCATGGATTGAAATCCTGGAAACAGTGCACCAAAAAACCTGTTCCTCCTTAAAGTTTCTATAGGTAGTTCTATAGGTTTTCTATAGGTATTTGACACAGAAACAAAAGGATGATTAACACAGTTATTCCAGAAGAAAGGGTTATAATCAGTAAAAATTAAATTTAGGAAGTAATTCTGCCTGTATAGTCATCGGCAACCACATTTCTTGACCTTGTGACCTTTTCCAGTTTCACTGTAAATGATTAAATAAATTTGAACAAAAAAAAAATTATACCATGAAAGATCATCAAGATACTGTTATCACACTTAAATAACTTCACATTTTCTCTTTTGTTTATTAAGTATGAATGCTTGGAACATAGCAAGCATTCAATATTTCTTGAATAAATAAGAAATATAGGGAACTGGGATGTTGTGTGGGTGGAAGCTATGGTCGTGGTTAGGAAAGTCAACATATGTTAGTATTTGGAAAATTCACTGAGTGATTCTGGATCTTAATTTAGTCATTTAATCATGATATAGTGCTACATAATTTCTAAAATTTTAATAAATAATCAAAGTATGTCTTAATATATAAATACTTTTATGTAATAAATATTCAAAGTATTTATATGTTTTGTGTTTTTACTGAATAGGACCAGTAATTCAAGGAGCCACATAATTACAGATTCTAATATTTAAAACAAATAAATATATGTTTGATAGACAGTATAGAGTAATGCCTTGGAATTTAAAATTCAGTTACCCAGCAAGTTTGACCCATACTGAATACTGGGTAAAACAAGAAAATTAAATTAAAAAGCCACTTGACATTTAATGTGTAGAAATTAATTTTGGTCAGAATTCAATAAAACTAGGGATTATTCTTAAGTGTTCTTAAAACATTGCTGAGATTTTTAATTTTTATGATAGACATAATATAGTTAGCTCTTTTCAAACACAACACACAATTAAGAAAGTTAATGAAATACTGGAGAACCCACTATGGACCTATTAAAAGAAGATACAAAATGTAAAGCACATAATTATAGTCAGATATAAGGTACAAAGACAGGAAAATGCTAGAAGAATATGTACTGTGACAATTTTATGTAATCTTATTTATGATTTTAAAATAGTTTGAATGTGTCTCCCAGAGATTAATGTGTTGGAGGTGCAGCAATGTGATGAGGGATAGAACTTTTGAGAAAAGTGACCTCATTGGAGGTCACTAGGTCCCTAGGGTCTCTGCCCTAGAATTCATGTACCTCTCCTGGGACTTTGATTAATGCTCACAATAGGATTGTTATAAAAGAGTGAGATTGGTCTGACCTTACTTTGACTTCCAGTCTTTCCCTCTCACATGCACTCCCTCCATGATGCTGTTTGCCTATAATACAGGCAAAGGGGGTGACCGTTGGCCCTTTAACATCCGAAACTCTCAGCTAAATAAACTATTACTTTTAATTATGAGCCTCTTTTAATTATAGCAATGTTAAATGGACTAACAGAACCAATATATTTAAAAATTGTATTCTATGTATGTCTTTGTCTATTTTATGATACTTTTATAAGAGACTACCAGAGAGTAGATCAATTATAAAAAATAATTATATCTCATAGTTTTGGAGGCTAGAAGTCCAAAATTGAATTCTGCACCTGATGTGGGCCTTTTTACTGGGTTAAAACATGATGAAAGTATCACATGGTGAGAAAGTATGCATGGAAGAGAGGGCAGAAGTGAGCAAGAGAGTAGGTGGGCATAGGAGGGAGCTGAAACTCATGAGTATTTATCACTAACCCACACTTTTAATAACCAACTTAATCCTACAATGACTCACATGCATTATTCTATCCATGAGGATGGAACTCTCATGAGCCTATCATCTGTTATTAGGCTACTTCCCAATATGGTTACATTGAGAATTAAAATTCCAACACACAAACTTTAAGGGCATTGGAATCATACACAAAGTTTCTTTGAATCAGAATTATTATAAGAATTCTAAATAATTCTGATTTTAAAATATAAATTCTGAATCATTAAGTTAAAAATTCACAGTTGTGGAGGATATCACCAAAATGAGAGAATACAACTTTCTAATACTTGTTCCTTCATAGAAACAATTTGTCTAATTTTCCACACATGAAAATGTCTTTGCAAGGGTTAAGGAATCCAGGTAAAAGAACACAGCACCTAGGTGTAACATATACATAACAAAATACACATTGAAGACTATCGGGTGTAAGTTTCACATTACTCACATCACCCTTTCCCCAACATATGCTCTTTGGAACACCCTGCATTGGGTAAATGAACACTAGGAAAACACTTATTTTTGCTGAGGACCCCAAATCAAGCCTACCTTATTGAAAAATAACTCCATATTAGCCCCAAGGAACTGGGTCCCAGTCCATCAACACTCCATGGACCAAGCCCTCAGGCCTATGCCAACTGTAGGATTACCTCTGTAAGTGTAAACTCCAGTTTAGTTCCTTCAGTACATACCATGTATCAGACTTGTACCTGCAGCTTCAGATGCCAGGTTGGCATTTATAGCCCCAACCTCAAGGGTTGATCCTTAAGATACATATTTTAGGCCTAAAGAGCCCCCAAGCTGGCTCCTGTTATTTCTGGGTTCAGGATAACCCTAGTAGACTTTGGTATTAGCTGGCACCCACAGATCCAGGGTCCAGGACCTGGATCAGATTCAAAGCCTCCTCAGTGCCAGGTCACTATGAAAATAGTTTGAAATATGAAAATAGCTTTCACAGAATTAAGGTTAAAAATCACAATAAACTCAATAAAGGTAGAAAAGATACCTGACAAAATTCAATTTCATTTCATGATTAAAAACTCAGAAAATTAGATTTAGAAAAAAATGTACCACAACATAATAAAGGCCATATTTGACCAGCCCATAGCTACCATCATAACTGTGATAACCTGAAAACTTTTCCTGTAAAATCAGGAAAAAAGAAAGGACTGTCACTTTCTCCATCCCTATTATATTTAATATGGGAAGTTCAAGCCAGAAAAATTAGACAAGAAAAATATAATACACACTAGAAAGGAGAAATAAAATTACCCATTTGCAGATGAAAAGGTCTTATATGGAGAAAACCCTTATATCTCACTAAAGACATGATTTAACTAGTAAATGAATTCAGTAAAGTTATAAGACACAACTCAACATACAAAAATTAGTGATATTCTATAGACTAAAAATAGCTATTTAAAAAAATAACAAAAGCATCTCATTTACAGTAGTATCAACAATAACAGTGCCCTAGTTTAAATATGGTTTAATTGTAATCCCCCAAAGGTTTATGTGATTGAAGGCTTAGTTCCCAGGGAAATAGTACTTGGAGGTGCTGTGGAGCATTTAAGAGGTAAAGATTGGTGGGAGGTCCTTGGGTCATGAGGGTAAGGCATAAAGTAATTCTTGTACAACCCCTTCGAAGTTCTCATGAGAAAGTTGTTATAAAAGGAGGAAGTCTGCCCACCCTACTTCCACCCTGTCCTTTTATGAGATGCTTCCCATTAGACCTCACCTCCTAAACTTTCCATGACACCTCCAAATACCACTACACTGAATATGAAGCCTCCAATTACATGAAACTTTTTTGGGGGGGTGGTGTGAGGGGTCCAATTAAACTATATCTAAACCGAAGCAGATCTGAACATTTTTAAAAAGAAGATATAAAAATGGCAAATCAGTATATGAAAAAAAAATATCAACATCACTAATCATCAGGGATATACAAATTAAAACCACAATGAGAAATCATATAATCTAAGTTAGAATGACTATTATCAAAAGACTAAAGATAAGTGCTATTGAGGATATTGAGTAAAGGGAGTTACTGAACATTGCTGGTGGAAATGTCAATTAGTATAGCTGTTATGAAGCTTTCAAAAAATTAGCAATAGAACTACTATAAGTCACAGCAATTCCACCCCTGGATGTATATACAAAGGAAATGAAATTAGAATGTTGAAGAAATATCTGTACTCACATGTTTATTCCAACTCTATTCACAATAATCAAGACATGGAATCAAACCTAAGCTCCACCAACAGATGAATGGATATTAACAATGTGTTATGTGTATACCATGGAATACTATTTGCTCCTAAAAAAAAGAGAAGGAAAACCTCCCTTGTGACAATATGGATGAATCTGGAGGCATTATGTCTATAGAGCCTGTTCTATTACTATAACAAAAATACTTGAGGCTTGGAATTTTATAAAGAAAAAAAGATATTGGATTCTGAAATTTCAAAAAGCACTGGGCCAGCTCCTGCAAGGGTTCCTTGGTCTGCATCAAATCAAGGCAGGGCAAGGGAGCATTATGAGAGGGAGAGGATTGCATGTCAAAGCAGGAAGTTGAGAGCCATTCAGGGGTCACACTTATTCTTTATAACAATGTGATCTTGAGAATTAATTGGTATCTCATGAGAACTCTCTCATTTCCTTCTGATAACAGTAACCCCTATGTCCTAAGTATCTCCTGCTATTCCTTACTTCTGTCATTGCTACCTTGTGGACCAAGCCTCTAACACATGAACCCTGGGAGGACAAAACAGATTCAATACACAGCAAGTCACTGGAGGCCTCCAAGGCTTTTGCCCTTCTCCTACTAAAAATACAATCATTCCATCCCCATAGTTACAGTCTTAGCTCATTCTAGCATCTCTCAAAACTCCCAAGTCCATAGTCTCTTTTGAGATTTGTGACAACTCTTTCAGCTGTAGCCTTTATAAAATACAAATGGGGAAAAATTATGTACTTCTAAAATACAATCATGAAATCGTATTTTAAATATTCCAACTCCAAAAGGAAGAAATAATGAAGCAGAGAGAAAAAAAATCAGCCCTGTGAAGACTGAGCCCAGGGGGTGGGGCAGACATTAAATCTTAAAAATCCAAGTCTGGCATTCTGGGAGCACAGTGGTGAGGGCTGGGTTCTCAAGGCAGCCCTGCCCTATACTTTGCTCTTCAATGGTGAATATGGGTCACAAACGGTTTCTCTTTCAGTCTGGTATTGCAGGTTTTCCTGGTGGTGCTCTATGCTGCTGCTTATTCTGCCTTTCCTATGTCCCCTCTATGGTTTTGCTCTCATGGGTCCAGTAGGCATTACTCCGTAGTGACCTTTCTGCTTGGGCTCTTACACTATAGCAAATTTCTGAGTAGCTTCCCAGGTTTTCCTTTGCATCTTGGTCAAAGCTGCCATAATCTTATAACTTGCATTTCTCACACCTGTGAAACTATCAACACATGGATGAGCATGGTGGTGCACACCTGGAATCCTGCCAGCTCAGGAGGCTGAGGCAGGGGGACCACAGGTTCAAAGATAGCCTCAGCAACTTAGCGAGGCCCTGTCTCAAAAAAAAAAAAAAAAAAAAGGCACTGGTGATGTGGCTCAGGGGTTAAGTGCTCCTGGGTTCAATCCCTTGTACGAAAACCAAATAACAAAACCAACACATAGACACCAAATGCTGCTGCCAGCATGAGCAGTCTGTTCCCATATGAACCATTACTATAGTTATGGAACTCTATTCTAAAATCAGAGAGATGAATTTGGAGGTTGCCATTAACATCAATCCTACAGAGTGCTGTAGCTCAGTCCCTGAGAAAACTCTGCCTGGGAAATTCTTTCTCTGGGTCTGTGATATACAGGGCAGTTTCAAGCATTTCTGAGGGGTACTGGAGACAGTTTTCTCATTGTCCACATGTAGCAACTGGCTTCCTTTAACCACTCTGATCTCCTTAGCATGCGGGTCTCTCAGTTCTCCCAAACATCCTCTTTTGCTCTTTTCCTAGTCATTCTATGAATCTTCGACATCTACTTTGTTTCCTTTTGCTCCCACTTTAATTTTGACTAAAAGAAACCAATAATACCCGTACCATAACCTGAATATTTTGCTGTATTAAAGTTCTACGCTGTCTCTGCTTTCAGTAATGTCTTGCTTTTAGTTTGAAGTCTTTGTTCTCTCCAGCTTTTTCACTCTTTGTTAGACCATGAGAAGCTCTATTCCTCAGCAGCAGTTTCTTGCAGAGTGTAGTTTTTGTGTTTCTTTGCATGTGTGTGATTTTTTTTTTAGACAGTTTCTTGCTAAGTTTCCCAAGTGAGCCTCAGATTTGTGATTCTCCTGTCTCAGCTTCCAGATAACTTGGATTATAAATGTACACCACCATCTCCAGCTTCAGAGTAGAAATTCGTTTTTCATTCTCCCCATCCAGTATAAAAAGTGTTCTCAAAACAAAAGCAGGTGCAGATGTCAGATCACCCCCACTATCTTCTCCTTTCCTTTGAATATTAATCTGTCTATTCCTTGTTTTTCATTAGCTCTGTCAAGTATTTTTAACAGAAGATTTTGATGTTGTCTGGCCTTACCTAATGTCCTCAGATAATTTGCCTGCTACATTTATTCTCTTCTTGGAAGCACAACAAGCATAATTTCTCAATTTATCCTCCAAAACTGTACCTACAGGAGAATGTTATACAGTTAATTACTGCTTTGTAATCTTAGTATTGTCACAACTATTTCAGAGATAACTCTCTACAATTGGTATTCCCAGGGGCTGGGGTTGTGGCACAGCGGTAGAGAGCTTGCCTAGCATGTGTGAAGCAACTGGGTTCAATCCTCAGCACCACATAAAAATAAATAATTATAAATAAAAAACAAAAATGGTATTTCTGGGCTGGTGTTGTGGCTCAGTGGTAGAGTGCTTGCTTACCATGTGTGAGGCACTGGGTTCGATCCCCAGTACCACATAAAATATACTAAATAATAATGCATATGAACTGTATCAATTTTTTAAAAAATGGCATTCTTCCCTTAAAATACATGAAATATTATTGTCATTATAAGTGGTAGAGACTCATGAATGTTTCCTATTTTGCTGCCATACATTAGTTAATACTTTAACTGACAGGGTTTTTGCATCCAAAACTTAATGCTTTATATAATATTATGAATAACTATTAACTTTCTGAAAATTTAAGGCATAAAAATGTAGGACAAATACCTACAAAATCACTTACATTTTCCATAGTATTTCTATTCATATTTGGAAAACTGTAAATATTTCAAAGACTAAAGCTACATGAAGTGATATAAGCAGGTTCCAGTTCATATTGATAGTTAAGTTCTGAAAGTACAATTTGTTTTGTTTTAATCTTAACACATTCTAGTACTAATAATACATTTTGCATTTGGGGGAAGTACATGCATAAACCATCTGAAATGTTTTAGAAGCATATTTTTGATCTCCTTTAAGTAACTTTTTATGAGTTTATAACATTACATTCTACATTTGAAGAATTTATACCTTTAGAGATGAACTATACTTTGGTAAATGACATTATTTCCACAAGTATTTTATTCTAAATAAACTCATAATATGATCCTTCATTTCTAAAATTTCAGGTTTTTTGTGCAAAGTATTCACTATCTGCTTAACTACTATTGGATTTTACTTTTTCAAGTATTTTAAAAAGGAAAATACTGAAGTTGTCCAGCCTATACCTGTGAAATATATAAACCCTAAAAAAACAGGAAAGGAATAACTTGTAACTGGATCTTCACTGAGTAAGTATTTAACATTTTAATCTATCAAAGTAATATTATAGTAATAAAGTTTTAATAATAATACAGTTATATGCTTAACAAATGTTTTATATAATCACAAATTTTGTATTATATTTTAATAACAAATATAATAATATAGTCTGTGTGTTTCAAATTTTAGAAGATATGAGATTCACATTTAATACTTTTAATAAAAAATTATACTTTGAAAGAGAAGGTTGAAATGGAAATGGGAAAATATACATAGGCTAATTCTGACTGCTGTGATATTCTGTTAGTTACTGGACTTTGGCTATGTGTAGAATTGTAGGATTAACTGTATTTCTTATAGTCTATTTTTGTTACTTCACATCTGAGTTAATAATGTTGATTTCCCAATATTTTTTCTAAATAAAATAAGATTTTCCAATGCAGTTAACATTATGTAAATTTAAGCTAAAGTCATATTTATTTTCTAAGAAAAGACTATATTTTAATCCTTTTGAAAGTTAAAATTGTATTTATTGATGATTTGATATAGAGAGGTTTCTCCATAAAATTTCTGTGGTCAACTGACCAGTTTACAATATGTATTTTCCTGTTCCTTTTATTTTGGTAGCCGTAAAATTCAATATGATCATGTGGTAACTTCTACATTTTTACCTTCACTTGAATTTTATTGATGAAGAATACCTGATAAGCTGAATTGACATTGTTTTTGTGCTTTTATACTTCATTTTATTATCAATAATATTCCATATGAGAAAATATTAACATCTGAAGAAAATCTGTCAATCGTTTGTGGACTCTGTTGTGAGCTAATATGTGTTTCTGAAGAAAGATTTTGTGATACTTTTGTTATATATCATTTTAATTAAATTATACTTTTCAAATATTGGATAAATATATGATTGTTGTCAAACAAAAAATGTTCTCAACAATGTTACCTCATTCTCCTCGGAGAAGCTATAACTGACAAAAATTCTCCTTTTTTAGTTACATTAATCCATGACTGTGTGAAAGGATGATTCTGTTTGTAGTCATATGTAAAGCAGAAACAAATGTAGAGCAAGGAATATTCATATTTTGCTATTTGTTTTTTTTAATCAACATACATTTATGAAAATTTGTAGTCTCGTTTTTATATTAAACTCTACTTGACTGCCTGATTCATCTCTCTTTGAACCAGCAGGATTGCTAATATCTGAGGCTCAGAGTGTGAAAACAGGAGTTTCTCCTTTAAAGAATCTACACAATTTGCTGCTGTGCCCTATTCTCAGAAGAGAAAAATCACACATGATATTTATCTAGTTGGAGAAAAGAATTTATGATGATTTGTATTTTCATAATAAAGTAACTTCTTGTGAAACATTTTTGATAATGTTTTTATCGATGTAAGATTTTTACATGTCAGCTCATAATATAGATGTTATTAAGAAATTAAAGGAAAATAAGGGGAAATAGGAGGGTATCCCATGAAAACAGAAGGAAGATCAGTGTCAGTGAAGTAGAGAAAGGGGAGACAGGGGGAGGGAGGACGGACAAGAAAAGGGATGAACTATGGAATAAAAAAGCCAAATTATGATATGTACACGTATGAATGTACCAAGTGAATTCCACCTTTTATTTATACTTATGAAGTACCAATTTAAAAAAACTATAAATAAATTGAAGGAAGACCAATTGAGTGGAGAAGGGAACAGGGGGAGGGAGAAGGGGAGGGTGAGAGGAAGTACTGGGAACTGAAGTGGAACAAATTGTACTTCATGCCTGTATGATTATGTCACAGTGAGTCCCAATATTGTGTATAATACACTAATAAAAACATAAAAATAAGCATAAGTAAAAATTAAGAAGTAAAGTTTTAAATTTTAAAATTATTTTCTTAATATTTCTCTGTCTGAAAATGTATACAAATAGGCTATATCGCTCAGTTGGTAGAGTGCTTGCCTCACATGCACAAGGCCCTGGGTTCAATCCTGAGTCTCTCTCTCTCACACACACACACACACACACACACACACACACACAAATGTAATACAAATAGAAAATGAGATAAACATAATAAGATTTAGGTCAACTTTGAAGGTACTTGTAATATGTCTGCTTCTTTGTGTGTACGTGTAGGTACATGTTGTCAATATCTTTCTTTCTCTTCAGAAAACAAATGAAGCAAGGTTTGTTTTAACAAAATTATAGTCAGTTGGGTAGTAGTGCTAAGACTACTACAAAACTGTGTTTCTGTATCAAAAACCATTATATAGGGGCCGGGATTGTGACACAGCTGTAGAGCACTTGCCTAGCACATGTGAGACCCTGAGTTCGATCCTCAGCACCACATAGAATGAAATAAAAATAATGTGTCCAACTACAACTAAAATATAATAAATATTTTTAAAAATTAACAAAAACATTATATATAAGGCATTGGTAAAGAGGAAAGTGATGTAAATATAACCCATCAGTTCCTTTGGTTAAAACCAATGTAAGTGCTTTTAAAATAGAACAAAGTTTCTCAGTATTGGGGAGGAGAAGATCAGCAAAAGTTTTAAAAGTGCAAAAAAATACATCAAGTGAATTCCTTTGGAATCAGTTTGTAATAATTTAATTCATTTAAGAATTGTGCTTTTTGGCAATGTATCTAATGAAGCTACATATGAAGATGTTTCATAGATGTTTTTAAATATCATATTTTTTAATTTGATAAAACTAAAAAATTTTGATGAAACTGATGTCTTTTGGAAATTCATACCTTGGAAGATCACTATCTTTTTGATTATAAATTGACTACTTAGAGTTGTAAAGCTTTACAGGATCCACTGTGATGTTATAATTTATGAATACAATGTGGCATAATTAAATCATGCTACTTAAACATATCCTTCACCTCACCTACATCTTAAAGGCAGATGATGACCTTAGCATTTAAATCTACAAAAGCCTGACTATGATATTGGATAAAAATGCTAGTAGACATTGAACTGTGTTAATTTTAATTGAAACAGTAATTATTTTGTTAGGTTTCTGTTTGTAAAATTGCATATCTTTTTGAGTGATTTACATCAATAGTATTTTCTCCATAAATTCACTTTTTTCTGATGCTTTATTTTGCCTAAAGAAATATTGTAAATTAATGCACAAAAATATTTTGGTGGAAATCCTTATGTTTTGAAATCAGTGAGAATTTCTGTTTTCTAATGTACTTGGATCAAGTCTTAATGTAGCTGCTATGAAAATGAAAATCCTAGTTTATCAGTCTTTTTCTTTCTTTCTGTTTGTTTCTCTTTCTTTTGGTGGTGCTGGGGATTGAACCCACGGTCTTGTGCATGCTAGGCCTGGTCTCTACTACTGAGCTACATCCCCAGTCCCTCAGTAGTTTTGTTTTTTTGTTTTTGTTTTTCCTGAATTCTTTCATATTTGTTTAAGATTTTGTGCTTATAGCATTTAGTATTCAATCTTTTATATGTATCCTAGAACAGTTCAATTTGGGGTTTACTAACAGTTTACTTTCCAGTTCATTGCACTGCTAAGAATTTACTCTTGATTACTTATTTTAGTATATAGTCATGGAGAAATAAAGACATGCTTTTAATCAGTTATCTTATTCCCAATTTCAATTTAAAAGCACTTCTTATAGACTCTTATGCTAAGTGAAAAAAGCAATCCCCCTCCAAAAAAACAAAGGTGGAATGTTTTTTTCTGATATGTGGATGCTAATACACAATAAGGGTGAGGAGGTAGAATAAAAGTTCAGTGGATTAGACAAAGGGGAAGGAGAGAAAGAGAAGGTAGACAAGAATAGGAAAAACAGTGGAATGAATCTGACATAACTTTCCTACGTTCATATATGAATTCCACAGTGAAACTCTATATCATGTACAACCACAGACTGGGATCCTAATTAGACTAAGTTACACTCCATGCATGTACAAATATGTATAACTAAAAAGACAAAATATAAAAGCACTCCTTATGTTTTTAATATTCTCTATTATAATATTTAATTTGCATATAGTACAATATTGGTTTTAATATCTTCAATCTAAGAGTACTTATTGAGGGTCTGAAGATCTGCTATTGAAAACACTGATAATTATTGTGTAGATTATTACTGATTATTGACAAGGAAGTTTCACTAAATAGTGCCTTGCATAAAAGGTTTTCTATATACCATTGATTATAGCACTTTTCTATAAAATACCAGTTTACCAGTTTAATAACCGTGCTAACTTCTAAATGTTTACCTATTATTTCAACTTGAAAGGTCTAGTTAAGAAAACAATGGAGAATGTATCCCTGTTTTTATTGGAAAGCAAGGCACATATCACACAAAATGTTGTATTTAAGTAAGCATTTGAAATTAAAACTTCTGTATTTCATATTTGTAATAGGGGTAAACTAACTTATTTTTCTCTATTAACTATTCTATTCTTAAAAACATAACAGTACCTAGTAGAACAATATGTGTTGTTTTCCTTTTTCCTTGTGATCAGATAACACTTTCCATTTTTTTTTTTACACACAGAGAAATTACTTACATGATAGTAAACTCACAGGAGGATATTACAATCTTATTATTATGAAAACCTGTAGTCACAATATTTATCTGTTAATTGAAGTAACTATTAACACTGCTATTTGAAAGTATGATGAAATAAATCTTACATTAAAAACAGCAAAAATAAAATTATATTTATGTATGAATTGCCTTTTAATTTCTAGTCACTCATTCTCAGAGAAACAAGAAGAGTGAAAACAGAAAGTGTGTGATTTTCAATGTGTACATGTGTCTGTTTCAAAGGTAGAAGACAGAGAAATTTCTTGTCTTGCACAAAATTAAACTGGGGGATAGAGTAGTTGAAAAAATTAAAATGAGCCTTATATTTATTTATAATATGCCAATGAAAGGAAAAATACTAAAAATGTCTCTTTTATCAGAAGAGACAGTTGCTGATCAGAGCAGAGATACTATATAGTAGAACAGGATACATTTTTCCTACTTAAGTTCTAAGGAGTTGTGTGCCAGTTGTTCTAGAATTATTGACTCTATAATTATACTTAGGGCTTATGAAAGTGGAAAACTCTAAAGCATGTTCTATATAATAGTCTAGAACTTCTCAGAACATTCAATCCCCATGTACTTTCAATAATTATTTGTTCATTAATGCACCATCTTTTAGTTTCCTATCATTCTTTATGTCCGTGTTAATTTCTCCTCTGGTGCATCTTCCCTAATCAAGCACTGTACTCAAATCTTGACCTTGGTTCTGCTTTTAGAGGGATGCAACCTCAGAAAAGTGTGATAAAGTCTTGTACTTACCTATTCTTTTGGAATGTCCAGTAGCTTTAATCTAAAGCAGATTCTTGGTTTTGGTTGTGGAGTGTTAATAAATCATACTTTTAGGTGGTACTTATTTTTACTGTTACAAGTCTTAGATTTAAGTCTCCAACATCCATTTTGAGTTGACTTTTTATAACAGGGATCGAGTTTATTTTTCTAATGTGGACACTCAGTTTTCCTAACACCATTCATTTCCTTTCTTCAATGCTGTTCTTTGCACTTTTGTGGAAGATTAATTTGTCACAGATTTGTGGATTTACGTTTAGTCGCTCTGATATGTTCCTTTTGTCTATGTGTCTGTTTTGTGCCAATACCATGCTATTTTGATTACTAGCGCACTTTAGTACTATATTTTTAGGTCAGGTAGTATAATGCCTTCTGCTTTATTCTTTTTATTTAAGATGGCTTTGGCAGTTTGGGGTCTTTTATGCTTCTGTATGAATTTTGGGACTGCCTTTTCAGTTCTGTGAAGAATACTATGAAAAATGTCATTGACATTTTGAATGATAATATTGAACCTGTAGATCACTTTTGATAGTGTGCACATTTTTGCAATATTGATTCTTTTAATCCATGAAAATTGCACATCTTTCCATTTGTGTATGTGTGTTTAATTTGGTTAATCAATATTTTATAATTTTAATTGTAGAAATATTTCATATTCTTGGTTACTTTTATCCCTAAGTATTATTTTAGTTATTGTAATGTGATTGCTTTCTTGATATCTTTTTCAGATAATTTGGTATTAGTGTATAGCAATGCTACTGATTTTTACATTTTGATTTTGCATTCTGAAACTTTGCTGAATTTATTACTTCTAATAGTTTTTTTGGGGGGGAGTGGGGTCTTTGGTGTCTTCTACATGTAAGATAATGTCATTTGCAAATAGTGAAAATTTCACTTCCCTTTTTCTATTTTTTCTCTTGCCTGATTGTTTTGGCTAGGATCTTCAGTGTTTGTTGAATAAAATTGCTAAAAATGAGCATCCTTGTCTTATTATAGGATGTAATTATATTATAGATTGTAGAGAAAAAGATTTCAGCTTTTTCACATTCAGTATTATGTCAATGAATGACTTATCATATATGACCTTTATTAAATGGAAAAAAAACATTACTTATGCATCAAATATGTTCAGAGTTTTATCATGAAAGAATTTTTAATTCTGTTAAATACCTTTCATTTATCTGTTGAGATGATCATATTGTTTCTTTCCTTCATTGTGGTGATGAGCTGTATCACAATTATCGATTTGTGTATGTCCAACCATTTTTGTATCACTCAGATGAATTTCACTTGATCATGTACAAAGTATTCATAATGTGCTATTGCATATGTTTTTTTTAATCCTTGTTTTTAAACATATTTTTCTATAGCTTTCTATTTTTGTAGTGTCCTTATCAGTATAATGCTTGCCTCATAGAATGAGTTTGGGGTACCTAATTTGTCTTCAATCTTTTGGAACAATTATAAAATAATTTGTATTACTTATTTTTAAACATTTAGTTGAATTCAGCAGTGACGTCATCGGGCCTTGGACTTTTCTTTGTTTAAAGTTTTTTATCACCAATTCATTTCATTCTTGGTTTTGAAATATTTGGTATTTTTTAAGGATTCAGTTTTGGTAGGATTTATATGTCCAGGAAACAGTGAATGTGTAATCAAATAAAGATAAGATAATTTGGAATTAGGGTGGATCCTGCTTCAGTAACTAGAATACTTATAAAAAGAAATGAACTTGGACACAGACCAACAGAGGAGAACACAGTGTGAAGATGGAGACAGATGGGAGTAATGCGACTCTCAACCAAGGAAGAAGCACCAAGGATTGTAGGCAACTACCGGAAACTAAGAAAGGAAAAGGGAGAGTTTTCAAGTAGCCTTCAGAGGAAACTTGGCTCTGCTAGTACCTTAATTTAAGACTGCTAGCCTCCAGAACTGTGAGAGAACTACTTGGATTTGTTACAAATAAGACAGTTAATGGTATTTTGTTGACAGCCCTAGGAAATGTGTGTGTGTGTGTGTGTGTGTGTGTGTGTTTGTGTCTGTGTGTCTCTGTGTGTGTGTGTTGTTTGCTTGCTTAGACTGATTCCAAGAATATTATCAAACTTACAACTTTTGACAAACTCATTTCTTTAAAGTTTTACTTTAAAGAAAGTTTTACTTAAAATGTTTTCACTTTTACTCATCCAGGAAATTGCTTTTTAATTACCATGTATGATTACACCACCTTATCCTAACTTTGATTATGACCTTTAGAACAAAACTTCACTTATCCCATAGCTTTGGTTTTTGTTTTGTTTTGTTTTTATTTCCTCTATGACATTTTGTTTTTCTTTTTCACTTCATTGTTGCTGTTTGATGAAGAAGAAAGATTCTAAATGACGTTAATCTGTTTATGTTTCTATGAGTAATACTTAGAAGACAACAATAACTACGTAAGTGGTAGAAAAGATTTGGCACCAGTTAAGGACTGCACATAAGAAATTTCACAGGGAAAAATCTCCACACTAAATTATTTCAGAAAGATCTCAAAAATATATAAAAACTGAAATCTAAACTTGCCTCACTCTTTTCAAAAAGAGCTCACACCTCTTTCCCTACATGTTGAACATGGAGACAACAATAAATTCAAGATCTCTTTTCTTTAAAACATTTTTTATCATCTTATATCTGGTAAAAATATGGATATTTCCAGTAGCAAACATTAGAATGGTATTAGAGTAAATATAGTTTTTAATAGATTGCAATAGCACATTAATCTCAAGTTATGGAAAATTGTTTCAAAAGAGTGTTTCTAAATAGAATGTTTGTGTCATGAGCTGACAGATGATACTAATATTTAATTGGTCATTTAATATGAATTGAAGATATCAACATTAATACATTTGAGACATAGTCTATTTTTTCTTTTAATATTAAATATAACAAATTAATTTCTTTTTTGTTTTATATATGGTTGATTCATTACATGGTGCTAAGTTACCTAACATCTTGGTTGTTATTTTACTATGTTTAATATGTGATTCTGCTTTGCTTAAACAAGGTCAACCCAGGGATTTTCAGTATTATTTTGGGAAAATAACTTTTTGTTTCCTTTAGCTCAGGGATAAGGAGAGAGAAAATGCTAGTGGTTAATGTCTTGTGGAAAAGCAGAAGACTACAGGAGTCACTTCTGTCCATACATTCCACCCCCCCCACACACACACACACGCATAAATCATAGCACAGTTTGCATATTGGGAAGATGTGGAAGGGAAGAAGAGGAGAGGCATGGGTTATGACCTTAAATTTGTGTGGTCTAAATTATTGGTCATCTGCCATCAGGAAAAACAACTAGGAATGTTTTACCTATTGCCAAGGCATCCGCTACATCCTGGTTCTTTGCTTATAGGTGCATATCTGAAGCATTCTCTAGCCCTGGGCATGCAATTTTTTTTTCAGTTGTTGTTAGACCTTTATTTTTATTACATGCAGTGCAGAAAATGGAACCCAGTGCCTCTAACATGCCAGGCAAGTGTGCTACCATTGAGCTACAGCCACTATTTTTATTTGATTATTGAGTATGGTGCTTCAGTGACTATTATTATTTTTAACATCTCTATTTAACTATATGTATGCTTAGAAATAAATAATAAGAATGTAAATTAAAAAAAGATGTATGTTTAGGAAGTAGCTGTTTTGGAAAAATTAGTCTTAGAAGAAAATATATAATATAGTTTTCCCACATTGTAAAGAAAATATATCTTAAGATCATCTACAAATATAAGTTATTGGCTGGTAATATATTTGACAAGACAGATTATGATTATTAATTATTTATAGAAATGGAATTTTTAATGGTCCCTTTCCTAGAATATTCATGTACTAACTGATTATGATACTTCCAAACAATTTCACCAAGAAGTCCATCATAAATTTTTCTCTTCCTCTTCTCATGACCTATGATTTTCAATGACTTGTGTCCTAAAAAACAAATTGTATTTATGAAAGAAAATATTATATAGTTTTGTTGGGAGTACTTTTATTGTCTTTCTAAAATTCTATAAATTGCTTTGGTGTTCCCCTTATTGCCTATGAAGTTCCCAGATGCAGTACTACTGACCTAAAACATCACTTTCCTCCCTAACCTCATAAGTACATAAATACATATTTTCTTACACACACGAAATATGTCTTTCTTAGCTTAATGCACAGGAAACCCACCCTGGGGCAACAACTATGGAAAGAATCCTTGCTTTCCTGTGTAAAGAAGGAGATGTATATTTTTGGAATCCTAGATTAGACATTAAATGTATTTACTTTTAGAAACAATATTTATCTTGGTAAATAAGCAGGGATGGAATTTTAGTACAAGCACACTTGCAGATATTATGTATTTGGTTCCAGCCCATTGAAATAAAGTGAATATTGCAGTAAAAGAAAACTCATAAAATTTTTGTATTCCTAGTATATATAAATGTTATATTTACAGTATACTGTTGTCTAGTAAGTGTTCAATAGCATTATTTCTTCAAATAACCATTATCCTACATGAGCCTCCAGGGGAGCTGAATTTTCCTGCCACTCATAATAATCTTTTCCGTTGCTTAGTAACTCCTGCTGCTAGAAATCTATTATTTGTTTTATAACATGAATGAAGTACCCACTATGTGTCAAACATTCTTGCCCTCATGTTTATGTTCTAATGTTATTATTTAAAATGGCATCGGGCTGGGGATATGGCTCAAGTGGTATCGAGCTCGCCTGGCATGCTCAGGGCACTGGGTTCGATCCTCAGCACCACATTAAAAATATATATATATTGTGTCCACCTAAAAAACTAAAAAATAAATATTTAAAAAAATAAAATAAAATGGCATATTTGGTTGAATGAAGCTGATCTATATTTATATTGAACATCTATATTTAAATTGAACAAAATATTATCTCAATTTGTGTACAAAGAATTGGCGACTAGCATTGAAATGTATTTTTCTTAAGAACTATTTCTGGATCAATTATTTTTTACTTTGCAATAGATACTTATTGTGCCTTTTGACATACTGATAGTTGTGGAACTAAAGAACATTGGTTTTGTGATAAATCAAATGTCCTACTCATTGATAGGACTATATAACATTTGACATTTTTTATAACTACAGGTTATAAAATTTCCATTGAAATCTACTCTCCAAGAAGATAATTAACAAATAGGTTTCTCAGTAATTGAGACAGATTTCCATAGGTAAAAAGGAAATTTTAAAAAAATTATACTGTTAGATAGAATATATAAGTATAATGTTGATTCATTATAAATAGCATAATTTTCCCATTTATAAGTATTTTCTTTGCAGAAATGATTTAACTAATATGTAGAAATAAAGTGAGTTATAAGCTGCCGTATTGAAGCCTCTCCAGAAAGACAGAACCAATAGGAGATACGGAATTGGCTGATGCAACTACAGTGGCTGGGAAGTCCCATAATATGATAGTTGCAAGCTGGAGAATTGTGGAGCACACTTAATGGCACACACTTAATCTGGCTGGTACCACGGTTCAGTGGAAGTCCAAAGGCCTGAGAACCAGGGGAACCACTTCTGAAAGTAGTAAAGTCCAAAGGCCAGGAACTTCAAGTACTGATGTTCAAAAGTAGGAGAAATGCATTGCGCACCAGGGAGAAAGCAAATTTACCTTTCGTCTGAACTTTTGTTCTTGCCAAGCACTCAGCCAATTGGATGGGGCCCAACAACATGCAGGGCAGATCTTCCTTACTCAGTCCATTCAGAAACGTCCTCATGGACACGCCTGGTGATAATGTTTTACCCCCTACCTGTGTATTCTTAATCCTGTGTATTCAAATTGACACCTACAATTAAATATTACCTAAGCTTTATTTGGAACACTAAGATTTTGCTTTTCTTCTTGTGAATGGTTTCCAAGGACAAGCTGGCTATAGCTAGCTAAGTTCAGAATTCTACTAAAGAGAATTGAGGTACAGTAAAGAGACTGATATAGTGGAATAACAAGTGGACAGGGAAATCACTTGGTGTAATGTAGTTTGAGTGAGTTTGGACAATTCACTTAAAATTTTTGAGTCTCAAACTTGTAAAAAATGCTTATTGGTTTGGTTGGTGGGTAAAATTATACCAGCTTTAACATTTAGTGATGTCACCATTTGTTTGTTGTCTTAGCCAGATGGCATTTAAAAAAGAAATGACAATTCTTTAAGTCATCAAATATTTTAATTTTCCTATGACACTTTGCAACTGAAAGGATAGTTTACAAATAATAGTAACAACCCACATTGTCAATAACATGTGGTGATTTTGTACTTATTTATAGGCCATCATGGAGCATACTTAATTTGTTCTCTGTAAAAATAGCCAGTAGTGGATAAATTAGATATTTTGAAATTTTAAAGTTATACTAAGTTCCACTAGTATAACTTTAAAATTTGTTTAGAATAGATACTTTGGAATTTTTTAAATATATATTTTTTAGTTGTTGATGAACCTTTATTTTATTCATTTACTTATATGTGGTGCTGAGAATCAAACCCAGTGCCTCATATGTGTGAGGCAAGTGCTCTACCACTAAGCCACAACCCCAGCCAATACTTTGGATATTGCTGAGAATATCTACTCTTCATTTAGACATTAACAGTTCTAAGTTACTTTTCCCCCAGTAATATCTAAAACACTATAAATTACAAGCTTAAAAAAATAGTTAAGTTATGGGAAAGCTATAAGCAAAAGATACAGAACTGAAAGAGGAGATATCATTTAGACTAGAGTCTAAAAATAAACACTAGAACAGAAGAAACTTAAATAAGTTTGAGGAAGTTCTGTGCAGGAACAAACAGTTTGGTTTTCAATATGTGCACATTCATTCATTAAGACATTTAACAAGTGTTTGCTGAGCTCATGTTATGACTGGTACTGCTATAGATATTGAGAAAACAGCAAAAAAAATTTTTAAAAAACCACCAGCTTTCAAGTAATCTACGTCCTAGGGGGAAGCAGATGATGAAAAAAAATACAAGTAATGTATGTAATATGTCAAATAATAATTAGTGTGTTGGAGAAAAATAAGGGTTAGTGCTGCTTTGCAGAATGACCAGCAAAATCCTCACCTCTTGAAGGACATGAGGAAGTGTATTATGTTCAATGAAAGAACATTTAAATAAGAGGAACAACTGCAAAGGCCCAGTGTCAAGAGAGTTCTTGTGAAACAGCAAACGTCATGAGAATAGCTGGGATAACTGAAAAGTAACACCTTGTCAACTTCGAAGAACTTTGTCAAGATTTTAACTTTTAACTTGTAGTAAGATGCAAACATCTGGAAGATTTGAGCAGTGTCATGATCAGGCTTATGTCGTAAAAGACTCACTGAGCCTTCATTGAGAAGAGAATAAAGTGAAGCAAGGATGGCCACAATAGAGATCACTTGGGAAGTTTTTGAAATCTAGGCAAAACCTGATCATGATGGGAACCTGTGTGGTAGCTGTGTAGGGAAAGGCAGTGGTCACAATCTGCATGAACTTTGAAGGTAGAGACAAAAGAATTTGTAAGTGGGTAAACCATGGGATGCAAACAAAGAACAGTCAACAAAAACAAAATCCCATGATTTAAGCCTGGGAAATTAAAGGGAAGAAATATATATTTTAGTAAAAAATGATTTGAGATTATTTTTACTATTATCACAATTTCTAAGTAAATATGTAACTTCATATTTTGCACAAGTTATTCACTATTTGTTCGAAAAATAGTTTGATAACATCAAATATATGCACATACTCAATTGGTATATTTAATATGTTCATAAGAAAATAAAAGTTATAGCCAGAATCTGAGGACAGATGTTCAATTAAATATACAAAAGTTATAAATTTAAGATTACGGAAACATTTGTAAAAAAAATAAAGTTAGGAAACTTTGGGAATAAGTGACTGAGGATGTTGGCATATCAAAAAAGCAGATAGAGTTATTAAAAATGACCACATACAGACTGGAAACTGACCAAAGACAGATAACAAATAGATAAATTTATTCAAGAAAATGTGAAACTTGACAAGAATAGTGGAAGTCTGTGTGATTTTATTCAAGGGGTGATTCCATGCTACCTCCAGATTATGTTGTAGAATTTCAACCTAAGCAGAGCAGGAGTTCAATGAAGACTAACATCTCTTCTATCTTACTGGTAGATTAATTGAAGATCACAGAAAAAATAATAATTTTCAGAGGCATTATCAAAAGCAGTTGTGAGCCAGATACCATTGTACAGTCCTGTAATCCCAGCGGCTTTGGGGGCTGGGGCAGGAGGATTCCAAGTTCAAAGTCAGACTCAGCAATTTAGCAAGGCCCTAAGCAATTTAGTGAAATCCTGTCTCTAAATAAAACATAAAATGATCTGGGGATGTAGCTCAGTCGATAAATGCCCCTGAGCTCAATCCCTGCTACAATAAATAAATAAATAAACAAACAAACAAACAAACAGGAAGAAAAGAAAAGAAAAAAACAGCAAAGCAGTTGTGATCTCAGGGAAGGATAATATTAGAAATAATCTAAAGTTGCAGTTATGGTTGGGGCCAGCAACAAAACAATACATCCTCCAGAAAATTAAAAGGAATTTCTAGAGAATGAGGTAGTTAAAGAGGGTCTTACTAATATGCTTTCTCTGGTTGTTTGGGAGTCTGCTCTAATATACAAGGCTCATTAGAAAACAAAAGCCTTCCTGAACACGAAGCCTCGTGGCTGCAGACAGGTAATTACTGTCACAGATTTATAAACTTATAAACTCCCTGAACTTTGAAAGCACTCCCAATCCACACACAGATCCATCAGCAAAGTGTGGAAACATTAGTGCCTCCAGAGGTATAAGCACAATATTCCATCAATCACTGACTGATCATTAAGCTATACTAAGGAGAATCTTTAGAAAGGGAGGCTTAAAAATAAAGACAAGTGTGGTCATCAGACGCCACACAGTGCAAAGCATACAGAGTCCAAAGATTTAAGGCAAATTCCTAAACAAATAGCAACAATAAAAGAGTGGGGGAATCAGAATCCAGATTTGCTACAGTGTATTTTCTATTATTTCATTTTTAATTTTAGGCAGCTTTTCTTTAGCATTTTATTAGAGGGAATGTTAGCATACAAAAAAAATGTACAGATTATAATGTTTTTATATGCTTTTGTGTCACTTGCCAAAATCAATTTGTGACCAATCCTGCCCTATCTACATTTGCATCTGTTCTCCCACATTATCATATCATATATCCTACATAAATGTTTTTTAATATATATCTAATATGGAGAGGATTCACTTTTTGGTGTAAGCACATTCAGCAACTTTAAAAAAGTAATGATGACTTAATATGTTCTAATACTCAGTTAATGTTCAAATTTAAAATGATTTTTATAGGATTATTGGTTTTCCTTTTTGTGCTATTCATTTTTTATTGGTGCATTATAGTTATACATAATGGTGGGGTTTGTTGTTACATATTCATACATGCATACAATATAACAATATAATTTGGTCAATCTCATTCCCCATGTCATTTCATTTTTAAGCAGAAAGAAAAACTGCCATTCAAGACATTTATTTCCAAAAAAAGCTATTATGTGAATAGATTCAGAGGCTAGGAATTAAAGCAAAATAATGACATTTTCAAAAACAAGGACTGGAATAACTTACTGCATCAGACAAATCTTATGAGAAATACTGATGGAAGTTCTTTAATTTGAAAGCAAGTGACAGTAGGCAGTAACTTTAGTTCACTTGAAGAAAGAGAATAATGGTAAATTTGTAATTATATAGATAGTTATTAAAGACAGTGGCCATGTTTTGGACATGCTTTAGTGTTTTCCCCAATTATTCATGTACTGGAGGCTTGATACTCAATAACGTGAAGTGGCAGGTGATAGAATCTTCAGGAGGTATGACCTAGTGAGAGGTTGATCAGTCACTGTGGGTGCTGCTCTCAGAAGGGAATGCTGATCTTTTGAGGTAAGTTCTTTCCAGAGCAAGTTCTTATAAAACCCTGATTCCTAAATCTCTCTGACTTTTTATTATAAGATGTGCCCCATCTACCATGAAGTCCTCTTTAAAAGCTGAGCTAATATTGACATCACTTCCTTGAGCCATTAAAGCCATGAGCTAAATAAAACCTCTTTACTTTTTGAAGTTTGCTGACCTCAAGAATTTTGCTAGAGTAATAAAAAACTGATTGAGAAAATATCTTAATAGATTAAAAGACAGGAGAAATCTGCTTTTCCCACACCAGATGTGGTATGCAAACCAGAAGAGTTGCAGACAAGGATTTAGTCTGGCACCCAGCTAGCCCTGACTCTTATGCATACTTGCATTCCTAGTCCAAATACTTTACTCTGGATGCCTTCGTATCAGAGGCCTTAGTACCAGAGGTCCAAAGGCCTCTCTCAGGTGCCTCTGCTGAAATTGCATTATCAGAAGATATTTTTTTCTTGAAGATAAAGCTCAGTATTCAGAACTTTACTGATCCTTTCTATATCTTCTTTACCTTCATCCAATCCATAACATGGCAGGGATCTTGAAGCAGTGAGACAATTCCCAAATCTGCACTGATCTAACCTGATCCTTTGAAGATGAGAACATCCACCACTTTCTCCTCTTTAGCTTATACTATCATAGTAATTGATTCAAATCTTGACAGTTACTTCAATTTAACTTGTCTCAACTGATTAGCCCAACTCCTAGAAGTTCAACTCTCTCCACAGAACTTGACAAGTATTTTCTTCTCTTACTGTCATCCACTCATGAGAAACTGATTTGATTATCATCCTTTACATTAATAAGTACATATGTTCAAATGGAGTTTTCAAATGCTCAGTCTGATTAGAGAATAAACACAGTAAATAATTCAACATTCTGCAATCCACAGGACAATTATGTCATGCACCACGAACAAAAACTGAAGTTCAAATGGAACTACAAATGTCCAAGGAGCAAACAGGAATCAGAATTTGGTGGTCAATTCAAGATGTCTTTTTTTTTTTTTTTGGAGGGGGACACCAGGGATTGAACTCTGGAGCACTAAACCACTGAGCCAAATTCCCAGCCCTATTTTGTATTTTATTTATATACAGGGTCTCACTGAGTTGCTTAGTCTCTTGCTTTTGCTGAGGCTGGTTTTGAACTCATAGTCCTCTTGCCACAGCTTCCCCAGCTGCTGGGATTTCAGCCCTGAGCCACCATGTCCAACAAGATGTCATTATATTAACTACAACTTAATCTCCACATATCTGAATTAAGAGGGGAAGGAGAGGGTTCTAACTGGAAAAGAGTAGGTATGAGAATGGGCAGCAGTCTACTACAGGGTTCCTAAATCCTCTCACCTTCTCTTAAGCATTATGAATGTCCTTGGTATATCAGTCTAAGACAAGAATTTGTGAACTGTGACTCTTAGAACAGCTGCTAAACACAAACTGGCTATTCTATAAACTAATTGACCCAGCTGGGAGCTAAGGCAGGAGTCAATTTTGTATAAATGCAATTTCACTAAAGATAAATAGATTGTATATGATCATAGAACAAAAATGTCTGAGAGGAACAATGTAAAATGGGATTCATTTTCCTCACAAGCAGAATGTGTTGAGTAGACAGCTTTGGGTGAGCATAAAGACTCACAGAAATAAGTACTCAGTTTCCTTCTATCTTCCTGCCCTGCCATCCCAAATATTTCACTCCCTTGTCATGGCCTAAAGATAAACACTCCAGCCAGTGTGTTCTCATACCCGGCAGAAAAAAAAGGGAGAAAAGAGAAGAGCCAAAGACAAACATGAGAAAGAAATCACCTTACATGTGGGAGGCACTGGGTTAGATCCTCAGCATCACATAAAAATAAATAAAATGAAGTTTAAAAAAAAACAACCACCCAATGACTTTGTTTACCTGCTTAAACTTGTAATCCAGAACGGTCAATTGAACATCCCGTTATAAGGATACTGAGGAGGTATCTTTTAAGTGCACACATTGCCATCATAAATATTGAGGTTAGCAGGATCAAATGATGGTTCCACTCCCAGTTTTCCAAGGAATCTCTAAACTGCTTTCCATATTGGCTGCACCAATTTGCAGTCCCACTGTACCTTTTTCCCCACATCCTCACCAACACTTACTGTTGTTTTTTATTCATAATAGCTGCCATTCTGACTGGAGTGACATGAAATCTTAGAGTAGTTTTGATTTGCATTTCTCTAATTGCTAGAGATGGTGAACATTTTTTCATATATTTGTTTTTTCATCATATATTGTCTTCTGAGAAGTGTCTGTTCAGGTCCTTGGCCCATGTATTGATTGGGTTATTTATTTATTTATTTTTGGTGTTTAGCTTCTTGAGTTCTTTATATATCCTAGAAATTAGTGCTCTACTTGATGCGTGAGGGGTAAAGATTTGCTCCCAAGAAGTAGGCTGTCTATTCACCTCAGAGACACAGCCACATCAAAGTTTATAGGAGCACAATTCACAATAGCTAAACTATGGAACCAACCTAGATGCCCTTCATTAGATGAATGGATAACAAAAAAATATGGTATATATACACAATGGAATATTACTCAGCAATAAAAGAGAATAAAATCATGGCATTTTCAGGTAAATGAATGGAGTTACAGAAGATAATGCTAAGTGAAGTTAGCCAATCCTAAAAAACCAAATGCCGAATGTTTTCTCTGATAGTGGGGTAGGGAGGGGGAACAAGGGAGAAATAGATGACATCTAGATAGTGTAGAGGCTTGAGAGACTTGATATTTTAATTTGGCTTCCCCAATTGTAAAGGATCAATAACTCAAGTGAGTACAATTTTGATTAATCAAATAAAGAATATTTTTAAACGTTGAATTAATTCAGGTCCATATTGACTATGAATTTTCTCCATAAATATCAATAGCAGAATCTATTATAATAGTTCTCATATAAAAAAGTTCAGGATCAGCTGGGTGTGGTTGTGTACTCCTGTAATCCATCCCAGAGGCTCAGGAGGCTGAGACAGGAGGATCGCAAATTCAAAGCCAGCCTCAGCAAGGCGAGGCGCTAAGCAGCCCAGTGAGACCCTGTCTCTAAATAAAATACAAAATAGGGACGGGGATGTATGTGGCTCAGTGGTTGAGTGCTCCTGAGTTCAACTTCTGGTGCCAAACAAGCAAAAAAATGTTCAGGATCTATGAATATTAATATCTAAATTTCAATCAAGTTTACAGTTTTGGGAGTCCCTATACAGTCAGGATACTAAAAATAACAATTCATTTTCCAAAATTTAAAACATAAAAATCTTTAAAAATTAAGTCCACACAAAGTAACCATTTATTCACCAGTTTAAGAAATTATAGTTTACTGACACTCTTTCTCCCCAGATCAGAATTACCTGCTGCTTTGAATTTGTTGAGAATACTGTCTGGTTTATGGCTTGAAATTTTTACCACATACGTCTGTACCCCCAAGTAGCATGTGGAATGTTACATATTCTTAAATATTTCATAGGTGATATCAGAGCAGTTGTATTTTGGGAATTTTCCAGTGAACATTTCTTTAAGTATAGCTCTAGTTTATTAATTTTGAGTACTGTATAGTATTCCATTTTGTAAATTTACCATATTTTGTTTTATGCATTTTTTTGTTGTTGTACTTTTAAATGGTTTAAAAAAATTCTTGATGTAGCAAATAATCATGCTATAATTTTCTTCTGTAACACTTTTTATAGTGAAACTCTTTCATGGGTGAAAACCAGAAGACAGAAAGAGAGTCAGGGACAAATACAGTTATATATACAGGCATTCCTACCTGTGTTGTAAAACATGCATCTCTTGAGTGTTACCAGCTATTGCCAAAGTGTTATTCAAAACTAAGTTATCAAGTTATCTCCATTGGCAGTACATAATTGATCCAATTGCTTCATTTTGAAGCAGGGTTGCAGTTTCCAATGATATAGATATAATTATCTCTGATTATTTGTAAAGTTGAGAGCCTTTTTTAAAAACTTCTCATTTCTTAAGCTTCTATTTCTGTGAGTTATCTAAACTGTTCATACTCTCTCTTCTATTGGGTCATGCTTCTTTTTTTAAATGACCCAAAATCTTTAAGAGCTTATGTACTGCATGCAGTCTCCGTGGAATGTGTATTTTGATTAAGAAAATGTACCAGTTATAACATAAAGCAAAAATATAAATTTTATGGTTCATATTTTATGAATGAATATGATCTAAGAAATCCTTCCTTACCTTTGTGCATGCTTTGCATTATTTCTCTTATTTATCTGTGTGGATGAAAAAATTAGATAATCACTGCTTAAAGATATTTCTAATGTATAATTTAAAGTGGTAAATATCTTCTAGGCATTATATTCATTTATAAATATTAATATGTTTTGTTTTAAGTATCACTCAGCTCACAACATTTACAAAAATCTCTTGTAAATTTATTTTACTTATGAGTTATTTGGACATTTGTTGCTTAACTTTCAAATATCTTAAAATTTTCTTGACTTGTAATATAGATTTCTAATATAAATTCATGATAGTCAGAGAATGTATTTTGTTACCATTTCAATCTTTTGAAATGTGTTGGGTCATGTTTTCTGACATAGGATAGAGTGAAACTCAGTGAATGTTTCACAGGCAATTGAAAAGAATGTGTGCTATATAGTCATTGGATGTAGTGTTTCATAAATATCAATTAGAGTAAGTTGACTGTCAGTGTTGATCAAATCTTCAATAACCTTACTGTTTCATAAATTAATTTTTAAATATATCAAAGTCCTCAACTGCAGTTATGGATTTGTTTATTTCTCCCAATATTCCTGTAAATTTTGGCTTTCTGGATTTCTAAGTGGTGATCGATGCATACATGTTGAAATTATTATTTTTTAAAGAACTATCACTTTTGTAATTATGAAAAAGATCCTTACAACTAATAATAATCCTTGTTAAGAAGTCAGCTTTTTCTATTATTAGTACTGATGAGCTTTATCATTAGTATAGCACCCCAACCCTCACCCATGTTTTCACCTTCTACTGTTTTAGTTGCCTGTAAGAAATCATGGTTTGTAAATATTCAGAAATAAATAATACATGAATTTGAAATTGTGTGCTGTTTTGAGTAGCACAATACACTTTTCTACCATCATATTCTGTTCCACATGAAATATCCCTTTTACCCATCCATGCTATATTCACTACCTGCCTGTTAGTCACTTAAGATATATCTCAATTATCAAACTGATGGTCATGTGTTGTAATGCTTGAGTTTTAGTAACTCTTTTTTACTTAATAATGGCCCCAAAGCACAAGAGTAGCAACACGGGCAGTTTTATTCCAGCATAATATTGTAATTGTTCTATTTTATTTTTAGATATCATTATTAATCTCTTAATGATATTTATGAAACACTACATCCAATGACTATATAGCACACATTCTTTTCAATTGCCTGTGAAACATTCACCGAAATTTTGGTACTGTCTGATTTCATACATCTTACAAGAGTTCCCCTGTGGATAAGGTGGCACTACTATGGTATTATATAGTGTTTTAATCAGACTTTTTACTGTTGTGTCTAAAAAACCCAATCAAAACAATTATAGAGGAGGAAAAGTTTATTTGGGCACTCATGGTTTCAGAGGTCTTGGTCCATAGGCAGCGGGCTCTGTTTCTCAGGGCTTGAGGTTAGACTGAACATTATGGCAGAAGAGTGTGGTGGAGGGAAGCAGCTCAGATGATGATCAGGTACCAGAAAGAGAGACATCTCCACTTGCCAGATACAAATATGTACCCTGAAGACATAGCCCAACACCCCACCTTCACCAGCCACACCCTACCTGCCTTCAGTTGCCACTCATTTAATCCCAACAGGTGATTAATTCAGTGATTGGGCTAAGGCTTTCATAACCCAATTATTTCTCCTCTTAATCTTTTTGCATTGTCTCATACATGAGCTTTTGGGAGACGCCTCACATCTCAAATATAACATATAGCATATATTTTCTTAAACATTTTGAGATAACTGTATCTTAATTGAGTTATGCTTCTCCTTCTACTCTGAAAATCTCTTTTAACTAAATTTTTTTTAATTTAAATTCAAAGTAATTTATGTGGTAACCTTTAAATTTACCATCTTGGTTTTGTGTGTTGTTTGTTTGTTTGTCCATTTAATTGTGTTTTTATTTTTGTGGTTACTGGGCATGGAATCCAGGTATTGTGCATGCAAAGCAAGCGTTCTACCACTGAGCTACATCCTTGTTATATTTTTATTTCTGTTTGCTTCTCATCTATATCTTTTTAATGGTATATCTTTTATGTTTGTTTTGTTTTTTAGTTGTTAATCTTGGGATTTCAACACAACTCTTGACATATTAGTTTTCTTTGAATTAATTTTGCACAACTAATATATCTCAGAACTTAACAATGAAACATTTCCATTTATCCTTTGGCATCTCATTTTACATCATCCCCACAAGGTACTGTTATTCTATCTGCTTTTAACAACCACTTGTTTTTGAAGAAAACTCATCATTAAACATGTCTTCTACATGTACCTGCAGATTTACCATTTCAGAATCTCTTCATTCTGTGAGAGATGCGTTTTTAGCTTGGTTTTTTTCCCCCTTCTATGTGAAAAACAACCTATAATGTTTCTTACAGTGCAGGTGTGTTGGTGAAGAACGTCCTTAAATTTCGTTTATACAAACTTGCCTTAGCATTTCCTTTCTTTTTAAAGATTATTTGCACTGGATGTAGAATTCAGAGGAGTAAGCTTCGAAGAAAACCTCTTCATTTTCTTATTGTTTGCATTATTTCTGAAGAAAGTTTAAGGAAATTTTTCTTATTCCATTTTATGATTTTATTCTTTCATTTGAAAGAAATGATTTTATTTATTTATTGTTTTCAGGAATTTCAATATGATGACCTAATTGTGGTTTAATTTTGTTCAGTTTTTGAACTTGGGTCTGTCTACGGGTTTTTTTTCCTATTTGTAGATACTCTCAGTTTTTTTATGTGTATAATCATATGTCTGTTAATAATGAGTGTTTAATTTATTTCTTTACAATTTTTGTACCTTTTATTATATTACTAATTTATTTTAATGGAATCAGTGATAATGGGGATTCATACTCTGCTTTTGAATATAAAACAAAATCCTATACAGCTTTTCCCCTAAATCTTATTGCCATAGGTTTTAGGTAGAAATCTATCAGTTCTTGAAACTGCCTTAATCTTTTTAATTTTTTTAAAGCGTTTTTTACTTTAAATATGTGTTAATTATTATTAGAATTTGTAACAACTATTGAGATAAACATTCTATATTTCTCTTTCAATCTATCAATGTGAGCCATATTGATGTTTTTAAAAATTAAGATATTCTTATAATTCTGGAATAAATCCTACTTGGCCATAAAAAAGTTTAATATATTGACAACTTGGCTTACTCATTTTTTGGGGAATTTTGCATATATACTTTTTTTAAATTAAAAAACTAAAATTTCATTTTATGAATTTTGTGTTTTCTTAACATACTTTGTGCTTAAACATGACTTTGCTTGAAAACTCAAACCATTGAATTTATTTTTACCAGATGCATAATTCTGAATTCATTTGAAATGACAAACATAAAACTGTCTAGTAGCTTTTATTCCATACTCACAAAGATTTACATTTTCTCTTCTAATTGTGGATTTTTTTATTTTTTTATTTTTATATAACAGCAGAATGCATTACAACTCTTATTACATATATAGAGCTCAATTTTTCATATCTCTGGTTGTATACATAGTATACTCACACCAATTTGTGTCCTCATACATGTACATTGGATAATAATGATCATCCCATTCAACCATCATTAATTATCCCATGCCCCCTCCCTTTCCCTCTCACCCCTCTGCCCTATCTAGAGTTCGTGTATTCCTCCCACGCTTCCCCCTATCCCACTATGAATCAGCTTCCTTATATCAAAGAAAACATTTGGCATTTGTTTTTTGGGGATTAGCTAACTTCACTTAGCATTATCTTCTATAAGTCCATACCAACAACAATAAGTGTTGATGAAGATGTGGGGAAAAAGGTACACTCAGAGATTGCTGGTGGGACTGCAAATTGGTGCAGCCAATATGGAAAGCAGTATGGAGATTTCTTAGAAAATTGGGAATGGAACCACCATTTGACCCAGCAATCCCTCTCCTCGGTCTATACCCAAAAGATTTAAAAACAGAATACTATAGGGACACAACCACATCAATGTTTATAGCAGCCCAATTCACAATAGCTAAATTATGGAACCAACCTAGATGTCCTTCAATAGATGAATGGATAAAAAAATGTGGCATATATACACAATGGAATATTACTCAGCAATAAAAGAGGATAAAATCATGGCATATATACTTTTAAGTAGAATTGTTCTATAACTTTTATTTTCAGGAAGTAACATTTTTTTTGTTTTGATATCAAGGCTGCATTTACCAAATGAAATAATTCTTCCATGGAGCTGGGTCATGACTCAATGGTAGAGCACTCACCTTGCACATGGAAGGCCCTGGATTTGATCCTCAGCACCACATATAAATAAATAAAATAAACTTATTGTGTCCAACTACAAAAAAAATTCTTCCATCATAAAATTTATTAAAAGAATAAATCATCTGACACAAACACTTCTGTTGCTTTTTAATTAAAAATATTTCTGACATTGATTCTTGGCCCATTAGACTTCACATACTACTGATCATTCTTCCTCCTGATTTAACTCAGCATTTTTCATAAGCCACAGTCTGTTTATCTCCTGCTGGATGGACATACTCGTGTCTTCATATACATTGTTTTGTCATTCCAAATAAATGTTATGCTCCTGAGGGAAGGGACACTATTTTATTGTTTCGAATATTCTTTCCTGCTGTGCTTTCTACACGATTGTACATAATATACAAAATAAGTTTGTTCTACAGAATGGTGGCAAATATTTATTTTTCCTTTCATTTTGCATCCAATATTCTATAATTTTTATTGATTGAGCAAAGCTAACATTATTTTGTTTTTCTATAAATGCACTTAATAAAACAGTTTTGCTTCTAAAATCATTGGAAGTAGCAGGGAACATTTTTTAAAGGAAAAAAAAATTATAAGACAACCCAGGAAAACAGGACATATTTATTCCAGAAACTGATGTTGTAAAATGCCTATAGCAGGGACTGGGGCTATAGCTCAGTGGTAGAGTGCTTGCCTAGCACATGTGAGAACCTGGGTTTGATCCTCAACACCACATAAAGATAAGTAAATAAAATAAAGGTATTGCGTCCATCTACAACTACAAATTTTCTTTTTCTTTAAAAAATAAATGCCTGGGCTGGGGATGTGGCTCAAGCGGTAGCATGCTCCCCTGGCATGCATGTGGCCCGGGTTTGATCCTCAGCACCACATACAAACAAAGATGTTGTGTCAGCCGAAAACTAAAAAATAAATATTAAAAAAAAAAATTCTCTCTCTCTCTCTCTCTTTCTTAAAAAAAAATGCCTATGGCAAGTATTACCAAATTCATTTATTCTTCCTTGCCTCTAAGACAAAAAGAAAATGTATTATGTATTGAATTACTTCATTCCTATAAACTGATACAAGGAAGTCTATCAGTCCATACTTACAGTTTTTAAATGTGAATTTTATGTAAAGGCATTGCACAAAATACTAAGTATTATTAGCAGGTATGAAGAAACTGTAGGAATGTTTTTAATATATTATTTGGGTTGGCAGAAAAATGGCCACCCAAAGATGTTCCTGTTCTAATACCCAGAGCTATAAATCAGGTATGTTATAGGACAAAGTAGAAGTAAGATAACAGATGGAATTAAAGTTCGAATCACCTGACCCTTAAAACTGGGAAAGTGTCCTGCATTATCCAGGTTGAATGTAATCACAAGGGTTTTTAAATGTCAGAGAGGAACAAGAGAGCCAATCAGTGACAGGATGTGAGAAAGACCACCTTGAATATTTTTGGGTTTTTTTTTACATGTACAAATTTTTTATTCTAATTTGTTGTATATGACAGCAGACTATATTACAATTCATATTACACATATGGAGCACAATTTTTCATATCTCTGGTTGTATATAAAGTATATTCACACCACTCATCTCTTCATACGTGTACTTAGGGTAATGATATCCATCTCATTCCACTGTCTTTTCTACCCCCATGCCTCTTCCCTTCCTCTCCCATCTCTTTGCCCTATCTAGAGTTCCTCTAATCCTCCCATGCTCCCCCTCCCAACCCCACAATGAATCAGCCTCCTTATGTCAGAGAAAACATTCCGCACTTGGTTTTGGGGGTTGACTTACTTCACTGGAGTTGCAGCATTATATTCTGCAACTCCATTCATTTATGTGCAAATGCCATGATTTTATTCTCTTTTAATCCTGAGTAATATTCCATTGTGTATATGTACCACATTTTCTTTATCCACTCATCTACTGAAGGGCATCTAGGTTGGTTCCACAGTTTAGCTATTGTGAATTGTGCTGCAGTAAATAGAAGGAACCCAGAGTCTAGAAATACTATCACATGAAATCCATTTTGCATTCTCCAGAACCATAAGATCACAATTTTTTTTAAATGACTATTTTTTGGTCATTTGTGAAAAAAGCAATAGGGAACTAGTGTAGCTATCATACTGGTTTCCCAAAACTTGTAGGAGTGGCACTGTCCCAGAGATAATATTCATCCAATATTCTATTAACATCTCCCACTTACATTTTTTTGGTCTCCTTTAAATTTTGCTGTTACTAATTCTGTTCAGTGAAATGTGAACAGAAATGAAATGGATCACTTCTGAGATTCTCTTTTGGGCTACTGTGTCTATAATGGTTCAGATAGTACATCTACAGGATGGTAGATCCTCAGTTAACCTGGGCTCCTGAGTGAATGTATATCATATAGCAAACATCCCCCAAATGCTTGTTAAACATGTATGGAGCTAGAAATAAAGTCTATAAATAAAGTCTATGTTAACATGCCACAATTTGAAGAGTGACTTTTTTATTGCAATATGTCTTGACATAGTTTATACTAAAAATACATTTACCAAATTATAGCTCTGTGTAGATATTTCTATAAGGCACAAAATTTTTTCTTATTCGTAGAGTTCTGGTTTGACACTAGAGCTTTAAAATTTTATACCTCATAATTAATATTACCCTTCAACCCTTGTATTCCATCTGCCCTCTGGCACACAGATTTGCAATTCTAAATTGTGGTTAGTGACTGCAGTGAAGAATGTGTATCTCATTTAAAAGTCATCTTTTTAAAAAATACAAGATAGTAAAAAAACAGAGTAAGATGTAACTATACATTAAAAATCTTGTTTTGTTTTGCCTAGAGTTAGCCCCAGTTCCTCCTGCAAGTGCCAGGGCGAGAATACATCAATGCCCGGGGAGAGGCCAATATTTTTCTCAAAGTGTTTTGAGGCTCTCATATGCACAAACAAACACTTCTTTGACACTTCACATTTGCCTGCCAAGTAACAAAAGTTATGATCTTATTTTAGCCTAAAGGTTTTTAAAGCAAGTTGTTGCTTGTTGGGTCAAGTCAATTTGTAGAACTCTAGTGTGGATCTGTTATATGAATGAACCAGAGATGACCCCTGGGTTGTTTATTTATTCCTGGTAGTCTGCAACTCCTGAGCTTAACTCTTTGCGCTTACTAGTGCCAAATTCAAATTTTTACACTTCCGGTGTTTCCAAGATAGCCCAGATAAACAGATTCTTATCCATTTATAGCCTATGTGCTTTCCATATTATGGGAAACTGCTCAACAGGCATTAACCACAGATCAGATAAGCCCTACACACTGCTGCCTCCTTTTGCAGCTGTCTGATCCTGATTCTTGGCTGGAGTGCTCGGAACATCAAGTAGTCATGAAAGTCTCCTCCGTGTTCCTCTTTTCCCCTCTGAGTTCTCTTGCCCTCCTTCCTTTCTGGATACTGCCTACCCAAGAGCTGTAGCCTCTACATGGTATGCTGTGAGAGATTTTCCTCACATGCAATCCTGTTCAAGTGTTTCCCAAATAAAGCTAATTTCATATATTTCTCCTTGAGCAGTTCTGAAATCCCTCAATGTAACTATAAAGAATCTTTTGGAATTCTGATATTTTCTGTTATTATTGGGCTACTGATTGTTTTGAGAGTACCTCCAAGTAACTAAGAGAATTTGCTAGTTCAGTGTTATTGCTTGTTATCATCCATTTGGAGTGTGATGATAATAATGCCACCCTGTCAAAGGAAAAAAACAGTTTTACTTGAACAGAATTACATGTTAAATAGTATTATGTTCATAAATTTATTTGAAAATAGATTCCAACGTTTTGTAAAAAATTCTGGCTTAAAACAATTTCATTAGCAAAAATGTAACTACTGTGCTCACTTAGGCAGCACATATGCTAAAACTGAAACCATATAGAGAAAATTAGCATGGCCCCTGTGCAGGGATGACACTCAAATTGGTGAAGCATTCCATATTTTTAGATTGACTTGGTGATTTATTGCAATCTGGCCATAACATGATCATTTTTGTTTCACACACACACACACACACACACACACACACACATATATATATATATATATATATACACACACACATATATATATTTATATATATATAAATCTACTATCATACAGGACCTTTTGTCACATTATAATTCAATGATTAAGACAATAGATTTTTGTCTCTGAAAAAAATAAGATTTGAATTTCAGTTTTGTCACTTAATTGTATGCCTTTCGGCAAGTTATATAACATTTTTAAAATATCTTTATTTTATTTATGTATTTTTATGTGGTGCTGAGGGTTGAGCCCAGTGCCTCACACATGCTAGGCAAGTGCTCTACCACTGAGCCATAATTCCAGCCTCTAGTTACAAACATTTTAAAGCCACTCTCCTCATTGTCAAAATAGGCGTAATTGTACAGAATAATGTATCTAGGTTACTAAGTAACCAAGACAGTATGTAACTCAGTAATTTTTTATCAAATAACAAATTAATCCAGAATGTAGTGGCTTAATACAGTGAATACTTATCATTACCAGTTTCTGTGGGCCTGGAATCTGGATGAAGTTTACCTGGGTTCTGTGGCTTAGCATCTCAAGGGGCTGGAATCAGTGTTGGCTGCAGTCATCTCCATGTTTCTGCTTCTGATTCTGAGCTCACTACTATAGTTGTGGTAGTATTCAGTTCCTAAAGGACTGTTGGACCAAGGGCCTCAGCCCCTCCTGGAAATTGACCAGAGACCACTTACAGTTCCTGGCTATGCAGACTTCTTTATAGGTCAGCTCCTCTGCAAGTTACTTCATTAGAGGCAGAATGAGAGAGTGCAAGAGGAGTCACTGTTGTTGACAGCCTACTCTCAGAACAAACATTCCATTACTTTTGTTAAGCTAAATTACAACTTCATTCATATGCCACCAGCATTTTAACCAATATTTTTTCTTCCATTTCAGGATCTCATCTAGGACATGACAGTGTCTTCTGTTGTCATAGCTCTTTATCCTCTTTGATCTGGGATTGTTCCTCAGGTTTTTATTTTATCTCATAATCTACAAACTTTTATGACTAGTAGTCACTTTGTAAATTACTCTTCAATTTGGATTTGCTTTACATTTTTTTTCATGAATAGATTGAGATTTTGCATTATAAGAATGCAGGAGTGATTAGCCCTTTCCATTGCATCCCGTAGGGTACTTGATGTCAATATGTATTACTAATATTATTTAACTTTGATAATGTAACCCAAGGTCATATCTACCAAATTTCACTTTAGTATGTTTGCTATTTTTTTGTCATCTCACAACTTTTGCCATATTTCATTTGTAAGAAACAAGTTAATAGTTCTAGCCAGCACTTACAAAAGAAGGGAATGACCAAGAGTTGTGAGAACCACAAGGTTGGGGTCATTGGAAGTCCTTGCAGAAGCTGCCTATCACACCGAGTAAGATTGGGAAGGTTAACATACTAATTGTACCCATAAAGAATTTAGCATGTTACTGTCAATATAAATGACAGGTATCATGATGGTTATTATAATGTTTACAATTTTGTGGATTACTTTCAGATTGATTCATTACATTCAATAAGTGTTTGTCATGCTAGGAGTAGGATTTCATAAATAAATGTTTATCATGCTAAAATTAGAAATACAAACCTATTTTGGTTTTGGAAAGATGATAATACAGGGGAGCAAAATATCTGTGAATTGTGACAAAAGATATAAGGAAAGTAAACAGGACAAGGTGATATAATATAGAGAATATGTTTCTCTCTCTCTCTCTCTCTCTCTCTCTCTCTCTGTGTGTGTGTGTGTGTGTGTGTGTGTGTGTGACTATTTCAATCAAACCAGAGAAAGCCTCCTTAAGATGACATTTATGCTGAGATTGAATTTGAGAAAATGTCAGCTTTACAAAATCCTAAAGAACAATATTCTGGGTAGAGAGAATAGCAAGTTTAAAGGATTCGAGGCTGAGAAGATTTGTCGTATTGATGGAAAAAGAAAGAGATCCTAATGATAAATGTATTGAGCAAGGAGTAAAAGCAGTATGCCATAGGGACTGAGATATAACCAAGGGCTAAAATATTCAAGACCCTGTAGGTCATGAAATGGCATTTTATTGTATTCTGAGTATAATTGGAAACTTTTAAAGGGTTTTATGAAAGATATTTGTTTTTCAAACCTTACATCTCAAATTTTGTGCTAATTGTAAAATTACCAAAAAATATATATATATATAGGAGTAGCAATATTATTAAATATACTCCTTTAAAGATATTTTTGTAGTTGTAGATGGACAAGGATGTCTTCATTTTATTTCTTTATTTTATTTTGCTTTATTTTTTGCTGTGCTGAGGATAGAACCCAATGCCTCACACATGCTAGGCAAGCATTCTACCACTAAGCTTAAGCCCTAGCCCAGTACATATACTCTTTACTCAGACTTTTCAATGACTTATGTTTTGCCATATTCACAACTTCATATTCTTTAAAATTATATTGAGAGTCAGTAGGAGAATATGAGTATTCTCTTATATGATTATAGTGTAATTACTGTTATGGTTTTGTTATGGGTGTCCCCCAAAAGCTCCTGTTAAGGCAGGAATATTCAGAGGTAAAGTGATTAGATTAGAGAGTTGTGACTTAATCATTTCATCCTATTTTGAATACACTGACTGGGAAGTCAAATACTCACAATAGCTTCCATTTTTGTTTTCCTAATCTTTATACTAATATTGTCATACTTTTCACCTTCCCATATCTTATGAACCCCACATTGTTATTTTTCTTTAAACACTAACTTATTTTTTACAGAGATCAAAATAATAAGAAAATTTTATATATCATCATTTTTTTTTCTTTTTCTGAAGGGCTTCTTTCAACATTTCTTATATGCAGGTGTCTGGGTGATGGATTTATTTATTTATTTGTTTGTTTATTTATTTATTTATTTATTTATTTATTTATGATTTTTATGCCTGAAAACTTTATTTCACCTTTATTTGGCCCTGTGTGACTACTGGCTCATCTCTCTGATCCTTCAGATGATTCTTTCCTGTCACTAGAATAGTTTCTTCTCACCTATGTGCTATGCACACTTTGCTGCGTAGAGCATACTCTGCACCTCTCCTCCATGTGGCTTTTCCCTCTCTGGTACTATGCTCTATGTATTCTAACCACAGGTCTCCTCAGACATCAGATCTGTCTCCTTGGCTGCATACTTGACAGAGCTGTGTCCTTTCCCACCTCCCGCCCTCCCCTCAGTCACGTGAAAACATTCTCAAGATATAAACTGCTTGCCTTCCTTCTTGTCTCTTAAGGGTTACTCTTTATCAGCATCTTATATCCAGTGTGTTCTTTTTCTTCCTTTACATATTTCAGGCTAAATCTGGTCCCTGTTACTTCATTTCTGATGGAAGCAAAGTCCTTCCACTGGCTATACATTTTTTAAAATATTTATTTCTTTTAGTTGTACACAATGCCTTTATTTTTATTTATTTTTATGTGGTGCTGAGGCTCGAACCCAGGGCCTCACACGCACCAGGCAAGTGCTCTATGCTGAGCCACAACCCCAGCCCTGGCTATACATTTTTTAAAATTTCTTCTTATTAGATAAACATGACAGTAGAGTGTGTTGGCTATACTTTTGATATCAATATCAAATTTTTTAAAAAATTTGTCTTGATTTCACTTTGCCTTAGAAGAGCTTAGGTTCTGTAATCCTTTGGTCTAGTAAATTCTCATGTGTTCTGATAAAATGGAATACAGAGATCTTTTGTAACAGGGGTTCACTTGATGCTTTGACTATATACATTGTGGCCTTGAAACTTAAAGTTTTTTTTTTTCTTTTTCCCCAAACTTCTCCCTGATCTTCTTTTCCCTGATCTTCTCTGATCTTCTTTTCCCTAAACTTCTCCTCCCTGATCTTCTCCTTCCTGATCTCTCCTCCTTAATCTCCTTTTCTCTGAATCTCCTCTCTAAAAGTACCTGTTGCTCCTGGGCAAAATCACAGCATTTGGGACAGGAGTCCCCTGTGTTTCTTCCTTGCTAGCAAAGCAATAAAGTTTTTTCCTTTTTCTCAAAACCATGTACTTCTTATTGGGTTGGAATTAGGGTTAAAGACCAAGCTTTTGGCAACATTTCTACCTAACCTCAGAGAATAGATGTTTGATTCTGTGCATTTTCTGGTGTTCACTGAAGCCATTCTCTGTTCTCATACTTATTTTGTGAGATCTGATATCTTCATGCTTGTACTTTAAGAGTATGCTCTAAGAATTTCCACAGCTAATTGTTAATTATTAAGTAGAAATATAAAGGGTTTTATTTTATTTTATTTTGTTGTTGTTTTTGTTTTGTTTTGTTTTTAGAAAAAGAAAAAAAAAGTGTATTGCTTTGTTAGCAAAGGAGAAACACAGGGGACTCCTGTCCCAGAGGCTATGATTCTGCCCATCAGCAGGAACATGAAGCTTTTAAAGAAGTGATTCAAAGGCTGCATTCCACATGTTCTCTGTTGGAGTTGTAATTCACTTGTTAATTTGGGAGAGAGTCATTTCTGAGATCTTCTGGTACCATCCCCAAAGTCTGGATTACTTCATTCCTGTGGTGGGTGGGTTTTCAAGGACAGATACATCTGCCTAAAATGGGGAAGAAAGGTAATCATTTCCCCCCTGACATCAGGAAGTGGGAGAGATTAGGTAGAGCAGGGAGAGAGGAAGAGAAAGAAACATGTCCATTTAAAAATAAGTTGCAGAGACAGAGCAGCAAGGGCTGTATTCAAAGCCTAAAGGGGACCATGGTTACATTTCCTCACTGTCAATTTCTACATTCCATTTCTAGGGAAAAATGGGCGATGATATCTCCAAGATGCTTCCTACTGGAGCATAACAGGGCAAAGTTGGGGAAGTAACCCAAAGTCCTTATTTTCTATCAGGTGGAGTCTGGACATTTAAGGGTTTTGAGTATTAGAGCAGTCCAGAGGTCCACAGTGACAGGTGGCAGGTGAGTAGACAAGGCAGACCTAGGGCAGGGGATTATGAAGGTGGCTAGTGTTGCAGCGACTTTCCTGAGTTTAATTTCCTTTTTCTCAAAGTTGACTATGATGGAGCAACCTGTACCATTCAGGGAACAAAATGTAAATTAAAAAAAAAAAAAAAAAGTTTGTCCACTACCTTGAACACAGTTCACTAGAGTTCTTACTTGTATTTGTGTTTTGTTTTGCTTTTAAATAATACCTTTCTAGCTCCCTCAACCTCACACTATTTCCAACTCCCAGTAAATTAAGAAAAGATTCATATGAAAGAATATATGAAAATCCCTTAGTCACCTCTCTCTCTTTACGTATAATTGGTCTCATTTTTGGTTCTGAGTGCATTGAGCTTGTGGGTACATTTGACTTTAAAATTCCTGGAGGTAGGCTTCTGGAACAAATGGTATCTTAATGTTCTTTGTGGTTCTACAAATCTAAATTTTAACAACTTTTATCATTGTACTAGTTCCTTTTGCTAAGAGAAAAGTAATGACTAAATTAAATTACAGAACTATCAAGGGCTGAAGTTTGGCTGTTTTTCTAATCAATGATGATGACATTTTGTCATGATTATGCTATTGTGATTACATATCTTCCATATCTTCCTAGCATATTGAAGGTTCTATTAGGCATCGAAATCAGATGTTGAGTAGCAAAGAAATACATTTTAGGTATAATATCCTCATTATTAATTTACAATGAATTCTTTTAGTTAAAAACACCTCTTGATATGTATAAATTCACTATGTTTTTTTGGCAATAATATTATATTTGTATCATAAGTATACTTTAGGAAGCTCAATGGTGTTTTGAGTAAATTGTAATAATATATCAATAAAAAGTTTAAATTGACATTGTATATTAATTTTTACATTGTAGGGAATTTTTTGTATCAACAAGTTTAGCTTTCTTAAGAGATTATTGCATTAACTGTTGACACAAGTACTTTTCAAAAATTGTGATCTGTCATGTTTATGCTATATATCTCAATAATTTATGATTGGTATAAAAGGAAAGTATAGCTGCATTTCATTTCAAAATCAATATGTTTATGTGCAATTGTAGTTCAAAACAGCATTAAAATACATAATTTAGCCTTAAATTTTTGTTATTTTTCATTATATATTCTGTGAAACATTTAAATGGGAAAAATAAAGAATACTAAATTATTTAGATGGATTTATTGCTTTGAATTAGTTAAAGAAGATCCTCTGTATTAGTAAAATGTTTACACTGGGATTTTTAAGGCTTCATTAATATCAGTATTTGGTCATGTTTGTATTGAGGTACTGTCAAGATCCTCAAGGTTAGTATTCTATGAGCCTTTTAGTATTATAATGCTAAAAAAAATTTACATTTGGTCTGCCACTGGAAGGGAATTAATAGAGTACACAGAAGGGGAAATTATAGTACTCAAAATAGGCATATCAGTACATTTTTTTATCCAGTAGACCAATCAACCTGAAAAGCCAAAATGTAATCATAAAGGCTCTCAATCATGGAATCAGAGAAAAGGGAGTTAGGTGACTAATGTCAATGGCTTCTCTCATTATGCCGCTTTACCTTAGTTAATTCAATTACTGATAGGGAAGATGTATTGCACAATGCAGAGAATAGAAGAGATATCTGCTTATATGTACAGTGTTGTAGCTTACTATAAAATTTAGACACTGTTTTCGCCCCCATTCTCTCTCCCTTAAAATATAGCAAATGAGATCTACTTCAAAAATACAGCAATTTGTCAAGTACATTTACATTTCTCATTAGAGACATATTTATCATAAATTAATCAATATATTAACTTAAAATGTGACAATTTTCCACTGAATTATCAGATGTGAAAACTGGCAAGTGTTTGAAAATCTTTGTTGTAAACTTGAGTCCCTTTACTTCTATCATTGCAGCATCAAGAATGTAAGGTAATAGGAAAGTGGTGTTGGTAATACTTTCAGTAAGAGCAAGAGGTGCTTAGTATGAAGCAATAGAACTTTTGCCAGTGTTTCAACAAAATCCTACACTCTAACACTGTAAAAGTGATTTCTTGGTAGTGTGAATTTAAGTGTATGATGATTTTAATACTCTGATTTCGATTGGATAGTTTGGATTTGTTAATTAAAAGCTGCAGAATAGTCTTAAGCTATATTTTCAGGTCCACATTTCCTCAAATAAAACTATGAATGAATTATTTATATTCTATAGCTAAAATGGTGATCTCTCCTTATACTTATAGATGCCAAATTTAAATTCATTTCTGTCAAAAGGAAGGCTAAGCAGGCAGAGTGGTGAGTGCCAAAGTTCCAGATATTTGGGAGGGGAGGCAAGATTATCACAAATTCATGGCCAGCCTGGGCCAGATCCTGTCTTAAAATAAAAATAAAAACAGGTTAGGGATATAGCTCAGGGTAGAATGCCCTGGGTTCAATCCCGGTACAATGAAAAAAAGAAAACAGAAAAAAAAAAAAAAGATGGAGTGGGGAAATTAAGAGGGTTACATACTACATTTCATTTGGACACCTCCAAAATTGAAGTATTCAATGCAGCATAAGTTTCCCAAACCTCACAAATATAGGTGAAATATGAGTTCTGATATCTCAGAATGTGATAATTCTGACTGTGGTTATTTAAAAACAGAAAATAATAATGTCCAGGCTGAGAGAACTGAGAACAAATCCTTAACATGTGGCAGAACACTTATTGCTGTGAGAGTTACTGAACCTTGCTGGTATATGATTTCTTCAATGTGTAAAATGTAGGTAATAATAGTTATGATCATGCAAGGATTAATAATGTGGCATATAGTAGACATTTAAAAATGTTAGCTTTTATTGCTACTCCTTCCCCATATTCTAGGCTAGACTTTTTTTTTTTTTTTTAACTGTTAGGAAACAGGGAACAGAATGTCTTTTCAAAGTAAATGTATATTTTATAACTCAATCCCTCAACTCAGAAACTACAATATAAGTAATTGATAGAAATATTTTACAAATCATTTATCATATTATGTATCTCCCACTATGTATTATTATTTACTGGCTCTCTCCTACTGGGATGTTAAGTACATAAGGGTCTGAATACTTCTCAGTTTTTTTTAATACTTTATTTTACTTATTTATTTTTATGTGGTGCTGAGGATCAAACTCAGGGCCTCACACGTGCTAGGCGAGTGCTTTACCGCTGAGCCACAACCCCAGCCCTATTTCTCAGGTTTTGTTTGCTGGTATACCCTAAGAGTGTCTACAACCTAGGATTTTTTTTTTTTTTTTTTTTTGATTTTTAGTGATTAAAGAATGAACAAATTGCAACTCTTATCACACATAGTGTTAAGGTCTTTAAAGTTTCTGCTTATAATTTCATGGGTAAAAATTATATACAGGATTATTTGATACATGATAATTATTTACATGATTATCAGCATTGTTGATCTTAGACATGCAACATACTGTCCAGAGAAGGTTAAATATAGGTTTTCAGTTTCATGATGTCTACTCTTTGAGTTTGGAGGAAATAAAAACTAAGAAGTGGTTATGTTGCCAATAAAGTGGTTGTTATGGGAAGCTAGTATGCTTTCTGAGGAAGATGACAGGTAAAAGTTTTATCACGATGTTCAAGGAATCCAAAATTATACGTGTGGCTGTTTGATTCTTGGAGTCCAGGATTCTTGCTTTGGTAAGTAGCAAAGGAAGAAAACCGCAATATATTTTCTTGAAAGATCTCCTGATGCAACTCTGTTTACAGCTTTCATATCAGCACCCAGGGGGAGTTTTTGGCCACAGACTCCCAGAAACCCTATTTGTTCCCTGTCCCTGGGCTCCAAGAAAGAACCCCAAGGGCCTGGGACTGAGGGTAGGGCGGCTCGCACTTCTCACCTGGAGCGGGCGGGCTCGCGTGCCTACGCTGCTGTTTCCTATAAGCCCTATCCTGACACCAGAGGTGACAGGTATGGCGCAGCCTAGCGCCACCCACTTATCATGCAGTCTGGTGACTGCCTTCCAAGCTCCAGGCAGCGGTGAGCTTCTGGGGGAGGGTCCGGATGACTGTGGCGGCGAGACTGCCAGAGGTGGGAGGGCCGGGAGGTGGGACGCTTTTCCGCACGGGGGCGCTGTCACCTGTCCAGGGGAGGAGCCAGAAAGGAACCTAGCGTTTTGCTGCTCCGAGGCACTGGAGTCGGGAGAACAGTTCACGACAATGAAGGGAACCAAAGGCATTGAGAACCCGGCTTTCATTCCCTCCAGCCCAGACACCCCGCACCGCTTGTCTGCGTCGCCCTCCCAGGTGGAAGTCTCTGCTTTATCCTCCGACACCCAGAGGGAGAGTTCTCAGCCACAGGAGTCTCCGGAGTCCCACAAGTCATGGGAACCTCCTCTGCCTTCATCAACTGCCCCGGCTTCCGAAGAGCGCCCCGGACCACAGTCAGAGTTTGAGGAGGGGCCTTGCGGATGGAGCAACTTGCATCCCCAGTGTCTCCAGCGCTGCAACACGCCACAAGGGTTTCTGATTCACTACTGCCTGTTGGCCCTCACTCAAGGTAAAGTCAAGAGTTCTCTCAAGGGGGCGTCAGCCGGGTGGAGAGCTAGCGAGGCGCGGCGAGGTTTCAGGGAGAAGGGGGCAGGTGCAGGGATCCCCGCGCCGCTGACGAGCTGTGCGAGGCGAGGTGGGCTTGGAATTTGTTGGAACCATCACCGACGACAGCCTACCAGGTTCAGCCTTCCACGTTTTAGCTTCTTCTTTATTGCAACATATAAAAACTTGCTATACAAGCTTTTACTATTTTGTGCTTTTCCTTGGTTAAGCTGATTGGATTCCTCCAGGAAAGATTAGAAGAACCTCTGGGAATGATATAGCCCCGGGGGTAATCCATTCTACTTTTAAAAGCCTATTTTTTCAGAGTTCTTTATTAAAGGGATTATTTTCCATTATTTCTCCATCTGGATTAATAAATTTGTAAATGAAAATAGGTCCCTTCGGAAAGGAAATAAATTTAAAATCTGTAGTATAGATTAGATATAAGCATTCACATTTTGTGAGTATATTTAGATAGGGGCTTTGGACACCATTGCATTCCAGTGAGTACATTAGCAAAGGCTTCAGGCCTTGTGGAAGGGTGAAGCTTTCCTAGCCATTCAGGCACAGGAATTATCCAGGATCTGTTTTGTTCCAGGAATTTCATTTTGGTTTTCTTGGGAGTTACAGATTAAGTCCAGATTTAGGTCCTCAGGAATATGCAATCTCAACGAGTTTAGAAGAGAAGAGAGAGAGAGATGGTGGAAGGTGAATGACTTCCTTGAAAGAAAGCATAGTGAAGGTGAGAGGAGTAGGTGTAGCTTATAATGCAAGGAATGAACTAAGTGGGACATTATCCTAAGGTGACTCCTGGGGAGCAGTGTATGGGTGTGTAAAGTGGAGTAGACTGAAGGACACATTGAAGCTTAGTTTCTTGTCCTCCCCTCAGGTCTCCTTCTCAACTTACTTGTCTAGAGTCAGTGATTGTGAAATGTCTTAGTGTCAAAGGAATGTAAAATTCAAAAACTCGAAACTTACCTTGTTTATTTTTCCTTAAAATTTATTGTGAAATTTCTAAATTATTTTAGAATGTCATTTAAACTTAATATATAATCTTGTTTTAAATTATTATAAAATATAATTGGTGCACTTAGAAAAATGTTTGTTTTAGCCTGAAACTTCATGTACCGAGAAATCACCAATTTAAGAAGCATAATCTGGGATGAATGTGATCCAATAAATTAATTCATGTTTCAGTTTAAGTTTCAATGACAGAAAACATCATTGCCATAATCCTTGGGAAGACCATTTCCATCATATATTAATAGATGTTTAATTGGGAAGGAAAGCAAAATTTGAAGAAATTATTTAACTCTGTATTTCTCAAAGACAAACAGGATTTCTCTTAGCACTTAACTTCCTAATGTGCTTCCTATCTCCATGCATTTACAATAGCAAGAAATGTGTGTGTTATTTCATGGAAGTGTTTTTAAAAGCAGTGTTCTTGGAATTTGTATAGCATAGAGTTCACTTAGGGATTCATAGGATTAAAGTGTAGTCCTTCCAGAGGAAATTCCAATTTATTTTCAAAGAGAAGTTGTTCCCTAATGATTTCTAATGACAGATATTTAATCAGTATGAGAGGTGTGGGAAGTTGATTTTTAGGTGGGGGGATTTTCAAATTATCAGATATTTTCTTTTTTTTTTTTATTGGTTGTTCAAAACATTACAAAGCTCATGATATATCATCTTTCATACATTTGACTCAATTGGGTTATGAACTCCCATTTTTACCCCAAATACAAATTGCAGAATCACATCAGTTACACACTCACATTTTTACATAATGGCATATTAGTGACTGTTGTATTCTGCTACCTTTCCTATCCCCTACTATCCCCCCCTCCCCTCCCTTCCCATCTTCCCTCTCTACCTCATCTGCTGNACTGTTGTATTCTGCTACCTTTCGTATCCTCTACTATCCCCCTCCCCTCCCCTCCCCTCCCATCTTCACTCTCTACCTCATCTGCTGTTGTTCAATTCTCTCCCTTGTTCCCCCCCCTTTCCCCTCACAACCTCTTATATGTAATTTTGTGTAACATTGAGGGTCTCCTACCATTTCCATATGCTTTCCCTTCTCTCTCCCTTTCTCTCCCCCCACTCGTCTCTGTTTAATGTTAATCTTTTCCTCATGCTCTTCCTCCCTGTTCTGTTCTTAGTTGCTCTCTTCATATCAAAGAAGACATTTGGCATTTGTTTTTTAAGGATTGGCTAGCTTCCCTTAGCATAATCTGCTCTAATGCCATCCATTTCCCTGCAAATTCTATGATTTTGTCATTTTTTAGTGCTGTGTAATACTCCATTGTGTATAGATGCCACATTTTTTTTTTAATCCATTCATCTATTGAAGGGCATCTAGGTTGGTTCCACAGTCTAGCTATTGTGAATTGTGCCACTATGATCATTGATGTGGCAGTATCCCTATAGTAAGCTCTTTTAAGATCCTCAGGGAATAGTCCAAGAAGGGCGATAGCTGGGTCAAATGGTGGATCCATTCCCAGCTTTCCCAGGAATCTCCATACTGCTTTCCAAATTGTCCTTTCCTAGGTACTTCAGATATTTTATCTTGAAATCTCAGAAATTGTTAAAGTCTTATTAAACTGGCATAAGAGTAAAAACCATATTAACACATTTGAAAGCTGCAATTTCAATTTTCTTGAAATAATTTTTAATTAAAGTCTTGATACAGCAACATTTAAAGAGATGTTAAAGATTTTGCCATGTGTAAACTCATTGTATTAATTAATAATGAAAACAGTTCTTGATACGTAACTAAAATACATAACTAGTTAAAATTTGAACAGGCGCTTTTAATTTTCAATTTATGCTAATGTTTAAACTCTTGTAAATTTCATCTATACCTGGGCAGGACACTTAAATCAGTCAAAGTTGGGTTTTCCAGTCTTTGTTTATCTTGTAGTCCTTCATTATATTTATAATAAGCAGAGGAAATTCTTTTTTTCTTTTTCTACAGTGCATATGATTTAGAATGCTAGTGATTGAAATAAAACTCAACTCATTTTTTTTTCCGCTATAACCTTTTAAATGATATATTCAATATCCATATAAGTTTTAGAAAAAAACAAAAAGAGGTTTGAGAGCTTAATTTCCTCTTCTTAAAACTCAAGGTGATGATCTGTTGTGATAGATAAGTATGTTAGGTCTCAGGAAGCAATTGAGCATTACTTTAAGGCCTTTAGGGTCACTTGTACACTCTGTACTCTTAGGTCTTTTTAAGTACAGAACACTTGACAACTGGCAAACCGACTTCATGGGACTCTATCAGTCTGACTTTTATTTATCACTTAAAGGAAAATGAATTAAGGCCAATTAACTGCAGTTTAGTATGTGGCAAGCATCAGTTTTGTTGGGCACCTGAAAATTCGCAAGTATACAATTTAAAAGGCAAACTGATTTTCGAGGAAGTATGTTCAGGTTGCCTATCTTTGAAACTTTGAGAACTTTAAAATTGACACTTTTAAAAACAACAAAAAAGCCAAACTTTTTAGTAGATTGTGTTAATAACCATATCCTATGTAGTAAACTTAGCGTAATCCACTTAAATTTCCTTTTCTCTTTTTTAGGTGTTGTTGTAAATGGCCTAGTAAATATCAGCATATCCACTATTGAGAAGCGCTATGAGATGAAGAGTTCCCTGACTGGCCTGATATCATCAAGCTACGATATTGCCTTCTGTTTATTGTCATTATTTGTATCATTCTTTGGTGAAAGAGGACACAAGCCCAGATGGCTTGCATTTGCATCCTTTATGATAGGACTGGGGGCACTTGTATTTTCCTTGCCACAGTTTTTTAGTGGTCGATATCAACTGGGGTCCATTTATGAAGGTAAGTTTCTGTTGTGTTTTTGTTTGTTTTGATTTCAGAAAGTAGTACAACACCAGATCATTGACTCTTGTAATTTACTTCTACGGAGGGGAAAAGGTTAAATCTTTTCCAGAGCTTACTGCATACTTCATCATGTGAATTTGTATAAGGTAGAAAATTACAGAGACAGACTGTACATTACTTGTCATTTCAGTAGTTCTCTGAGTTTTTAATCCTTTGATTCTCATTACCTATATACATGCAATCCTCCTCAAAACAAGTGTTCTGTTTGTCTGCAGGTGTTGTGATCTCACTGGGGTTCTGTAATCTCTAGTTTTTCCTTCTCTGCTATTATATGCAGTGCTTACAGCTCTGTGCCTGGAACATGTTGATTCCTGATTTGAGACAAAGAGAGGTAACATTAACAAGAGCAGGACTTTTCCTAAGAACTGAAACTAAACTCTTAAACTCCAGTTTAGAGACATAACTTCCGGGCAACCTACAGGGTTGCTTCAGTTAGGTGATATACATTCTTCACAGGCACAGAAAGGAAATTTAATTATTTCAATTTTTTTTCCCAAAGAATCATTTTTTTTTTAATGGAAAAACAATTATGGTAGAACTGGAGGAATGTGCTAATGAAAGTTCAAATTAGCATTTTTATGTCCTTTCTGGGACATTTAATAGCAAACATTAAAATTATGAGGAATAAAATCAGATGGTTACAAATTTAGAGACCTTCAGGGATTAGGTAAGTGAGGACAAGTCTCAGAATACAAGGAGAATTGGAAACTGCTGAACTATAGGTGTTATTTTTGAAAGTTAAAATATTTATATTTGCTTGTTAGAATTAAAAAAATTAAAAATGTTAATTGCTCCCAAGACACATTTCCCAATTATGATAACAAATAGCAACATGTTCTCAATAACAAAGTATAAAATATGCTATGATTTAAAAAGTGCACTTAATAGGTAAGTAGACTTCATTTTAAAGTAAAAATAGAATATACAAGCAGATGAATAGGGAGTGTTTTAAAATGAATAAGAAAGATAAGGAGAATGTGTTATCAGTGGAAAAAGATTCTAGTCATTATCTAAGATGGGACCAAATTTCATTAGGCAAATTTGACATAATTTCACTGGGGGCAGTTTCAGGAACTAGGCCCGAATTGTAGCATGGGCTGTAGTATAACACCTTTCAAAATCTCAATGGTAAGGAGATGTCTAAAGCTTGATCTGCCACACAGGAACACATGGTACTGATTGCATGATAGCAAAGTGTTTTTGTGTTTATGGCATTTAGGTGGTTACCTCTGTGTTGCCTCTAGGTCTTTACTCTTCTAGTTAATCAGCTCCCTTCTAGTTCTTAAAATAAACTTTGCACAAGTCTCTGATTTTCTAAACTAAACATAAAAACTTCTTCCCATACAAAGCTTGATCTGTCTTCAGCAGTCTCAGTATTGTCTCTTGCCACACACACTGGAATTACAGCCAATCTGGACAATTTATGTTTCCTGAAGGGAAATGGCAACAAGTTAAGGTGTGTGGTGGGGG
>NW_026000026.1:59751194-59818632 GCF_001458135.2 Marmota marmota marmota | reverse complement strand
TGTGGTGGGGGTGGGGTGGGGTTGGGAGATGAAGCTAAGAAGATTACTGAAGCCAGATCATAAATTTTTAGTACATTATTGTGTACTAATCAGGTTTTCACCAAATTCTTGTTGACCACGTGGGCATTTTTCATTATCATAGTAGGTCAGATTTAATAGATCATTGAAATAGAAAAACTCAGGTTGGCCTTATGTTGTTCTGCCATCATACAACACATATTTGTTGGTATGGGCTGTACATGGTGCTGAGATAACAGCAGTAAAACAGTTCCATGCCATCTGGATTTTATGTACTAGTGGGAAGAAATATACAATGAATAAGCAAGGTAACTGGAGACTGAAGTTAGAGACAGAGGGGACACACGGTATGAAGTCATAGTGTACAAACAGGTAAATGGGTGGGCAGAGAAGGCTATTGTAATAATAACTGGATAAGGAGGGCCAGCTTGAAAAATGCTTTCCATATTGGAGAAAAGCTCTAAGACTGGCTGATTTTAGGAATTGTCAGTTTGGGCTGACCTGAGAGCAGCAGGGAAGAATGTAGCATGAGATGAACTTGAAGAGGCAGATAGATACCAGGGTGGCGTTTAAATTTTTCTTGAAATGGTGAGGTTTACACAGGGAAGCACATTGATCTTCTTTGAAATCACTTTGAGAGTTTTTTCTGCAGTTCTGGTGACAGAAACAGTGGGGGCCAGGGGTGGTAGTGGTAGAGATCTACTGGATGACTGACAGTATATTTTAGAGGAAAAGGATTTATTATGAAGGAGGAATGAATACTGACTCCTTTATATTTGGCGTGACCAACTGGGACAAAATAGCAGAATGTTGAAGACTAGGGACAACAGAGTGGGGAGTGGAAATAAAGAATTTGGGTTTGGCCAACTGGGGATATAGCTCAGTTGGTAGAGTGCTTGCCTTGCATGCACAAGGCCCTCAGTTCAATCCCTAGCATTGCACAAAAACAAAATAAAAAGAATTTGGGTCTGGACTTGTTAAGTATGAACTGTATATTATATATCCAGTGTTGTAATACATTTTCTCAACATATTAATCTAAATATGCAAGTTATTCATTAGGCTTAGTTCCTAGAAGTGCAAACATTGAATCTGAAGGGCTTCTTCATTCTAATTTTTGATAGATGATGTTTGGGACGGGATGTCAGTTCCTTTTTTCAACTATCAATATATGAATATGCCTATCTGCTATTTTTTTTTTTCTGGTATCAGAGAGGGATTGAACTCAGAGGCACTCAACCACTAAGTCACATCTCCAGCCCCATTTTGTATTTTATTTAGACACAGGGTCTCAATGAGTTGCCTAGTGCCTTGCTGTTGCTGAGGCTGGCTTTGAATTTTCGATCCTCCTGTCTCAGGCTCCCCAGGTGCTGGGATTACAGGCTTGCACCACTGCACCCACTTTAATTTTTTTTCTTGAAGTTTCTCCTTAACACAAATATTATCATGGTGGGTGTGTATGTGTGTGTTTGTAGGTGTAGGTGTAGGTGTTTACACTATAGTAGATATAGAATTCAGGACTAAGATTACATTGCACATCTAAAAGAACCCAGATATTTAGAAATGGAAGGAATATTAAAGATAATAAATCTCTTTTTTTTTACAATGTAGAAATGTAGGACATATTTTAGGACTTTCATGAAAAAGTTACTTCATAGTGATTTTATGCCTGGTTAATACCAGATAAAACTAATTCTAGTACTTATGTTTTTTGTTTTTCTTTTTTCTCTCCAGCACTGTAGATGGAACCCAGAGGCTTGCACATACTAGACAAGCACTCTAATTATGTTTTGTTTAATATTTTTCAAATTTTTGTACTTATTACTATTGTAGGTTATTAGCTATATTGAATGAACTCAATATTTTCATGAATTTAAATAATTTAGTGTCTAAATTCAAGTATGATGGTCTACATTTTTTTAAAGCATCATAACTTGTCTTCTCAAGTAAATTAATATACTTTTGCAACTATGGGAAGCTGTAACCAAAAATCTGAATTATTTTTGTAACTGTAAGGAGAGTAGAGTAGAAAACTGGGTACTTAAGTGTGAAGAGGAAAACAAGTGAATTGAAAGCTTCCTGTAAATGAATTAGAAGGAAGGGAATGTACAACCTTTTAAAGTAGCATAACAAAACATAATGACCTATAATATAAAAAAGAGCATACTATTAAGAAATAAATTTTTCAATTGAAATCATATATGTAGTTTAATTAGAAACAAACCCTGAGGAAATTAACATATGCTTGTGTGCATTTTTTTGTAGCTAATGTTTTTTTGAACTTGAGGGAAATAAAAGTCAGGGTTCGCTTTGGACAAGATGATCTCTATAAGAGGAGATTAAAGTAATGCACTGTAGTTAGAGGAAGAAAACAAAGTATGAAATTTGATAAGCATGTATAATTTCTACAGGTGTGAAAATAACAAAAGGAGGTTAAGAGTTAGCAAAAGGTAGAAAGGTGTATTTGAAAACAGCATCAATGTTTTATTGTTTTGTAAAAAAATAAAGTGGGTTTGGGGGAAAGTTTTTTAAGGGAAGCTTTTATGGAGACATAAGGGTTAGAGATAATTGTCTAACTTTGAGTCGAGATGATAAAATTTATCAAAGGGAAGTTTTGGTTGTTATTGGATACAAAAAGAGGAAGTATTAAAATTAAAAGGAACAAATATTTCTAGGGCTAACTTTTGTACATGTTAACCTGAAAATAAGTAGTGTCAAAACATTTTCACATGTCATATTTGATGCTTTTTTAAAAAAATCTTTTTACTTCCAATGGGTATTGACATTCACTTTTAAAATAACAGTATTATAATTTTTACATATTTAACATGCAATAAATAAATCTTTGTTACATAACATTTTTTTTCATCGAAGTACACTTTAATTCCTTTTGGATCAGTGTTTTTATAATGCTAAGAAAAATAATCTTTTTGTCTCTTTGCAACTCAGGGAGGGAGGTCATTTTTCAATAGCAAGGAATTGGTGAAAAGTGATTACTAAACCCAACAAAGTACTTCTTCTTGATCAATTTTTTTTCCTAAGTTGTATTGTTTCTATTTTCCATCCCCTCCCTTCTCTCCCTGCAAAATGTAAGCTTCAATGATAAAAGTTTCAATTTGTTACAGAAGTAAAATGCTAAATCTTTATAACTGGCATTTTTTGAGAGAGTTCTATATAAAGGACTTTGGTTATGCTGAATAACTACTTCAAAAGTTGTGCTAGAAAAATTTTTATTCAAGTGAGACTCAGAATTGAACTTAATTTCTACATACTTTCTCTTTTGTCTTGTATTCTCAAAAGTTTTTTTTTTTTTTTTTTTTTTCCTATTTGTTTATATTTAAATACGGAATGCCTGCCCAGATTGGAGAAGACCTAGAGCAAAGAACCTTAGAATTTCTCAACCACTAATTCAATACAGGATGCTTTAATTTTGGTTGGTCTTGGAGTATTCTTCCCTCTTTTACTATTTCTTCCTTTATGGAAATCACTTTTATTTTTCTTATATTTCAATTGTATTATAATGAAAATGAATAAAGGAAAAAGGAGAAGTGATTTCTTAATAAAACAAATCATTCAAATTTAACTTTAATACATAAAATAAAAGGATTAAAGTAACTTTTTTAGAGATAGTTGATGTTCAGGATGCAGCTACCATGATTTTTCATAGAAGAGCATCTCCAGTCTTCTCCTAACTTCTTAGATGATCTGAATTACCCTAGATGATTTCTATGCATGCTTAATGCTGCCTTTTGGAGATCCTGATTCAGTAAGTCTATAGTAAGACTCAGGACTTGATCTTAAAAAAAAAATACCCAGTTTATCTTAGTTCAATGTGGGAAATACATTCCAATTTAGGTCTGAATATTTTATGACACTTTCAATTGTAGACACAGAGAGAAAGGTTTCTTTTCATCTCAAGATTATTGCTTTATATCTTCCTTTAAAATAGGAGTTTCATAACCATCATGAAATACTAGGTGCTCTAACATTGCCAGTTTTGTTGAAATTCAAATGACCAAACTTCTGAAGGAGAAGAAGCCTGCAGAGAAAAATAAGTCTGACATGTCATTGAGATGTTAATATAAACTCAGAACTACTTCTGCTCATAAACTATAATTTGCTGGCAGGTAGAGGTTTAAAAAATGCATGGCCTTCAACAAGAGAAAAAAGTTCCAATGTTTCCCAAGCTATGATGTGCACAGTAGTTTCTAGAGATATTAAATGTGTGTTAAAAATATGTTCCATGGTTGAAGAGTTTGGGAAGAAAAGAAAGTTATTCAGGTGTCTTTGCTGCATCACTGTATAATGCAGTTTGCTATGTAGAGTTCAGAACTTACTGAGCAAGGGACTCTATTACAATGATTGCCCCCTGTGTCCTGCTTTCTATCCCTCATTGTTAACTTTCCTCTTCCAGGTGTTTCAGTGAACATGCTTTGGGAAAATCTGCTCTATGCTGTTTTAGGTCAAGTATGTGTTTGTGAAAGTTGCCCTGTTGAATTTAGAATCTTCTTCACAGCCAGCATCTAGAACAGCATGTGAGGTAGAGTAGGTGTTCAAGAAATGTTTGTTGAGATGGGTGTGGTGGTGCATACCTCCCAGTGACTCGGGAGGCTGAGGCAGGAGGATCTCAGTGAGACCCTGTCTCTAAATAAAAATAAAAATAAAATACAAAAATGGTCTGGGATGTGGCCAAGTGGTCTAGTCCCTTGAGTTCAATCTCTGGTAACCCCCCCGCCCCCCAAAAAAGAAAATGTTTGTTGAGTTATCAAATATAAAATAAATGAATGGATCCCTTCGATGGAGACATATTAGGAGCTTAATGACTTGCTCTTCCACAGAAGACAAGAATATACTTAATACAAATATATATTCTTGTATATAAGAATATACAAGAAGAATACAATGTCAGGGAAAGACAGTTTTGATAGCGGCCCACATTTTCTAAAACTTGGCCAAAGAATAATGGGACATTTCTTTGTTTTCTCTCTCTGACTGTCTGTCTGTCTCTCTCTCTCTCACCATTGAATTACAATTTGTGTTTAGTGATCAAAGAGGCAAGAATTAGTGGCTAAAAATGACCATTATTGGTGAGATTTGGGATCTGAAAAATTTGCAATGTGTAAAAAAACCTAAAATTAGAAGCATATTTTGAAAGAGCAAAGCACTTTGATTTTCTGCTTTTGGTTTTTGTCATAATTACTTGCTAAAAAATTGATTTCTCTAAAGGTGCTTATAAGGTAATGCAAAAATGTGGGATTTTTGATGGCCCATAATTATCTTCACATAAACTAAAACTTTCTGACAGAATATTTAAATGGGCCATAGGCATAGTTGTGTCAGTTAGAAAAAATGTATAGGAGAATGATGAAGCATTTTTTTTTTTTTGTAGCTTCCTCAGAAAGATTGGTAAAAATGTGGTTTGTGGCAAAAAAAAAAAATAAGGAAATTCTATTTTCTTAGTCATTGTTCTTAAAAAATACACAAATTAGCCATTGCAAGTTTTAATGTATTTTTTCTATTTTATTTTAGTGCTAGTATTACACATTATATTTAATGAAAATAAACAATATATCACTTATATTAGGGTCAGGTAGAGATGAGTTTGTGTGATAGAACTATGTGATCCTGCCTTATGGAAATTAGACATATGTTTTGTTAAGGACATGCCCATTGTCTGGAAAGTTCTCAGTAAATTGTAGCAATGAATAATAATGATGATCCTGATAATTAAATTTTTTTGTTTCCTTTTCAGTAACTATCAGTGGTAGTTTCAAAGTAATATAAATAAGCAAATCTTTCCATAGAGTATATTTGTTTTTTTGTAGGTGCCACTTGGTCTTGATATATTTTCAAAGTCTAGCCAAACACTTTCAAAGTAAGCCAGGAGAAAGGATTTTAATTATATTTATTTCCAGGATTTTATTCTTATGAGATACGAAGCTATAAATATCTTTTTTAAATTTTATTTTTATTTTTTATTTTAATCATGATACATACCTTGTAAAATACTCAGAAGATAGCTGGGCTTGGTGGCGCATGCCTGTAATCCCAGCAGCTCAGGAGGCTGAGGCAGGATGATGGCTACTTTAAAGCCAGGCTCAGCAATTTTAGGGAGGCCCTAAGCAACTCAGTGACATCTGTTTCTAAATAAAATACAAAAAGGGCTGGGGATGTGGCTCAGTGCTTAAGTGCCCCTGAGTTCAATCCCTGGTACAAAAAAAAAAAAAAAAAAAAAAACTCAGAAAATAGAAAAACACAAACAAAAATATAGTAAGAAAGGGAATAAGTGTTTCTCAGATAATACAACCTGGATTACCCACTGTTAACACTGTTCCTTTTTAAAATGCATACATGTATACATGTATTTTCGCTAATAGTCACAATGAAATTTAATTGCATAATAATTAACAAACATGCATACCTTCACATCCACACAGTTTAATATTTATGCATATTAAAATATCTTTACATCACATTTACACATACATTTAAAATTTGTTTTTAAGGAAGCAAGTTAGAACCTATGGAAATCTACTTTTTTGTTTTTAGTATGTTAGACATCATTTTGTATTAAGATGGAGATAAGGTTCTTTATGCTTTTATATTATTTCATTTTTAGATACTTTATTTAGTTGAATCTACTTTTTTTAAGTACATTCTGTATTTGTGGTTAAAGATGTTCTATGGGTCATTGATGATAATTTGAATAATATTAAGAAGTAGAAAGAGAAAAAATCTATACATTGTTATTCTTTTCTCAGGAAAAACTACTTGGGGATTAGGTTAATATAATATTTAGCAAATTGTTAGCATTTTTATTCCTATAAGCATTTTGTTTTGCTTTTTAAGTATTCTTGAATATTTACATTTAACACTTTTTATTAATAGTATGTGATAAACATGATACATACTTGATTAAACATTTTATGTTTAAAGATTTTTTTCTCCATTTTGTAATTGAACAGTATGCAGCCTTTTAGAGTTTGACTTTTCTGTTCAGAATAATTCTCTGAATATTTATTGGGTTGCTGTGTTTATCAAGTGTTCATTCTTTTCTATTTTTGATTAGTGTTATAGGGCATGGATATTCCATGCTTTGTCTAACCACTTGTTATCTGAACTGTTTCCAGATTTTAGTTATTACAAATAAAGCCATGGACATTTGTGTACAAACTTTTGTATGAACATAGTTTTCATTTTTCTGGAATAGAAAACCAGAAGTAAAATTGCTGGGTTGTATGATAGTTATGTGCTTAGTTTTTTGGAAAATTGCCAAACTGATTTCCAGAATGGCTGTACCATTTTATGTTTCTCTCAGCAACATGTGTGAGTGGTCAGGTTTATCTGCATCCTTGCCGCCCTTTTTTGGTGTTGTCTTTATTTTGTTTTTATTTTAGCTGTTTTGATAGGTGTATACTGAAATCTCTTGTGTTTTAATTTACATTTCCCTAGTGGCTAAGGATACTGAGCATTTTTTGCCTGTGTGAATTTGCCATCTGTATATGCTTCTTGGTGAAATATCTGTTCATATTTTTTTTCCATTTTCTAACAAGATTTTTCTTCTTCTTTTTTTCCTGTTTAGTTTTGAGTGTTATGTATGTATTCTAAGTACTAGATCTTTGCAAATATTTTCATCAATTTTATGGCCTGTCATTTAATTCCCATAAAAGGGTCTTTCACAGAGCAGAGTTTTAATTCTGAATACATCCTCTTTATCTATTTTTCCTTTTATGGGTTATGCTTTGTTGTCAAGCCCAAGAGCCATTTGCCTAGCCCTAGATTCCAAAGATTATGTCCTACTGCTTTAAAATTTTTTTTCCTAGTCTATTTTACTTTTATGTTAATTCTATGAAACATTTTGAGCTAATTTGTATACAAGATGTGAGGTTTAGATCAAGTTTCATTTTTTTGGCCTATAGGTGTCTCAATTGCTCCAGTACCATATTTAAAATATGAAATTCTTCTAATGTTGAATTGATTTTGTAGTTTTTTTAAAAATTTTTATTGTTGGTTGTTCAAAACATTACATAGTTCTTGATATATCATATTTCACACTTTGATTCAAGTGGGTTATGAGCTCCCATTTTTACCCCGTATACAGATTGCAGAATCACATCAGTTACACATCCATTGATTTACATATTGCCATACTAGTGTCTGTTGTGTTCTGCTGCCTTTCCTATCCTCTACTATCCCCCCTCCCCTCCTCTCCCCTCCCCCTTCTCTCTCTACCCCCTCTACTGTCATTCATTTCTCCCCCTTGTATTATTTTTCCCTTTCCCCTCACTTCCTCCTGTATGTAATTTTGTATAACCCTGAGGGTGATTTTGTAGTTTTACAAAAAATCAGTTGGGCCTATTTCTATGAATCTATTTCTAGGATCTCTATGCCGTTCTGTTGATCTGTGTTCCACCAGTATCACAGTCTTTATTGACGTGGCCATATAATAATTCTCAAAATGAATTTGTTCTTCTAAATTTATTCATGTTTTTCAAAGTTATTTCACTACTTAATTTTTTTTATTTCCAGGCAAATTTTAAAATAATATTGAGCATATCATGTTTTCTGCAAACTGGAAATTTTATTTCTTCCTTTACATTCTGTATACCATTAATTTTATTCTTCATTAAACACAATAGAACTTCCAGTATTATTTTGAATAAGGGTTGCAAAATTGAACATTCTTACCTTGTTCTTTATCTTAGGGGGAAAAACTTTTCACTTTTGCTGCACTTCTTTTAATAAATGAATTTTATCAAGCTGATATAATTACATTCTATTATTTTTCCCCAGAGAATTGTTAATCATAAATCATTGTTGAATTTTACAAATTCTTTGGCATCAACTGATATGAGCACATGATTATTACTTTTTTATCTTCGGAGGTAATGGAGTACATTTTTTTTGTGTGTGTGTATGTGTGTGTGAAATTTTGGATTATCGAGGCAGTCCTGCATTCCAGAATAAACCTCATTTTTCAATGGTTTATACTTCTGACATTAGTTCATTTTATTTGGTGATATTTTGTTAAGAATTTTTGTATTTGCACTCGTAAATTATATTAGTATGTCTTTTTAGTCCTGTCATTATTTGATTTTTTTTCGGGGAATTACTGGCTTCATATGATGAATTGAGAAGTGTCATTTATATTTGGGAATAAATTATCTAGAATTAACTTTAATTATTCTGTATATGTTTGTTAGAATTCCCCAAGTGAAACCATTTGGGCCATCAATTTCAGTTTTGGAAGTTTTTCAATTAAAATTACAATCCCCTCTGACATAAATTTTCAATTTCCCTAATGGTTATGGGGATATTCAAATATAGCTCTTCCTAGCATCCCCTTTTTTGGCTGTAGTGTCTATTGTGAATCCATTGGGTTTTTTTCTTTCTCATCCTGGTATTGATAATATTTGTCTACTCAGTTTTATTCTTTGTCAGTCTCTTGTTAGATGTACTCAATTTAATTCAGTTTTTCAAAGAACAAATTTAGTTTTCATTACTATTTTCAATTCATTGATTTGCTATTTTTTTTTTTTCCTTCTACTTGTTTTAGGCTCCCCCGCCACACACACACACACACTTTTTTTTCCTTGAAACTTGTTTAGGTGGCTGATATGGAAGCTTTGACTATCAATTTGAGAATTTTCCTTTTTTCTAATACACACATTTATTTTAATTTATTTTTTGTACTGGGGATGGAACCCAGGGGCACGTTAACACTCAGCTCAGGCCTCATCACTTTTTATTTTTTATTTTGAGACAGTATTTTGCTAAGTTGCTTAGGATGTTATAAGTTGCTGAGACTGGCCTTGAATTTGCTATCTCCTGCCTCAGCCTCCCAAGTCTCTGGGATTGCAAGTGTGCACAACTGTACTTGCCTTAACGTGTGCATTCTATTACTATGAATATTCCTCTAAGCATTGCTTTAGCTTTTTCTTATCATTGTGATGTATTACATTTTCATTTTCATCCTATTTAATGTACTTAATGGTGTATACTCCCTCTTTGGTTCATGGATTATTTGAAAGTTTGTTGTTTAATAGTTTTCAAAATTTGGAGATTTTTCTATCTTCTTTGAATTGGTATTTGTTGAAGTCAGAAAGCATATTACCTAAGATAATAGTTCTTTTAATTTTAGTGAGGTTTGCCTTATGGTCCAAAGTATGGTTTATCTTGCTGTGTGTTCTCTAGGCACTACATGAAAAAGTGTATTCTGTCTTTGTTTGGTGGAATATTTTATAAATGTCAATTAGATGCTTTTGGTAATTGAAGTTGTTAAATCATCTTATATCCTTGCTAATTTTCCAAATAGTTGTTCTATGAATTGTTTTTAGAGGTGTTGAAATCATTAATAAGTATAATGATTAATAAGTATATAATAATAATTAATTAGTATATTATATTAGTATATATACTGATATAATATTATATTATATAATGAATATTATACTTATAATATATCTTTATTAATATCAGTATTAATATAAACTAATTAATATTAACATTAATAAGGTTATTAATATTAATTTTATTAATAATATAAAAGTTATTATTATAATATATAATATATGATATAATATTATATTAGTATATTATATTAATATATAACATAATAATAATTAATAAGTATGCAATATAATTAATAAGTATAATAATTAATAAGTATAATTGTGGGTTTTGCTTTTTATCCTTTTATTTCATCTGTTTACGCTTCATGTTTTATAGCTCTTTTGTTGGTGAATATGTATTCAGGATTCGTATGTCTTCCTGGTAGATTGACTGTTTTCTCATTCAGTTTTTCTGTATGTCTGGTAAATTTCTTTGCTTTGAAGTCAGTTTTGTTCTAATATTAATATAGCTATTCTGAATTTATTTTGATTAATGTTTTAATAACATTTGGATAAATTTGAACCACCCCTTGAAGTGAAATTCTTGGAGATAGCACCTGTTTGGGTTATTTTTTTCTGCTACCCTGCCAAAGTCTGCCTTTCAATTATATTCAGACCAGTTAGGTGCAATATAAGTATTAACATTTAAGTCTACACTTTTATATTTCACTTTGTAAACACAAAGTGTGTGGTTCCTGTCTTCTTTATTTATCTATTTTATGCTTCCTGCCTTCCTGTGGGATACTTGAACAATTTTTAGAATTCTATTTTGTTTATCTATGTTTTAAGTACCTTTCTTTGTTTAGCTTCTTGAGTGTTTGCTCTAAGTATGGATTCCATGTACATAAGTTATCATAGCCTTACTTGACATTATTCAGCTCAGGACCTTATTTAAAACTTCTGCATTAGCTGTGCTCCCTAATGGCCTGGAGGTGGAGGTGGGTGACCCCAGATTACAAAGAAGTCAAGGTTCTACTGTTAGCCTCAAGTAGTACCCAAGATGGAAACAGCCTCCTTGTTGTCGAGTAGTAGTGGCAGTTCTGGATCTCCACCAGAACATCAATGACTCCATTCTGTCTGAGAGGGAGATGAGTGACTCCCTATACTTGTCCTCATGATGTCTTTGACACCACAGAGGAGACATATGGCCTAATTCCCACTGGGCTCTTCTGAAAGTCCTGGCTTCACTAGCCTTCCTCTTACATCACCTAATTAGAAAGGGAAAGGAGTGCCTTATTGATACATGAAGAAGGAAATGCAGGCTACTGCTGAAGACTCACTGGCCAGGGTGGGGCTTATTACCTCTCAGTGGAGATCAAACCCTATATCTGTTCTCAGCTTTCTGGCACCAGCCTGGAGGGGTGATCTGGGCACCTTGTTGTAGCTTCTTTTTGTGTATTGCCGGTGTGGGTGTGCATGCAACTATAGCTTTTTTTGCTGTGGTATTTGACTAGAGTGGTTATTGTCCAGAGATTTCTTCCATGGCAGGCTATGCCTTTCCTTATCTTTTGTTAGAATAGTCAGGTATTTTTGTGGCCTTTTTTTTTTTCCTGTCTTCACCTTTTGACATTTAGCTCCAACAGTGGCATAGATAAGGCAAAAATAAAACCTCAGGAACTCACTATAGTGTTGTTTCTTGAGTAACCAATTATCACAAGCTGGTCTGTCTTCTCTTCAGCTTCAGTCACATATAAACACATAAACACACACACAAACACACACACATGCACACACATATACCGACACAAGTGCATATTGTTCTGGACTTTTAGTTGTACTTAGAGAAGGAATAAAGAAAAACACATCTATGCCCTCTTTTCAGAGAAATCCTCTCTGTCTGTTCTATTTATCATTGCATTGCTAGCATTCTGCATAATTTTGGGGAAAATATCCTCACTCAGAATATACTTGTTGAGTGGCTAAGTGAGGGATATTTGACCTATAGTCTAGATAGATTTGGTTATGTGTTAGTAACAAATAACACCAAGATCTCAAGAGCTTACAGAAGTCTTGTGGATCTTGCATTAACTGTGTTTTTTACAAGTCAGCCACAGCTAATCTCTAAGCCATCTTCTGAAGATTCAGGTAAATTGAGCAGCCACTATTTACATTCTGCAGGTTGTGGGGGAAAAAAGATGACTAAACAGTTTCAGGTTGTCGAAGCAATTGTCTTGGATTGAAGTACTATCCTGGCACTCACCTGTCGGTGGGTAAAGCAACTCATATTTTAAATGCTAGCTAGGTGAAGGAATCCTAATGCCAGTGGGGCAGCAGAGTCTAATCTTTTTCCAAGACGAACAGAAAACAACTTTTGGATAATAATGCAGCCTATCACATAATAAAATTTTAAGGGTGAATAATATGATGTTTAAGTTTATTGCAAAATTACATAACAACAAGTAAGGAAATGAAATTGGGGCAAAAGATTAAAAAAAAGATGGATCATGGATTGATAGTTGATGAAGTTGATGGCTGGCTTCAAGGGAGTTCATTATATTCTTCTCCATTGTATTTGTTTTAGTCTTTATACAGTAAAAAACAAAACAAAACAAAACAAAACAAAAAACCAAAAATTAGTACATATGGAGACTGAGGAGTAAAACAAAGAATTTTATGAAAAAATTGATAATATCTGAACAATTATATTGTAGTCTAACAGATCAGAAAAAATTTCTGTAAAGTGCAAGGTAGTAAATATTTTTGGTTTACAATGATGCGGTCTCATTGCAATTTACTGTTTTATGGTATGAAAGCAGACATAGCAACCCAGAAATAAATGGGCACAGTTGTGTTTCAATTAATTCTTATTTACAAAAGATTCAGTGAGCTGGAATAGATCCATGGGTCATAGTTTGCATTCTCTGGTCTAAGTGCCTGCTGTTTTTTGGAGCTGTGCAGTGCTACTTTCCTATGTTAGAAAACAAATATAGTGTCTCTGGAGTATGCCATCTGCCTAAAATTTAAACTATCTTTATGAAACAATGAGTTCAGTGGGACCAGAAAGTAGATTGGTCTCTTGTTCATTGCTATATTTCCCATGCATTAGGATAGTATATAAAGTAGGTGCTAAATAAATATATTAAAATGAATGAATAATTCTTGGTTCAAAAAATACTTAGATACCCTTTAGATAAAAACTGTGAACTTTTCATTATTAGAGAAAATCCATAATTTCTCTTGAAACCTTTTGCTTCCCCCTCCACTAGACTGGAAGAAAGAGTAATCGCTTTGTTTATTTTCTATCTAATATAGTAAGTATAGCTATAAATGGAATAAAGTAGGTATCAATATTTGATCACTCTAAAATAAATTGTAGTTGATATTTTAAAAGAAGACAGTTATGTATTGCTAAAAAATGGAATGGGTTTTCAGATTTTGACACCTTTCATGAATGCATCAGTAAATGTTCACAGGAAAGCTACATAGTTCAAGAAGGTTATTGAGCAAATTGATGAGATAATAATGGCCATTGGACATAAAACTCTTGGATTTTATTCTCTTCATCCTTGTTTCTTTATCTCATGTAACAAAACAATGGACATTTTTAGCATTTTCCCATTGTATGCTACCACTTTCTTTATTCCAGGTTGGATTTGGTGTACACTTCAACTACCGTCTCTCACGTATCTTTAACCCACTTTTCTCCTAGCTATATTCCTTTAGCAATACACATTAAAAAGAAAAGAAAACATCCTTTTTGACTCTTTTTTATTTACAATTAGCATTCTGTTTCCTTCTGGTAGTTGAAAGAAGAAGAAAAACCAGAGTCACTGTTTTGTAGAAATTGTGAATTCAGGGTGTTATGAGTATTCCTCCAGTAAACGGCTTCATCATTCTTCTCTGGGTCTTTTTTTTTTTTTTTTTTTTACCATCTTTGGCTACATTTGAGGAGAGCACATGGAGATCATCGGTCTTGAATGCTAAGGAGGAGTCCTTTCAGACTGTTTCCTGCCTGTATAGAGTTGGGAACTCAGGGTCATGTAAACACTTATCAATCATAATTTCTCTTAGATGTTGGGGGTAATTTGGGCACTACAAATTTTTAAGAAAACATTTCTTACTTAACTGATTTCTAATATCAATGCCACACTTACTGGGGGGTTTTGTTTGGTTGGTCTCTTAATCATATTCCTTTTAGATTTAGTATATGCCTTAACTTTTTTGTGGGAAGGGAGGATGGTGGTACTAGAGATTGAATCCAGGGGCAATACCACTTTGCCACTGAGATGCATTCCCAGTCCTTTTAATTTTTTATTTTGAGACAGGTTCTTGCTAAGTTTTTTAGAGGCTTGCTAAGTTCTGAGACTGGCCTCAAACTTGTAATCCTCCTGCCTTAACTGGTATCTCAGGTGTGTGCTGTTGTGCCCAGATAGTTCACCTTTCTTATCTTTCCGAACATCATATCTTTCTCTAGAGTTTAGTAATCCTGTCAGTCTCACTGAAAGCATATTTTTACTTTGACCCATATTTTCCAATTAAAATTATTTTCTTGGTTTCACTTTAATCCTTTCAGTCCTATAGGTAATGAGTAGGACCATCTTTGATCTTTTATAGGATCAAGATGAGAGAAGCAGTTGGTCTTTTCTACTCCTAAGTCTTAGTCTTTCTATTTCCTTTCATTTTTACCTAGAATATTTGGCAAAGATCCAATGTCTACCACAAATTTTGTTGTTGCTTGTTATTTGTTATAGGATGGGGTCAGAAAAGAAATGTACCACAAGTTTGTGTAGAATGTTAAAATATATAACTCGTAAAAGGGTTCCAGCACACCAGATTTCACCATTTTCCAGCATATTATCCCATATATTATGGAGAACAGGTATTTGTTGATTAAAGGAATGGAGGAAAGAAGAAATAAAGGAGTGTTTCAAAAACGTAAGGAACAAAGTTAAATCACATATTTATTGAAAGAAGTCCAAGGATACTTAATATTACTAAAATGCTTGTGGAGTCACTAGGAATAATATGTGGAGGATTTTTATTTTGAATAAGTAGGAAAATTATCTATATCAATGCCACTTTATTTTTGTAGATGATATTTCCTATCATTTCAATGTTATTATCAATCTAGTCAGTTTTCCAAGTTGAATTTCATACAAACAATACATCTGTAACAGAAGTATTTTAGAGTTTTCTGATGTTTTATGGACTTGGTGTTACTAAAATATTATGTAACAATATGATTGGACATTTCTAAATTTTTGTTTTATGGGTGTAGTTTAAGTGCTATAATATTGTGATCTGAAACACCATAAAATACTATTGCTTTTGTTTTTGCTAAATGCACCTATATTCAGGATATATTTTTTTGTGATAAATCTCTAGTTCAAAATGAAGTTTATTCTCTAGATCTAATGTATCACTTTAATTTCATTAGTACATTGTTTAGTTTATGATTTCTACATATTTGTTTTCAGTTTGATCTGTTGTATTCTGACAATTTCAATTTTATTTTGCATTTCTGTATAATTTTAAAAATGTTACTGTAGTATTTAGATCATATAAATTCTGAAAATTTCAGGCTTTAATTTATATATTATAAACTACCACTGCTACTATACAAACTTAGTTTTTTGGGAGTATAGGAGTCATAGTTTGTTCATCTTTCCAGTAACTGAAATAGCTGTGGCTCATATTAGCTATTCTGTAAGTGTTTAATAATTAGAATTAGCACCCAGGGCTTTTTTGCTATGAAATCCAAATTAATCTTATATTTTCATAGTAACCCTTCCTTTTCAAAAATTAATTTAAGACCTATAGAATGGACCTTGTAATGCATATTCTTCTTTTGCTCATTCAGAGCCTGGAGAGAGAGAAACTAAATGACCACACTATGCGTTAGAGGCAAAGTTGGTCCAATTATTCAAATATAAATATAATAATTCTAAGTCCTATGAACAAAAACCTGATCTAAATCTACATAATGGAGTTTCACAACCCTCTGTCAGATTCCCAAGTCTAAGTCAGTCCATGGACTCAGAATTCATTATTCATGGAAAAACAGATCTGTTTGGAGGACTTTACAACAGGGCCAGGAGTATGTAATATGTCTGTTCTAAATCCGTCTTGGATGGGCTAGAAGCCTTACAGCAGAATGTTGACAGGGAAGGGAAGTACTGATCCACCAGCTGGCAGAATTTGTGAACTAAGAGCTGTTATGGTTAGAAGGGCTAAGTACCAGTCCCCAAATAAGATGTTTAGCCTGAAGTAGTACTTTATCCTTAAGGGAATTAAAGAGTTTTGTGACACCATCAAAGATCTGAAACAGTGGTAGAGTGCTCGCCTAGCATGTGCAAGACGCTGGGTTCCATCCTCAGCACCACATAAAAACAAACAAACAAACAAATAAATAAATAAAATGAAGGTTTAAAAAAAAAAAAGATCTGAAAGACTTAGAAGTAGTTATTCCTAACAATATTCCCCTTTTTTTTCTACACAATTTTCTAGTGCAAATGAAAGGTAAAGTAATGGAGCATGACATCGATCATTGTAAACATAGTCTGGTGGTGACACTAACCACAGTTGGTGCTATCTCTGAAGGAAACCAAAACAGTTTTAGATACTTAATATGTAGCTATTTACATTATAGATGTTTTCTTTGACTACTGCAAAGAATATTAGGGTGGCCCACTTTCACTCAAAGAGTTAGATTATATTATTATTATCTTATCTCAGTACTATAAGAATCATCTTGATCTCTGTCTGGAGAAGTGGTTCTCAACTGGGGCAATTTTCCATGTCAGGGAACATTTTTGATTATTATAGCTGAGAAGGAGGATGCTTCTGGCATTTGGTAGGAAGAGACCAGAGACATTCATAAACCCCATACCACAGGAGAATTCTCCACCACAAAGAATAAGGTGGTCTCAAATGGCAGTAGTGCTAAGGCTATAACTATGGTCTAGAGGTACCATGATCATTTTATCATTCCACAGAACACCATGCTGGGTTTTACATTGATGGAATGAAGCTTGTTAGGTATGAAGAAATGAAAAATATTTTAGATGCCTTAGAAAAACATATGCATGCCAGAGGAAAGGAGATAAACCACAAATCCTTTAGAGGCCTACCGTAGCAGTAGTAGTTTGGCAGCCTGGGCCATGTCATATTACCTGTTGTGCTTCTTGCACATAAGGAAACATAGTACTTGGTGCACCTTTTGGAGTATTGGAGGCATCCATGACCTCGTTTGTGCACATACATCTGCCCATTTACTAGATAATGCATGAAGCTGCCAAAGTTTAGTTGGAAGTGAAGCAAAAGCAAGTTCTGCACCAGGTACAGGCAGTGTTTATAGCAGAGAGGATGTAGGAAGCTTCTGGAGAGTCTCCATAGGGAAATCATAGGGATATCAAGATTTTATAGTAAGACTATAGTGTCTCCTGCCTACAACTGTTCTTCATTTGAAAAGCAGATCTTGAATTCTGCCTAGATACTAGTAGGTCAGACTTAAATATGCTTACCTTCACCATGTGACCTGTACTTCCCATTATGAAGTATGTGCTTTCTGTCAAACAAAGCATAAAATTAGATGCACGACATAGCATTCATTGTTAAATGAAATGACAGAAGTAGTTATGGAAATCATAAGCATCTATGTGAGCAAGCAGCTCACATAAAACTATCATATTTGCTTTTAGTGTCTTGCATTTCCCATTTGAAAATGGAGAAAGGTCATCATTACAGAAATTAACCAAGCCTTACTACGAAAACTTAGGTGTCCTCACTGTAAAGACCTCACAGAGATTTCCCCATGACTGGCAGGCAGAGGAGGAAGTGTAGCTTGCTTTACAGAGTTTGCAAGCTTTCTGGCACCCAACAAAAGTAGCTGTGAATAACAGCCCAGTCATGTTCTACAAAGCAATGATAAACACAAATTCACTTAGATAAAGGGAAAGAAGGCCTTACCTTTAAGATTATTTTAGTAATTTACAAATAATTGAAAACTATAACTTAAAAAATCTGGCTTTCACATAGTGACTGCTACTGCTCACCAAGCAGTGCTTATAAGCTCCCTTGGGCACCAAAAGTACCCATAAATTTCATACTAACTTCAGAAGATTTCTCTGTCTTTGTAAAACCCCCAATCTTTCCTTTCTTCCTTGGACATACCAGAGGCTACCCTGGCCTGTGCATGTGTGTCATGCAAGAAAAAGGAAGGGGTGTGTGTATGTGCTTGATAGTTACTTAAATAACTTGAGATGGAAATTGAAAACATTTCTATAATAATTTCTATCAAGATAAAATGACAAACATTTTTGAGATAATTATTAACAGTCAATCTGCTTATCTAAAATACAGAACCTTAGGCTAACTGGATATTAAAAGAACAACAAAAAAATGCTGAAAAAAAAGGCAAGAAATATAATACCGTCTATTCAAACTCTTAGGTCATGGATTCATTCATCTGTACTCATTGATTGTTTCGATGCACGCTATATCCCTTATTAGTTTCTAGGAGGGAGCACACAAACTACTCATTCACCATTGTCAACTCTGAAATCATTTAGAAGTGCTTCTAATGTGTGACATACTGTGTACTGCTGATATTATCTGCAAAGTATCTCAAGCCCCAGTGCCTATGGTTTGGAGTCTCTTCAAAGTCTTGCCTATGCTGTATCTTGGGGATGACTCATTAGGTCATATTTCCTTGGTACCCAGTTATGAAAAATTAATTTACATTCATATTTTTAGATTTTACTATCATTTCCTAAATCTTATATTTGCATATTTTGTTCCACAGCTTTAGTTCTCTTTCTCAGATACTTCAATTATATGTATACATGATCCCCATTGGCTAGCTTATGTATTAATTTTTTAATCACTCTTTTAATTACTTTTCTCATTTCTATTCAGTGTGTCCATTGCTCTATTTTCTTAGTCCCTTCACATTGGATCTCTTTACATTGTATCTTCATTTCTATGGAGTTTTATTTTTTTTTTTTCTTTTAGATTTCCTGCCAATGCATATTTCATCTTTTTTAAAAAAATTTTGTTTCTGCTTCGATTTCTTCTTTCACATAAACAATTGCTTTGTTTCAATATGAAATTTATGTTTAAAAATTTTCCTTTGCTCCATGAAAAATATTTTGGGGCTAATGCCCTAACATTAATTTAATTTAGTTTTAATTCTTCTATTTATTTTTCTTCTCAGATGTTTCTTTCTAATGAATTGGTCATTACATTTGCAAAGTTTTGAAATGGCTAATGGAACGTAGAAAGACATTTCTTTTGGCCTAATGTTAATTTAATATAATTATGCTGCTGGTTTTTCTTATAACATCTTTCTAAGAGGCTGCAGTAGCTGTTTTTTGAAAATTATTTCATTGACTCAGTTCCTGTTAGGCCCCCAGAGATGGTGAGTAATCAGGCTGTCATCCCAGGTAGGTGGGCTGTGCTGGTAAAGGCTACCTGCTTTTCAATTCCCACAAAGAGGGCAGAGCTGCCTGTGAGAATCTTTGTGTAAACTCCTCCCACTCACACTCCTTAAAGAATCAAAATTGCTTTGCTGCTCCCTGGCTCATTTCCTGTTACAGACAAAGGATATGAGTTTAGACTTGGGAGTATTGCTGATCCTCACCTGCAGGAAGAACATTTTCCTTTCTGCTGTTTTAGATGTTTTAGATACCACCAGTCATCTTTGTCCTGTGGAAGAAGGACCCTTCCCTGAGCCCAGTGCTCAAGAGGGCCCCACACCTTGCAAACATTGACATTCAAAGATCTTTTATTTTTCAAATTTTATAAGAAAGGTTTGAAAGACTGGTAACAGGGTTAGTGAAAAAGACTGTAAAGGAGATGCAGAAATGAGCTGAGCTCCCCAGGAAGGAAGGTGCTCTTGTGACTGGGGGGAGGGGGTGACCAAATATAACAATCCAGCAGGTTTTTCTACCCTGTAGGGCCTTGTCTGGGAAATAGAGAGTGGGGACAGGGGAAGAAAATTACACTTTCCTGGAAGAGAGAAAGTGAGGCCGCAGGAAAGTTTGCCAGCTCAATCTACCTGATGCAGGTAATTAAAGTGAGTGAGTTCTCTGTAAAACCTTGCCTCTTCAATCCAACCTGGGAGACTCAGGCAGCTCCTAGAAATTCTCTCAGAAAAGGGACTGGGGGAGTGGAATTCCACTGCCCTGACGCAGCATCCATCCTTCCCTACCCCTGGCTACAGGATGGGCCAAAGGGAAAGAGATTTCTTCAGCTTCCAGGTGTTTAGGGCAAATGCTTGGGAACAAGGCTGTGGGTTTCTGGGTCTATGTGGGATTAAGGGTTGGGCTGAGTTTGATATTTAACTTATAAATATTCTGACATATGGTATATGGATTTTGTTCTTTTGCTGCAGACTCTGCAAATATTATAGGAAGGACCTGCCACTGGATTCTCTGTTAAGTGAAATTCTAATTTGTGATTTTAATGGCAACCCTATTCGGAATTCATAAACAACATAGGGGCTCCACCTTGTGGTGTGTTGTCAAATAACATGCCTCTTTTTTTTTGTTTGTTTCAATTTAGATTTTTAAAAATTTACATAGTACTTTACATAAGTATCGGGGACAGTGTTATAATTCACATGCAGACAGTGTGTCATGATAAAGTCAGTACATTAGTATTTCTATGTTCTGTTAGCCATTTCAAAATTTTGCGATTAGTATTTCTATGCTCTTCCACATTTGTCATTTCTTTTTATTTGGAGCCTTTAAACTCCTTTCTTGAGGGTCTTTATAACCTTTATAGTAGGTTGTTGTCGTAAACTAATAATCTCCCTACTGTAACCGAAAGCTTAGTTCTTGGTCCTGATGTCAATCCAATGAGAACACAGCTTTGAGAAAAAGGAAAAGGAAGTTTATTGCTTTGGTATCAAAGGAGAAACACACGGGGACACCTGTCACAGAGGCTGTGATTCTTCTGCAGGAACTGAGGTGATTCAAAGGCTACATTCCAAGTGTTCTCTGTTGGAGCTGTGATTGACTTGTTAATTTGGGTGATAGTCATTTCTGAGATCTTCTGGTTCCATCCTCAATCTGGTTTACTTTGTTCCTTGGGTAGGTGTGTGGTCAAGGGCAGGTAAATCTGCCTAAGATGGGGAAGAAGAGTAATCCTATTTCCCCTGAGGTTAGGAAGGAAGAGAGACTGAAGAGGGGCAGAGAAAAAAAAAAAAAAAAAGAGAGAGAGAGAAAGAAAAATGCCCATGTAAAAAAATAAGTTGCAGTGGAAGAGCAGTAAAGGCTATATTCAAAACATAAAGTGGTCCTTTGTTATACTACTGCTCTGTGAAACACCAGAATTGGTTCTTCTATCTACCTGTATTTCGGTAGCTATTATCCAATTCCTCCCTATTAAGCAATGTTGAGAGTGTTTTCAAAACTGATTTTCCATTGAAAGTCAAAATCGTAGGTTCAAATAGTTTCCTCAACAGTATACAAAGAGTAGTTGAATCCATTTTATAAAATGGTATTATAACAGTCCAATTTAATAAAGTATTTTGTATTTGCTTCTGAAGTTCTTCAGGTCCACATTCAACTCTGAATGGAGGATTCCTTGGAAGATTGACTGTACTCTAGCAATTTTTTTTTTCAAACAAGATTTATTCTATGAGGTTTAAGATGTTTAAGGTTTAAAACACTTGTTTTTGTCTTTATATCTGAAAGAGTTTGAGTATAAAGTTTGTGCATCATGTTATCTTTTATTTAATACATTTTTGGCATTCCTTCGTTCTTTTGTTGGATTAAGTACACACTTACTGGGTTTTTATTTGTTTTGATATAGTGGCACTTTACCACTGAGCCACATACCCAGTCCTTTTTATTTTGTGACAGGTCTCACTGAGTTCTTGAGGCTAGCCTGAGGCTAGCCTCAGCCTTCCAAATTTCTGGGATTTTTAGGCATACACCATCATGCCTGCCAAACATACTGATTTTTATCTCCCTCTGCATAAATAACTTTACCTTTGTGTCTTGTTTTTCAAAATGCTATTTCTTTACCTTCTAAAATCCAATGAATTTGCAAGGGAATATCTTGGTTTCAAAAATCCTGCATCCCATTTCACTCAGACATTCTATGTCTTTTTAAATTATAGATTAGTCTTCATTTATTTCAGGGAAGTTTCCTTATTTTACCCTGGAAGATGTATACATGTATATGTATGTATGTATATGTATGTAATATATAATATTTAATATTTAATATTATATATTTAATATAATATATAATATTTCTAGATGATTAGGTATTTCTTTGCATTTTTTGAATCCTTATATATAATATTCTCTCACATTTATAAATTGTGGTATTTTAATTTTTCTTTAATATTCTTCATGTTTGCATCTTCTCTCCTTATAATTCTCTTAATCTTTATTTCCTTTTGATCATTACAGTGTGATCCTCATTTCTGATAGTTTTATTGTTTTATTTTCATGTCTTTTCTCAATTTTATCAGCCCATATATATTCTTTCCATATCAGCATGCTTCCATGAATTTGTAAGCTCTGTTTGAATTCTCAACATTAAGAGGTGATTTTCATTATTATTTTTTAAGTATCATAATGTGATTTTATTTATTTTATTTTTATTTTTTTAAAAATTTATTTATTATTCTAAATTGTTATACATGAGAGCAGAATACATTTTGATTCATAGTACACAAATGGAGCACAATTTTTCTTTTCTCTGGTTGTACACAAACTAGACTTCATATATGTACCTAGGGTAATGATGTCCATTTCATTCCACCATCTTTCCTTCCCCATCCCCCCTTCCTTCCCTTTCCTACCCTTTGCACTATTCAAAGTTCCTCCATTCCTCCCATGTTCTCTCTCCCTACCCGCCTTATGGATCAACATCCATTTATCAGAGAAAACATTCAGTCTTTGGTTTTTTTGGAATTGGCTTATTTCACTTAGCATGATATTCTCTAGTTCCATTCATTTACCTGCAGATGCCACGATTTTATTCTCTTTTAATGATGAGTTATATTTCATTGTGTATATATGCCACAGTTTCTTTATCCATTCATCTACTGAAGGGCATCTATGTAGGTTCCACAATTTAGCTATTATAAATTGTGCTGCTATAAACATTGATGTGGCTGCATCACTGTAGTATGATGTTTTAAAATCCTTTGGATATAAACCGACGCGTGGGATAGCTGGGTCAAAGAAACAAATAACCAAGTAACCAAAAAAACAAATAACCCAGTCAATAAATGGGCTAAGGAACTGAAAAGACACTTCTCAGAAGAAGATACATGATCAGGCAGCAAATATAGGAAAAAATGTTCAACATCTCTAACAATTAGAGAAATGGAAATCAAAACTGCTCAAAATTTCATCTTGCTCCAGTCAAAATATCAGTTATTAAGAATACAAGCAACAATAAATGTTGGTGAGGATGTTGGATAAAAGGCACACTTTTACATTTCTGGTAGGACTTCAAATTGGTGCAACCAATCTGGAAAGCAGTATGGAGGTTCATGATGTGATAATTTAGAAACTATATTCTTATGATATTTTTATGGAGAATTCTGTCATACAATTTGTTTTTCTTTTTTGGTTGTTATTTATCTTTCAGTGAGGTGAATTAGCTCTTTGTAAGATGTTTGCAGTAGGTTTCATTACTTAACAGAAACTTTCATTTGGGGCTGTAAAATGGGTTGCAACCAGCAGAGAGACTGATACCATCCAACTTTAGAAAGTAAAAATATAATCAAAGTGAAGTGATTGAAAAAAAAAGTAAGGACTATGTTAAGCAAAAATCATTTTTATGCTAGATATTTACTTGATGAATTTCTGTAAATTCACTTTCTTTTTTTTTTTTACTAAAGATACTTGCTCAACAACAAGGAATAGCACCAGTTGTACCTCATCCAACTCTTCGCTTTCTAACTACTTGTATGTCTTCATCTTGGGGCAACTGTTGCTGGGGACTGGAGGGACCCCTCTCTACACCCTGGGAACAGCCTTTATTGATGATTCTGTGCCTACTCACAAGTCTTCTCTCTATATAGGTAAGTTTAACCTCTAATATAATCATCCCCTGATCATTTTGTCCTATTGTTTACTTTATGAGTATTCTTGATCTTTGTCAAAAGGCAAAGAAACGGTTCTCATTTTATAACTAAAGCATAACAGGCTTGGTAAAAAGTTATTTGTAATGTGATAGGCATTTCCATTAGGTAAATGCAGTATTTCCTTTATTTAACTATTTACTGCTACAACCAGATGATTAATAAAATGCATAATGATTTTTGCTTATATCCTCCTCTGGGCATGCTAACCTTCCTGGATGGAAAGAACCACTGGAGAAACCTTTTGTCTGGGTTGCCTAAATCCTGGGGAACTTACACAGGGTGTGGCAATTGTGACTGGTTATATCAATGTTAACTTGAATAGACTCCACAAAAAACAAAAAAACAAAAACCAGAGGGTGTATAGAAACTCTTAAATTTTCATTTTAGATTAACACTTTTATATGAGTCCTTTTTTTCCCCTTTGTGAACTAATTCTAGGTAAAATTCCTTCCCTAAAGTCTAGAGCTAACCAGTCTATGCAAGGTGCTTCATCTAATTATTGCCTGATTAATTTTTTAAAAATATATTTTAGGTGTAGATGGACACAACATAATGCCTTTATTTTGTTATGTGGTGCTGAGGATCTAAGCCGGGTCCCGCTCATGCTAGGCGAGCACTCTACCTCTTAGCCACAATCCCAGCCCCAACCTGATTAATTTTTATATGAGTTTTTCTCTTTATTGTTTTTTATTCTATCATAGGAAACTCATTGCTGTAGTACTGAAAGTCAGTATGTACGGAGTGGCCCTGACAGACTACTAACTCTACCTGGGCACATCCTTTAATTTTTTTTTCCTTTTTTTTTGCCTCCAGTGCTGGCAGTTGAACCTGGGGGCTTTGTACAGTTAGATAACCATTTTACCACTGATCTATATGCCCAGATCTGGGTACATCTGTAATATGGAAACTTCTATAGCAACTGTATGCTTTACAAAAGTTTTAAGATGTCCTTACAAAATTGTTGGTTTAACTGAATTGGAAATCATTTCTTTAAAAGATCACCACTAAGCTAGGCATAGTGGTGCATGCCTGTAATCCCAGCAGCTCTGGAGGCTGAGACAGGAGGATCATGAGTTCAAAGCCAGCCTCAGCAAAGGTGAGGCGCTAAGCAACTCAGTGAGACCCTGTCTCTAAATAAAATACAAAATAGGGCTGGGGATGTGAGTTAGTGGTTGAGCGCCCCTGAGTTCAATCCCTAGTACCAAAACAAACAAACAAGATCACCACCAAAAAGAATTTATAAATTACCGATTTCTAGCATTTTTAAGCATGCCCTTTTATTCATAAAGTATTTTTGAGTATGAATTCTTTATATGTGCACAACTACTTATGAATTATATAGTTTAATTTTTCTACTAAAGTATTTTTTACTTTTTAAAACACAGCTATATTATAAATTAAGAAAGTTGACAGATAGATAAAAATTATGTTTTCAGATCATCTTCCATGAGCTTCATTTTGGAGACTTGATTTAGTACATTAGTCATTTTTGCCATTGAGATGTACTTAGTTTAGGTAAAAACTAAGTTTCCTGTTCTTTTTTTTTGTATAAGAATGAAAAACCCAGCAGTCGTCTGTACGTTTGTAATACAGTTAATTTTTTTTTATACAGAGGAAAATGTTAAATATATAATAGACACAAATAAGTTCAATTAAATCTTGCCTATAGTTAAAATGGAAAGTGTCTAAAAACAAGAGGTTTAAATGAATATCTATTAAGAAATGGAATTAACGGCAGATAGAAGTTTCAAAATCTTTTGTATGGCAAGTTAAATACTCTCCAAGTGGGTGCAAAGTGAGGAGACTTCTTGTTTCACATTGTTTTATTTCCTGAGATTGTAAACACTAATTATCATTCTTAGTACAGAATAATAGTAGATGTGCTACTCATGCTAACCAGTGAACGTAATCTAACTTTCCATGGAGTTGCAATTGTTTTGCCTTGTTGTAATTGTTACAGTTAGACAGATTTTCTACTGACATACATTTTAGATTCCTTAACATAATTATTGATAAAATGATACCATCAAATAGTATATTTATTGATTTTTTTTGTAATTTTGAAGTAGACCTCCTTACTTATATTTTTCTATAGCAAAATATTTGTCTTTTTTCACTGTTGTTAGAGATGTAAACAAAGTTGTACATTTGGCTATTTCCAATGTCTGTTTTTTTTTTTTTCTTTTTCTTTCTAGGAATCGGCTATTCTATGTCAATCTTAGGCCCAGCCATTGGCTATGTTTTGGGAGGACAACTGTTAACCATGTACATTGATGTTGCTATGGGAGAAAGGCAAGGCAATATCTATTTTTCTTTCATTTGAGTCTATTTGATTTCAATATACTAACATCATAGATAATTTTCACAGTACTTATTCAATATGTCATGGGATTTTTAAGCCACAAAACTGACCATATACAACTTTTATATGATATCTTATTCTGGCTACATTGCTTCATGAATAAATACCATACCATCTCTTAGTGTAATAATGTATTTATTCATAAATAAGGATATTTAATAGGGTTATGTGGTTAAATGTTTAGAAATACATTTTTTTCTAAGATTTCATGCATTGTTCAAAATCAACAATTCAATATAAAGTAGTCATGTTTTCTGTAGATTTAGTTGGGGACAGCTAGCCTGAAGTGTCTGATGGGGCTTTGATTCTCAGAATAAATTTTCTGGTAGCTCTGATAATGTCATACAGATTACAATTATAATTATAATGTCAGAGAGATCACTATTTTAATAACGTGGCAATATAGTAATAATGATATATAATATTTATCCTATACTATATTCCAGAGAGCAAATGTTTCCAATAAACATAACTTACATGTTTTCTTACTTAATTTTCCCAATAATCCTTTAAAGCAGCTGATACTTACAGGTTGGTAAGTAGCCACAACATTAATTGAAGTAGATCTTTTGATTGCAAAATCCACATTACCTGCCTTTACCTTTTCCTGAATAGACAAATTAATGACCTTTGCTGAGAATCTGTTTTTTCATTTTACCATTGGGAATCATAACTGCACAATCCTTTGCTTGATTATAAGCAATAAATAAGGAAATGTGGTCCTTCGTATGTGATTTTTTCCCCCTAGAGCTTTTAGTCTTAGTATGACCTTTTAGAGACTGTGACAAGATAAGTTAAAACAGAACAAAGAAAAAAAAATCCTCAAAATGGTTTAAAGATTTTGATGCAATACCTGGAATTCTGAAACTACTAGTGGAAATATAGGGAGAGTACTTCAGGATACAGAATAAGAAATGATTTTTTGGGTAGGACCCCAAAATTTCAGGAACAAAAGCAAACATTGACAAATTGGATTACATCAAATGAAAAAGCTTCTACACAGAAGAGGAAACAACAAAGAGACAACTCTACAGAATGGGAGAAAATGTTTGCTAGTTACCATTTGATTTAGGATTGTTAATATCCAGATTTTTTTTTTTAGAACACACAAATTTAACACAAGTTATTCAATTAAAGAATGGCAAGTGATCTGAGTTAGAATTGCTGTTATACAAATAATTTGGCAAGAATGTGGAGAAAAAAGGAAACTCTTATCCACTGTGGTGAGAATTTAAATTTGTATAGCCACTATGGAAAATAGTATGGAGGTTCCTCAAAAATGAAAAATGGAACTTCCAAATGATCCAGCTATGCTACTTTGGGTGTACATAGAAAGGAAGTGAATAGAATAAATAAGAGATTTCTGCATACCCGCGTTTGTTACTGCACTCTTCTCAATAGCCAAGATAGGGAATCAATCTAGGTACAGATGAGTGGACATCTGAAAATATTATACACACACACACACACACACGTGTGTGTGTGTGTGTGTATATATATATATATATATATATGACAGGATTAAATAAGAAAACATATACACATATATATTTATATGTGTTTATATATACATATATGTATTACATATATCAGAAATAAATACATATATATATTACATATATATCAGAAATACATATATATATTATTCAACCATGAAGAAAAATAAAATTCTGTCACTTATAGCAAAATGAAAGGTATTGGTAATCCTTTGACAGATACTGGAAGAAAATTATCACATGCTCTCTCTTATATGAGGAAACTGAAAAAAAAAAATCAACTTGAAAGTAGAACAGTGATTGTAAGGGACTTGAGATGAGTGCCAGAGGACAAGGGGAGTAAGTGTAAAGATGGGTGGGTGGATAGGATCAAGGTACACAGTATGCATGTGTGGAAATATTAGTGACTCCAAATCATTTTAGACGAGTTTATACTTAAGTAAATGCCAAATGTGAAGCCCTGAATGTGGGCTTTCAACATAGGTCAGTGATTTTTTTTTTTGTGAGATATATTTAATTAATTTTAAATAATTATAATAATTTTAAGTAATTTTAACACAGTAGAGGGTAAAAACAGCCATGGTTTAATAAAGAATCCTCAGAAAATTCTATATATGTTTTCAAATATCCATCATACTTATTAACTGTTAAATATTTTAAAATTTTATGTCACATTTACTGTTTTAAAAAACTTTGTAAATAATTATTCTTTTAACTTATTAATGTCTGCTACCATTGTCTGATTATCAAAAAGGCATCAATAAAAATTTGGTTATTATGATAATATCATACTTGATTATCTTTAATTTTCGAGTCTATGATTATAACTGAGTTTTAATTAACAACATTGACTTGGCTTTTACCTCCTTTTTTTTTTTTTTTTTTTTTTGTTTAGCTCTGGTATCACTGAGGATGATCCACGATGGTTGGGGGCTTGGTGGATCGGATTTCTCATATCTTGCTTCATTGCTTGGTCTTTGATAGTACCTTTCTCTTGCTTCCCAAAACATTTACCAGGTAAAAAAGTTCTCTTTAAAACCAGAGTGTTTTTTTCCAATTCTAGCAATAATGTAGTTTTTCTTTTTTCGGTACAGGAGATTGAAGCAGGACCCTGTCCATTGAGCTAAACCCCTCAGTCCTTTTCTTTTGTGTATTGAGGCAGGATCTCACTAAGTTTCTTAGGGTCTCGCTAAATTGCTGAGGCTAGCTTTGAACTTGCCATCCTCCTACCTCTACTTCTAGAGTTGCTGGTTATAAGTGAAAGTCACTGGGCCCAGCCAGATGTTGTTTTCTATATGACTAATAAGACTGTACATTTGTCCTCTTTACTTTTGTATAGAATCTCAGTTGTGTGCATATGCAAACTTTTGAATACCTAACTTTATTTTAGACAATGTTTACTTGCAATTTTAATATGCATGTATTTCTCATTAAAAATATATGTATATGTGTGTGTGTGTGTGTATATATATATATATATATATATATATTCATTTCCTTACTACTTACTAAATTTGTTTTTCATCTTTTATCTGGAATCCTGCTTTATTATATGTAAGACACAATATCTTTAAAATCCTTAGTTTGCATTTTGTTAATGACTAATTTCAAGGAACCTTCTGCCTCAAATCCTTCATGTTAGTTATTTGTGGTTGAAAGTACAAGTGCTTATTTTTTTCAATTATCATTGAAGTCATATTGCCATACATTCATTTTTATCATATCTTAATACTAGACATGTATCCAAAAGGAAAACTTTAATAGAAAATAATGTTCATTGTCCTCTCTGAGATCTTGCCTCTGTATCTGAAATAGGTATATATAGAAGTACTCTTCTCTAGGTTGGGGATATTTAGTGATTCCCATTGTCATTTGCAATAAAATAGATGATTAATTTTTGGAAATGGGCAAAAGAGAACTTGACAGATTAAAAGTAGATGAACTCATTGATTTCTTTTTATTGCAGGTCCTCCAATTTATGATTCCATATGTTGACTATTTTCTCAGATTTATTCACATAGTACTATTGAAAAATGAAGCTAGGCCTGGTAATACCAGCTACTTTGGTAGGCTGGGAATTTGCAGGAAGATTGCAAATTCAAGACCAGCCACACCAATGTAGACGTTCAGCAACTTAGTGAGACTTTTACTTAAAAAAAAAAAAAAAAGACTGGGGGATATAACTTAGTGGTAAAGTGCACTTAGGTTCAATCTCCAGTACAAAATTAAATAATAAAATTAAAAATAAAAGGGACATTGTGATAGTAAATATTATTTTTTATCTGCCAAGCATCTTAGAAGAAAAGAGAAAATAGCTGCAATGTACTTTAATATATAAAGGACGAGAAAGAGAAACATTTGAAATGTAGACAACATGTTAAGAGACTTGAAATGAAGAAAGTTTATAGGAGATGAGCAAAATTGTCTCATTTTAATGGTTAGACTGGTTGGAACTTCCTTAGGTAGTGTAATGAAAGTTAGCTCTTGGGCCGGCCTCATCGCAGACATAAATATTTGTACTATTTTGTTGACAGAGAGGAACTGACCTCTTTTGTTATGGAATTTACATAGCTGTGGAAGTTTGTGTCAATTAAAAAGTAAGCATTTTTTGAAATGGTGAGTGAAATGATAGAGCAAGTACGTTTACTATTTTTTCCCCAGGTACAGCAAAAATTCAAGCTGGAAAAATTTCCCAGACTCATCAGAATAAGAGTAGTTCCTTGCAACACACAGATGAGAATTTTGGAAAAAGTTTTAAAGATTTCCCAGCTGCTCTGAAGGTGAAATAAACTGTTTTCACTTTCACTTTTTTCCCCTTACTTTCCTTCCATCCCTCATCTGCATGTACATAATGCATATGTAAAACACACATACAAACCTTTTTGTAGTATATTTTTGTTTGCTCATTTACTGAAATTCTACATTTTATCAACATCTCTTCAGATTTAGTTTTTTTCCCCTTGAGAACAACTATTCCAGAGTAGAATAGCTGAAAAAGCATGAGTTATTTTATTGGTGATATCAATAATCTGTGGTCCCTCTTGGGCACGCTAGCCCATTTTCCTCTCTTATTTCCCTTATGCAGTGCCTGATCACTTATCACTGAAGCCTTTTACTTCTTCCCTCAGCCACCTTTCCTCTCCTCTCCACATGTGCACATCTTGTAAGCTTGTTCATAACTTAATTCCAACTACTATTATTTTCTCTTACAGTAAGTCTGTTCTGTTTCATAAATTTTCCTTAACTTATTTTATAAATTATAATTTACAAAAATACTTTCAAGAATTATTGGTTTCCATTTTTTTTTATCCTTATACCTTCTGTGTAGAAATTCCTATACTGATTCAGTTCTCTATGAGTACGGAGTTTTATTGCTGCTTTTCCTTAGATGGGATATCACCTAATATCCTTGAATGTCTGAAAAATATTTCTGACTAAATGAATATTTTGAGGGTCATCCCACTTTAATTCCAGGAGTTTTGGGGTACTGTTTGTTCTTTTCTATGTAAATGTGTTGCAGTTGAAATTCTAGGTTAGTATGATATTGATTTTCCATGTGTCAACTTGCAAAAATTTTCATGTATCTGATTTCTAGTTAATGCTTAAGCATAAAGATTAGAAGCATTCCAGTAAAAAGACACCTATTTATTTGCTCAACTTTATTCTAAATTTCAGACGCCTTTTAATCATGAAATGATTCTATGAGTGTCATTATGATCCTTAGAGACCAATCTCATCTGTGCTCATAGTCTCAAGGTTTTTGTTTAGTATGGACATAAGAATTCAAAACACAATTAAAAATCAAATAAGTGGATATATAGTACATGCATCTATAATAATAAGTGTGGGTAAGGAAACCTCTCCAAGTGAGCTTCTACCTTCTGTCTCTAGCCTGTTGAGTGTAATAAAGGCATGATCATGGCATTGATGAAGTCTCTATTCTCTAGATGCTTCACCTACCCATTTTCTCATTGATACATATGTAAATCTATTAATTATCCTTAGTTATATTTTGATGCTGGAGAGAATGCTGTAATTTTAAAGGCTAATATTGTGTTTATTAAAAGTTTTGATATTTCCACAATGCTACCATTTTAATGCTGCACTTCACAGTATAATCTTAGTTATTCATTTGGTGAACTGTATTTTTTTCTTTAGAATTTGATGAGGAATACTGTCTTTATGTGTTTAGTTTTATCAACTTCTTCAGAAGCCTTAGTTACTACTGGATTTGCAACATTTTTACCTAAATTTATAGAAAATCAATTTGGACTGTCATCCAGCTTTGCAGCTACCCTTGGAGGTAAAACTTTTTCTTTGTCCTAACTTAATCTAATAATTTTACTTTACCACAACAACACATTTTCAGTAGGATAATATATAATTTTGAATATCTTGCACCTTGAAATATACACTTTATACTTAAAAAAAATTTTCAATTTCTTTTTCTTCTTTTTAGTTGTAAATGAACACAATACTTTTATTTTGTTTATTTTTATGTCGTGCTGAAGATCGAACTCAGTGCCTCACACGTGTGAGACAAGCGCTCTACCACAACCCCAGCCTCTACACTTTATACTTGTTTGGATAAAAGTTTCTGATTTTATGACAATTCATTGTATGAATCTGAGATAGACAATTCTATCAGGCTAAAGAGAATATCTTCATGTTCAATAGTTAATTTTACTAAACCCTTACTTAATAAAACTACTTTCATTTATGCAGTATTTTTATGTTGGCTGAAAACTTCTGTATGTTAAACCATATTGTTGCTTGCTTTTTATGTTTTCCCAGTTGTCAGTCTGATTTACTCAGTATTCCTGTGTTTTCTCTCTCGCCTTTTTTCTCCTTAGGAGCTGTTTTGATTCCTGGAGCTGCTCTTGGTCAGATTTTAGGAGGTGTTCTTGTTTCAAAGTTCAAAATGACATGTAAAAATACAATGAAATTTGCATTGTTCACATCTGGAGTTGCACTTGTGCTGAGTCTTATATTTATTTATGCCAAATGTGAAAATGAGCCATTTGCTGGTGTGTCTGAATCATATAATGGGTAAATATATTTCAATGCTTTTTTATATTACTATCAGAATAGCAAACTATGTATGCATTTACAAGTATATGCATTCTTAAATTATGATTAATTGACTTTTTTTTACTTAGAAGGCTTTTTATTTCTATGAAAGAGCATGTAGAATTTTTTGTTTTGTTTTGCTTTTAGTCTGAATAATTGATATTTTCTTTAAAAAAATTGCGTTTGTTCAAAGAGCTTTTAAGAAGCAAATACCACATACTGGGTGGGCACTATACCTGCCTCAGGGTTACTAAGACTAATACAACACAATATTTGCTTAAGAGATTCACACCTACCATGTGAATGTGTTCCCCAAATGTATATGTGTTGAAATAATTTCCATCTTTATAGGGCAATAGTATTTTTTTTGTGGTGCTGGACATCGAACCCAGGGCCTTATGCACACAAAGCAAGCACTTTACCAACTGAGCTATATCCCCAGGCCAGTCAATAGTATTTGGAGGTAAGGTCTTTAGAAGATACTTAGAATAAGAGGAAGTATCTAGAGTACAACCTCCCTGATGATGTTAATGGCTTTATAAGAAGAGGAAGAGAGACCTCAAGCCGGCTTTCTTTCTCTGTCTTGCTTTATGATATCCTCTACCATGCTCTGATGTAGCAAGAAGGCCCTTACCAAATACTGAGCAGATACTGGCACTGTGTCCTTGGACTTCTCCTGGCCTCCAGAACTATAAGCCAAATAAATTTATATTCTTTGTAAATTACCCAGACTAAGGTATTTTGTCATAGCAACAAGAAAACAAACTAAGAAAACAGTGTGGGTAGAATTTCACATTTTATTTTCCCATTAATTTTTTAAAATTAAGATTATTCCATAATATTAAATTTTCTTAATAGTTGGGTTGAAAATAAAATAAAAGATTAAAATGAGGCTAGTCCCAGTTATACCATTGTTGTATTTACTTAGAAATTTATGTGTGTTGGAGAGAAATATGTAATTTGCTAATCTGTGCTATAAATGTGTTTCTACCTCTAACCAGACTATTTGCCTTTCTTTCTTTGCTTTATTTATTTTGCTTTGAAATCCTAAGACACGAGAGGGAGATCAGGCAGGAGGCATTACACAGCAGTGCATTTTCTAGTTCACAGTAGTGCTTTAATTATTTCATTAGATATGCATGAGGCTGTTGAGGGAGGTGGTACTCCAGGTCCAGGACACCATAATTCTGTGTTATTCAGCATTTCAGATGGTAAAATGAATTGTAATTTGTTTGGAAAGTTTGCCAATACCAATAATCATGATTTGTAGTTGTTATTCACATGTCTGTCATTCCTTCACATCAGTGTGATGCCCAGTGTTCTAAAGTAGTGTTTGGTTAAGCTCCATAACATGTATTCAACACTTGTTGAATGCTTGCTCTGCAAAATCCTTATTCTAAAGGAGAGGTTTAAAAGCACAATAGTGAATGAACAATGACTTAAGTCATTGAGGATGTACAAAGTGCTGTGTAAATCAAAAGGAGAGCTTTCTATTTGATTTGATTAGATTCAGAATGAATTCATGGCCATATAAAAAATTGAGTTTAAATCAGTTAGAGATACAAGAATTTTGAGATTGATAGGTTAGAGAAGAGGGGAAGATAGAGGAGAGGAACCATGTTAAGCCAAAGGTGTAAATGCTTTAAAAAGTGAAGGCTAGATTCAAGGATCAGTTTGAATGGGGCTTCTTATGTTATATGTCTAGAAATATTAGAAAAATATCTAGGAATGTTGAAAAGTAGGTAGAAGTAAGTTGTGTAGACCTGACTTTCATCCTTATAAACTTTACACGAACTTATCACAACAAAGCACTTTTTTTTCTATATTCTTTTTAGAAAAACAAAATTTTAAATAGTTTATTATTTCAAGTAACAAGATAGATATGAATTCACTTGATATTTTTCTGTTCTGCACAAGTGTTACTACCAGGTGAGCTTTCCTTAGCATAATCAGTAAAAAAGTCAAGGTGTGTTATTTGAGTTTGAGGAGGATATAGGGATTGATTATCAAGGTATGTCAAAATCTGGAACACAAAGGTAGTGATTAATATATATGCACATCTCTTGGTGGTGCAAAAAAACCCTGAAAGTTAGTGTCATACACAAACCCACATTCACCCATGTTTATGTATGTGTGTATAGAGAGCTATAAATAGAGATAGGGCTTGATGTCACAAAGTAGGTGTGACAATGTCTGATTATTTTTCCCTGTGCCCCCCCGATTCTTAATTTTAGCCTCTATACCTGCACATTAAAATGTTTATGTCATGACCACTTAGTCAAAATAGCTTCATCCAAGAAACATGAGTATAAGAAAAAGGAAAGAGCAAATCAAGAAGCTCAAGAAGGGCCACTTCAGGGAGGAAGAGAAAGGTTGTGAGGATGCAGTTTCTAGTATAGAGGTGCAGAGAATCTTTACTCTGCCACATACAATTTTCTAACATTTTTATATTGCCTTGACATTTGATAAAATCCTTGTGTTTTAATTTGGTAATTAGTGCTGGTGATGGTGATTTGTGTTTAATTTTGTATTTAAAACCTTATAAAATATGATATTCCATAGTAAGTACATACAATATTTTTTTTCTGAATTTATCCATAGCTACATTTTCTTTGCTTATGAAATAGCTCTTGAAAAAGGCATAACTATTATTGCTATAGTTTCAGGGAATTACTTGCCTATTGTAGAGGCATAATTTTAGAGTGATAGTTTGAATTTAAATAAAAACTTAGTGTTTAAATTCTACTACTTGTGATAAACATGCCTATTTTTAAAACATTAAAATATTTAAAGTAAACTATTTAAAAGTAATTCTAAAGGTACGTACATATAAACCATATACTTGGCAAACTCTTACTATTTTTCTACTAATAGTTTCTCCTTTGCCTTACAAAATAAATCTTTATAAAATAGGTAGGCTAAAGTGACCTACTCTTCATAATAAAATGTACATTCTATGCACTGTAGTTTTCACAGTTCTATCTTATACTTTGTGTATTCTCAGTAATTATTTATAAATAACATGAGAATTATATATTAGAAAATTTAAATTTGAAAATTATTGTATTAAGGCTATTTCTAAAGGTGAAGGGTTAGTTTCTCTCTAGTCCTCTCTCTATATTTGTGCTGGAAATTTTTTGTGGGTTGAGGTGGTAATGTTTGTGTTTGTCAATAAAATCATAAACCTGGCAACAGCCTGTAGAATAGGTTAGACTAAGGAGAGACTCCAGGCAGAGTGACAGATAACTTATAATAATCTACTCTTTTGACAACACTTTCCTTCACACTTCCCATGCACTTGTTTATGGTGTGTTTTCTACCTTTCTCTTTAATCTATCTCCTTCACGAACCTCTCATTCTCTACCTACTAAAATGCCATTTTTCAGTTTAGCAATATTATCAGCTAGTACTTGGATATGCTAATTCATTTAATGTTTGATTTCCAGTGTGAAAGAGTTAGCTTAGCTTCAAGGTGGCATGGATTTATCATTCTCTCTTTCTGTTTTTCTCCCTTTCACCTCTGGCCCTGGTTTTTTGGTTAGATATCTGGTAAGTGCATTTTAGAAACACTTTTAGATGTATTGCTACCACTTTGGTAGTTTAGTGCAAAGTTGGAGCTCACTGCACGGTCATTAGCAGGTGGGCCCCCTACACCTTAAGCTCTTCTTACAAGGCTCTACTTGGCTGGTTTTATAAGGCTCCTGGTTTTAGCTATATTTGTATGCAAATAGATTTTAAGATTTCTAGCTTCAGGCTAGTGTTCTTTACCAAATTTGAGACTCTTAATCTCTGTACATATATAACCATACTTGTTACCTATTTTTCAAAACTGATTCTCCTTCTCTATTGCACCACTGGGAGTTGCCTTTGACTTTTCCATCCTTCAGTCTTCAATCAGTTAGCAAATCATCAGATATTACTGACTGCACAACCAAAATTTTTCTCCAACCTATTTCCTGCACATTTTCTTGTATTTTAAAATACAATAGAATCACAGTTATAATTGCATTCCGAGGGGCTGTTTCCCAGTTTTCCTGTACTATAAATAAAACAAAAGATCAAATTATCTATGTTCATTAAAAGTTATGATTTTTTTCATATTTTTGGTTGATTTAAAAGTTATAAACTTTTAATGAACAGGTCAGAGCATTGCCATATCTTGCCATTTATTTATTTTTTTCATTCAACATATGACCACTGAATGAAAAAAATGAAATATCTGTCTTTGCACATAGGCTTATCTCTTTGTGGGGGGAAGACAGTCAAAATAATAGTTACATGTAATCATGTTTTTTTATCTTAAAATAACAGTTCTACTTTGTATACTCATCACCTGTTGTCTGGGGTCTTCTAGATGGTCTCCTTTCTTCAAGTCCATACTCTGCACAACCTCTAGGATTACTTTTTGAAAATGAACTTCTGCAATGTCGTTTTTGTTATAAAAATACTTATTATTGGCTGGTGTGGTGGCACATGCCTGTAATCCCAGCAGCTTGGGAGGATGAGGCAGGAGGATTGTGAGTTCAAAGCCAGCCTTAGCAAAAATGAGGCGCTAAGCAACTTAGTGAGACCCTGTCTCTAAAAAAAACACAAAATAGGACTGGAGATGTGGTTCAGTGATTGAGTGTTCCTAAGTTCAATCCCCAGTACTCCCACCCCCCAAAAAAATACTTATTATATTTTGCCCGTAGGTTAAAGTTTATTATTTGTAACAAGGCCCTCGAAGAGCCTACTTAATCTGGTCCCTAATTCCTCTCCAAGTACATTTCCTCTCACTCTTGACTTCAGACACCATTTATATTTTTCCACATCCACAGGATGCTGTTTCTCACTACTATACCTTTGTGCCAGCTTTTTCTGAACCCTGCTCCACCTCATTGCCCAGCCATATCTTACTCATCCTTTAAGACTCATCTCAGGCAGTAGCTCCTCCAGTATCTCTCCTCCAAACTCTGGCTAGTGTTAGGTGACTGTCTCTGGTTCTTCTAGAATGCACTTTGGAAATATCTAACCATACTCATGTTACATGTTACTATGCAATTGTCTATGTATTACTGTATTCCTAGACCCTGAAGTCTCTGAGGGCAGGGACTATCGTATGCTGCTTTGTATTCCCATTACCTAGCATAGGTCCTAACACTTGTTCAATATGTATGGTTGAATGAATGAATGATGCATTGAAGAAGCATCTTTGATTAAAGTAACTCATTATATCATGAAAGATATTGCTTTCTGTTAAGCAGTTTTAAAATGACCCTAGGCCTGGGGATTAGGAAAAGTATATTTGGCAAATACAGAAGAGTAACCTAATCTTTCAAGGCCTCAGTTTTCCCATTGGTAAATTGAATATATTGAATGACATGATTTTATTCATCCTTTTTGGATAAAAATTCTGGGAACATAATACCTGGGGACATTTGGCAAATGTCTGGAGACTTTTTGGCTTTCAAAACCAAGGAAAACACTATTGACAGACATCTGGTGGCTGGAGTTTGGGGATGCTGCTTAACATCCCACAATTCACAGAACCAGTCTACACAATCATTGTCTATCACCAGAACGAAAATCTGCCTTCTTTGCTTATTCTGATTTTCTTCCTCCTCTTCCTCCTCCTCCTCCTCCTCCTCCTTCTTCATCACTGGCAGGCATTATAAAACTATTATTTTTACTGCTTCTCATCACAAGAAAGTAAGCGTATGTGCGAAGGTGGAAATTTTGTGTTATATGGTCAGTAATCTGTGCTCAGTGAATGAATAAATGACTGAATGTGAAGATATGATAATGCTCTGAACTTGTGTTTAAAAGTTAAGACCTAGAGCTGAGTGTGGTAGTGCACAACTGAAATCCCAGTGACCTTAGAGGCCAAGACCAACCTGGGCAACTTAGGGAAACTGTGTCTCAAAAAAAAAAAAATAATAATAAAGGAGGGTGGTGCTGAGAATGTACCTCAGTGATAGAGTGCCCTGGGTTCAAACCTTAGTATCACAAAAAAGTTATGACATACTCAGAAAAATGAGAAATTATACCCCATCTGATTCAAATGTATGATATGTCAAGATCATTGTACTGTCATGTGTAACTAAAATAAAACAAATTTTAAAAAAGTTATGTCATAGAGAATTTGATCTTCTGTCTTTTCTTATTTACAGAACAGGAGAACTGGGAAAATTGACAGCCCCTTGTAATAGCAATTGTAGCTGTTCACGATCCTATTATTATCCACTCTGTGGAATAGATGGAGTCCAGTATTTTTCTCCATGCTTTGCAGGTTGTTCAAATTCTGTTTCAGATAAGAAAACAAAGGTAAGTGTGTCTGCTACTTTACCTTTAATGAGGCAATGTGTGTATTTATGATAGTTCTTTTGATCCTATAGTGAAGTTGCTTTATCTTCCTGTCCCTCCTCCATTAAGAAACCCCAAACCTGCTGATGATAAACACCTTTCTTCCTTTATGACTCAAGTGGTTCTTGTTGAAATATCAATTTGGCAATTATTCACATATTTTTTGTAACATCACTTATGTTATTAGAAAGACTTCCAATTTCTTCCCAAACCAACATGTGTGAGTGTAGGTGTGTGAATTATGTACACTATATGTTCATTTGTATATATATAAACACATACACACAAACACACACACACATATCCTTAATGGTTTTATGTGTAATAAATACATTCAATGTGTATCTCAACATGTGAGCATCCTGCCTGGGGTAAAACAAAATATGAAACAGTGAACATTTTTTGTATTTTCTATCCTATATACTTTTAAATTACTATCAAACAACATTTAATAATCTGTCATATAAATGTTGGTGGCAACTCATAATATACCTGATAAAATATTTTGATGATATTGTATGGAAGTTTAATCTTTAGAATTATATTTTTGATAATTAGATCATTATCAAGAAGTAGCTATAGAAAATTTTAAAAACTTCAGAAGAAGTTTAAAGAATTTAATCCCCAGAGGTTTATTTTCCTTCAAATCAAGTAGATATCTGGAACTGCTTTAGCTTCAAAACACCTAAAGAAAACCAGGTGTTTGTATCAGTTAAAAAGAATCAAATTCCACAAGTGACCTTGGTGGATACCTTAGAATCAGAACTACTTAGCAGGTAGCTATTCCCTTGAGAGGTGGATAAGTAGGTAGCATTTTCTTACATATAAATATTAAAGAGTTAAATTATTAGAAAGGTTTTAAATGCATAACTAAAAATGTACAGACATAAATACCATCCTGCTTAAGGAAATGCTGATGAAAAATCTAACACCCAGAGCACACTTGGAGTACCTTTGATGATTTTGATATGGTTAATTTGCATTTGTATTTTTGACCAAGTAATAAGATGATTACCTCCTTACACAGAAAATTGCCATCTGGATATTGTATAGTAAGAACAAGTTATTTTGACTTCCAAATATTGTCTTTGTCTTGGATTTTTATGTTCAGCAAGTCCACATCACTAACCATTGATTCACAAGACATTTGTTCTTACGGAATAGTTTAAATAGGCAAAATGCAAAAAAGACAAAATAAAAAAAATAAATATATGAAAAATGCATAAAAAGTAATAAATACATATGCACATTTTCTCACAACAATATTCATCTTATATTTTATACCTGTGCCCTCAACTACAAAAACAGACTTCATGGGCAAATGTGTATTTTATGTAAGAGAGCTGTGAAGTTTTTATCATAATAAAAAATCCTGTTTTCAGTTTACCCTCTTACAATTTTAAATGAATTACTTTATTATTTGATACATCTAATTGCTTAGTATGTATTAGTTTTGGAGGTCTCATCTTCATATTTGGTTTCCTGTATCCATGCCAGTGGTCTTAAAACTGCTTTCTTAGCACTGAAGATAGGTCTCTGGTTATTGGAACTATAAAACATCAACTTTCTTTGACTTTCCTGACTTTTTTTTGATGGTGGCTGTGATTTAAAATGTGTTAAAAGATTTATAGTAGGAATGCAGTTCAGATTTAAAATGCTTTTAAGAAAAAATTGTGGCTAACCAACTTTTTATTTTTTATTTTATTTGTTTATCTATTTCTTAAGTTGCCTTTTGTGGTCCTGGGGATTATAGCTGGTGATGCTTTATCTCTGAGCTATATCCCCAGCCCTTTTTATTATGAGACAGCATCTTGGTTAATTGTTGAGGCTGGCCTCAGACTTGTGATCCTTCTACTTGTGATCCTTCTACAGATGGTCCCGAGCACCATCATGCATAGCCTAACCAACTTTTTACTTATCTGAATTATTTTTTCTACAAAGGAAAACCATGTGATTTTTTTGATCATGCTAGCTTTTAACATTTCATATTATCATTATATGCATAAGTATATTTCTATACATACTAAGTATATATGTAAAATAGTCTGTAGGATGATGATATTGTCATGTCTATTGTTTTGTTGTCATCAACCTACTGTGTTAGGAAGGATAGTTTTACTTGCACTAAAGTAATTCCAATAAGTTCAAAAAATTACAGTTAGAAGGTTATAATTAAAAGAAGCAAGTTGTTTTTTCCAAATCCTTAGGATGTGTTAGTTATGACACTTGTCACAATTCTAGTGTTTGCTGTTAAACTATTGCAGATAATAAGATTGTTACTATAGTCTTCGCTTTCTGTAGTTGAAAAGAATAAAGTTATTTAAACAATTATGGTCTAATGAAAACCTAAAGTGTGTGAGATCACATAACTGCTATCAATTTGTTTTGTAAGTTATGAGACAGTAGTAAGTTACATATTGAAGTAATGACACAAGTCAAACTACAGATGATTCTACTGCAAATGTATGGTTTGTTTCTACTTACTTAATTTTTTAGGGTTAATTACTCTTTCTCATCATTATTTATTGTATATGGATTAAGACAGTATGCAAAGTTTTGCCAAGTCTAAAGAGATCAGCTTATTTACAATGATAACAATCTATTTTCAGAATAAATACAGTGTTTTATATCTAACTTTTCCAGGCATATTACAACTGTTCCTGTATTGAAGGGAAAGCAGAAATAACACCTATGGCAGATAATTTTGGTTTTGAAGCTAAAGCAGGAAAATGTGAAACTCACTGTGCGAACTTGCCCATATTTCTTGGCATTTTCTTTGTTGCAATTATTTTTACCTTTATGGCTGGTACTCCAATAACTGTGTCCATATTAAGGTATGTATCATTTGTGAATCTGCATTTTCTGAGGCAACATGTTGAGTTAAAAGAAAAATAGACTCTGTGGCAACTTCAGCCCTTGCAAACTCATCAATTCTGTGGCATTGGAAAAGTAACCTCACAGATCCCCAGATATATGGAGTTTAAATCAGATTGTGTGAAAGCATCTTAACTTTGACTACCTGGGATGTACTTGGTTTTTCTCTGCCTGTTTTTATAAAGCTTCTTTTTGTGTGAGCTGAAGATACATTCAATTCAATTTGGGCATCATGGAAATGAAGAGCACTCCCTGTAAGCCAGAATTAGAAATGACATGCATTCTGCCTTAAACATGAGGTGCTCTGAAAGTAAATCCTCCTGGAGACAGGGCTTCAATAAGGAGCTGGCTGTCACCTGGATGTTTGCTTTTTATGCTTTCAATTGTTCCTTTTTTTTTTTTTTTTTCCATATTGAGCTTTACAAAACTATTTGCTAGCTGCCCTACCTTGGACTCACCAGCCTTTCTGTATTTTTCCTAGCAAGCTGTAGATTTTCTTGTTTCAACATTTTGTTTCATAATAGTCACTTGCTACCTTTTCATGTATTTTTAAAAATATTTTTTTAGTTGTCAGTGGATCTTTTATTTATTTATATGCAGTGCTGAGGGTCGAAATCAGGGCCTCACACCTGCCAGGCAAGTGCTCTACCACTGAGCCACAATTCCAGCTCCCTCATGTATTTTTTGATGAAAAAATGTTTCTGGATTCTATTCTGAAAACATTAAGTAGTTAACACTACACAACATGAAAATTGGAAGTATTTAAAGAAGAGGAAAATGCTTTTAATTTTTTTTGAAAAATTATAGAAATTACTTTCAACTACTTGTTTTAAAAGACTGGTGGTTGTCTTTTATCTTTCATATGATTTTCTTCTTGTGATCAACATTGTGTCTCTTTAATGTTTGACACTTATGACTTGAAGAATTATTGTTGAGTCAAATGGAGCTTCAGATTCATCCCTGAATCTGTCTCAGATCTATACCCTATTCCATAGGTATGATTTCTGTATCAAAGTTAGAAAGGGAATAAGAATTATGTGCTTGCAACTTAAAAATGATAGTAAAAACTCAGCATTTTTTTTTATAAATTTTAGTTTATTTTTTTAAAATTCCAGATTTATTTGATTTAATTGGCAAATGAAATTTGAATATATTTAAGGTGTGTAATACAATATTTTAAAATATATATACACTGAAATGATTATCACAATCAAACACACACACACACACATATATATATATTTATATCATCTTACATAATTATCATTTGTGTGTGTGGTGAGAATGTTTGCCATCTACTTTAATTTTTTTGCTGTAGATGGACACAATATCTATCTATCTATTTATTTTTATGTGCTGCGGAGGATTGAACCTAGTGGCTCACGATTGCCTTACTGAGGCAAGTCCTCTACCACTGAGCTACAATCCCAGCCCTCCCATCTACTCTTAACATATTTCAAGCATACAATACAGTATTATTAAGTGCATGCTGTGCATCCCATCTCCAGAACCTGCCCTGAGTAATTGAAACATTTTACCCTTTGACTAACATCACCCCCTTTCCTCACCCTCAGCTTCTGCCAATCATTAATTGTTCCCTATACTTATGTGAAGTTGTTGTTTTTTAAAGTATCCACATATGAATGAGATCATGTAGTATTTTGTCTTTATCTTATTTATTTCCATTAGCATATCTTCAAGTTTCTTCATACTGTAACAAATAGCAAGATTTCCTTTGCTTTATAAGGCTGAATAGTATCATCTGTCACATTTTATTTATCCATTCACTTAGGTTGAATCCATATCTTAGCTATTGGGAATACTTCAATGAACACTGTTGGACATACTTATTTCATTCCCTTTCATATGCAATCAGATGTTAGATTGCTGAATCACATGCTAATTTTAATTTTTGAGGACCCTCTGTATACTACCTTTCATAATGACCATACCAGTGTTCATTCTTTCTAATATATGCTATGTTTCCCTTTTCTCTAAATCTTTGCCAACATTTGTTATCCATTATATATTTTTTATAATATTTACACCAATAGGTGTGTTTATTTAATTTATTTAGTTTATTCTGATTTTGATGTACATTTCCCTGATGATTTCTTATGTTGAGACTTTTTTTCATATTCTTGTTGACCATTAGTATATATTCCTTGCAAAATTATATTTTGGTTATTTTTTGAATTGGATTCTCTTTCTAGCTATTTTCTTGTTTTAGTATCTGATTTCCTTTGGATGTTAACCCCTCATGTAATGTATGGTTTGCAGATATTTTTTCAATTCTATAGGTTATCTTTTCACTTTGATTGTGTCCTTTGCAGTGTAGAAACATTTTAGTTTGATATAATCTCATTTATCTATTTTTGCTTTTGTGCCTATGCTTTTGGTTTCATACATTTAAAAAATTCACTGACCAGACTAATGCTAAGTAACTGTACTGTTATATGCTATTTTTTTGCTTAAGTTTTAAATATTCAAGTCTTGTGGTTAAGTCTTTAATCCATTTTGAATTGATCTTACTCATGTTACGAGTTAAGGATCCAATTTCATTCTTATTCATGTGAATATTTAGTTTTCACAATGCAATTTATTGAAGAAAATCTTAATTGCCCATAGTATGTTCTTGATACCTCCATCAAAGTCAATTATATAGATTTACTTTGTGGCTTCCTATTCTGTTCAATTGGTGGGTGGTGTGTGTGTGTGTGTGTGTGTGTGTGTATCTTGTATGCCAGAATCATATTTTTTCCTTTGTATATCTTTGTACTATACTCTGAAATTGGTTGGTATGATGCCTTAAGCTTTGTTCTTTTTGTTCAAGATTGATTTAACTATTCTGAATCTTTCTATATGAATATTAGTATTATATTTTCTATTTTTTGTAAATGATGCTATTGGCATTTTGATAGGAATTATATTGAAACTGTAGAATACTTTGAGTAGTAGATATATTTTAACTATTAATTTTTCTATTCCATGAGCATAGGATACCTTTCCATTTATTTGTGTCTTCCTCAATTTCTTTCATTATCTTTTTTATATTTTTAGTGCACAAACTATACTCCTTTGATTACTATTATTCCTACATATTTTTATGCAATTGTAAATGGGATTGATTACTTAGATTTATCTAATTTTTGAATAGTTTATTGTTATTGTATCAGTCCCAGAATTTTACTAAATTCATTTGTTAATTCTAATATTTTTGGTGGAGTCATATATATATATATTTTTCACACACATATAAATAATTAATATAAATCATCTGTAAAAAGACAGTTTTAATTCTTTATTCCCAATTTTTATGCCTTTTATTTCTTTTTCTTACCTAAGAACTTTGGTCAGGAATTCAAATACTGTGATAAACAGAAATTGTGATATTATATTCCTATCTCAAAGGAAAGGCTTCCAGTTTCTCACCATTAATTATGATGCTAGCTATAGGTTTTTCATATATGAAAATGTTCCCTCTATACCTAATATTTGAGAGATTAGGTGTAGAGGGAACATTTAAACGTGACTCTTCTCCTTTACCTTTGTTAAAATTCATAGGGTCTGGTGATGTTTTTTAGTGTTATTTAATTCTGATGAAACTTTTCTTCTTTTATAATCCCAGAATGAATAAACTATAAGATCTTTTAAATAACCTGTTTATTTATATGCACATTTACTTTTATATCAAAATGCTAAACTGATATAGATATGAACTTGTTCGAAGAGTGATTATTCTATATAACCTTTTTTGGTCTCACTTGCATTTAATATTTCCAGGTGTGTTAATCAAAATCAACGATCTCTAGCATTAGGAATACAGTTCATGTTACTTCGATTATTAGGTATGTCATTTCATTGGTAATTGTTGGCTATTTTGGTTCATTGATTTTATGAATCTATTTCTATATGGTATATGCCAAGAAAATAATTAAAATAAAGAGGAAAACTATATAATTGTCATTTAAGAAAGCTATTTTCTAATACTCAGGATGTAACATTAATTATATACCACATGATAGCATGATGACAACTTTTCACAACCCAGGGTTGTTTCCAACCCTGTTGCAAATATAACTTTATAAGATGTATCAAATTTACTTAGAATATAAAATAAAATCTTTAATACATAATTTAATTTATCCCTGTTTTTATCTTTATTTGTGACACTGTTATGATGCATTAACAGTAAAAATTAATGAGTTAAAATATGTCAGTAGCGACAGTGGTGTAGACATTTTTACAAACTAAGAACCGATGGGAGAAATAATATAGTCTAGAGAATTTTCTAAGTTTTTAGATATGGGAATTTGCAGATGTAGGAAGAATAAAAAAGAAATATAATAAACATAATATTGTGATAATTAATTAAAATAAAAATAAAAAGAACATTAGAGATTACCTAAAACAAATTTCTTATTTTTCTGATGAGTAAATTAAGTTTCTGAAGGATTCAGGGTTTTGTCCATAGTTACACAATTAATAATGGAAATGAGACCAGGAAAATGGTCCTTTTTTCAGTCAATTGCACTAATATATAAAATTTCAGTTGTTGATAGACTTTTTTTATTTTTTATTTTTTTATATGTGGTGCTGAGAATTGAACCCAGTGCTTCACACATGCTAGGAATGCACTCTACCATTGAGCTACAACCCCAGCCCCAATCAAGTTATTTTTGACTCTATCATGCTACATGTCATGAAAGCACAGAGCAGATATAGCCTGTTTTTTTTCTCAGAAGTACTACTGGAAATCTGACATTTGACTTGTAACTGTTGGAAGTGTCTTGACTACAGTCATCTCTGAGTGTCACTGGAGGATTTGTTCCAAACCCCTGCAGATACCAAAATCACTGGATGCTCAAGTCCCTAATGTAAAATGGCTTAGTATTTTTATATAATTTAGGCATATCCTGTTCTTCCATATAGGTCAATCTGGGCTGGGGCTATAGCTCAGTGGTAAAGCAGTTGCCTAGCATGTGTGAGGCACTGGCTTAGATGCTTAGCACCACATAAAAATGTACAAATACATATAGGTCAATCACCTCTAAATTACTTATAATACATAAACAATGTAAATGCTATGTAACAATACGGCTGTTATACTATATTGTTTAAGGAATAGTGACAAAGAAAAACAGTCTGCACGTGTTCAGTATAGATGAATATTTTAAAAAGCATTTTCAACCTATTGTTGGTTGGCTCCAATAATGTGTGTATGTGTGTGTGTGTGTGTGTGTAAGAAATACTCATGTTTATTAACATGTTACATATATGAATGTACTCATACAAATTCATATTAATTTGTATACACAACACATGTATTATAGTTCAACAGACTTACTTTTATATTATGAATAAGCATTCTAATTTTTAAAATCTATAATAGCTAATTTCAAATGCATATTCATTAAATTATAAAAACAATGAATTACTAAGTTAAATTTTAATATAATATATGCTTAAGATTTCTGTTAGTATTTTTGAACTGATTACAAATATATAATTAAATATATTTATTTTAAAGTATTTTATCTGTCTTTTTGCCTTGTACATGAAATGATTAACTTTCTCATGGACAATCTAGTGCCCATTTTTATGTATATAAATACACATATAGCTATGTATATTAAAAACTTGTGATTGCAAACTGTAACCTTTACCCTTTTGTATTTTGCCTATAATTCTTCTAGGCACAATACCTGGACCAATTATATTTGGTGTCACGATCGACAGCACATGTATTCTCTGGGATATTAATCAATGTGGAATTAAAGGTGCTTGCTGGATTTATGATAACATAAAGATGGCTCATATGCTAGTAGGTATAGGTAAGTGACTTCTTGAAAACTTTAGAGTAAATATGAAGTAAAAAAAATCTCATTTTTGGTTCCGTAAGTCATAGGAGTTATGGAAAGTTCAATGCAAACTGATGGACAATCCTGGAGTCCTGAGCAGAAATCATTTGCTATACTATGTAATGAGAGTCTTTGAAGACAGTCTTCAAGGCTCAGTCTTTTTTTTTTTTTTTTTTTTTGAGAGAGAGAGAGAACTTTTAATATTTTATTTTATTTTTTTTTTTAGTTTTCGGCAGACACAACATCTTTTTTTGTATGTGGTGCTGAGGATCGAACCCAGGCTGCACGCATGCCAGGCGAGCGCGCTACCGCTTGAGCCACATCCCCAGCCCACAAGGCTTAGTCTTAACTAGAAAGTATAATTTTAACTTTCATTATTTCACACATCGTATAATTTTCTTTTTAAATTTTTTTTTCACACTTTTTATGGGAGTTTACCCAAAAGATAAAGATAAATTCTGAGAATGATGGTCATCTAGGTGTTCAGGCTTTGGAAAACATAGACCTGCTGTAGGGAAGTGTCCTTTGGTTCTGAGACATGTTGTAAGAAATTTTTTATAGTTTATAAGGTTAGCCTTGATGCTTAACCCTATTCACCTTTTATGGTCTGTGATATTTTGGTTAAATAGCAAATGAAAGTTAAGATTAAGGAAGTAGAGTAGCACATGTAATGTGTAGTAGTATGATAAATTTAAAATTTAAATTTCAAAAATAACTCAAGGAATTAGAATATTTAAAAATAGAGAAGTCTAATATATTTGTATATCTATGTAGCTCCTCTTTCTACAAATATAGTAATGGTTGTATCAATGAGCATTCTTGATTTACAAATATACATTTTTAAATAAAATAGTAATGATTAGTAAAAAGAAATCAGCTTCTAGAAAAACTACATGGCAAGATCACATTTAATTTATTCTACTGGCACTTATTAAATGCTTAGTATTATGGTTGGAGCTAGTTTTTCTTTGCCTCATTGATTTCAAAACCAGAGTTCTTTGAAAACAGATCAAAGTTTGTGAAGTAAATCTTAATGTTTCATATTTTTAGGTAATACAGCAGGGTAAATTTGGTTAAGTAGTAAATGTGATATATTTCTGTAGAAGATTTCTCCTAGGAACTCCAAAGGGTTTTTTTTTTTTTTTTTTTTTCCCATTTGAACACGAAAACCCTGCAACTTATTCAAGTTTAAGGATGATATAGGCTATTTTATTTTATCACAGACACTTGGTTACTTATGAATTTCTTAAGATATGATAGTGTGTTGAAGTTATAAATGGAAAGTGGATTTACTTAATCCTACACAACAATTACTTGACAAGAATGTGCAATCATGACCGTGGATACAATAATTACTGTACATTTAAGTAAAGGGCCAAATACATAATTAATTTTTATTTTTCTATTTAGCTGTTACTTGTAAAGTTATCACCATTTTCTTCAATGGATTTGCAATCTTTTTGTATAAACCACCACCACTGAACACAGATGTGTCATTTCAAAATCAGAATGCAGTTGTGACAACGGTTGCAGTAGAAAGGGATCTCAACAAAGCAGGAAATGAAGGGTGAAGAGAAAAAGATTATTTGACAGTTGGAAAATTGACCTCCATTTCTAAGAACACAGTGCCACAGCAGCATTATCTACCGAGTATAGTCAATGGTATTTTAAACACTGATGGTTTATAATCACATGTGTTTGTTGCATATGTATGGACTCTTGATTTTCATACAAGAAACAGACCTGTGCCTTCAAAGCCAACCAAAGCCTCAAAACACACACAGGCTCACTTATTTTTCACTGTCTAGGTATGAAATCTCCAACCAATAGCAAGAAAAATAGCTAAAAATTAGTTTAAAATCCATATTTAAAAAACACCATGATGAAAAGTTTTTATTTTGTTTACAACTTGTTGCATTTTAATTTTTGTCTCTAATAATCTAAGCGTATTTGGAAAACTCGTAATGTAAAAATTTAAACTAATCACTGTTATGTCATTGTTTCTTGGAATTGTGAAAGCCCATGAATTTAAAGGCAGCTTTACAATGTAATTTGTTTTTAAATTACATATATTAATCTGATCTTTATTTTACTAAAGTTAAGTTGTTGAACTATTTAGAATATAAGTTAGTTACCTTCTTTGTGTCCCAGTATATGAAAAATTTCAACATCAAATATACAAGTTCATTTCAACATAAGATTTCCAGTAGCTGATTTTTTATGTTGCTGATTTTTAATACTTATTCTTTTGTTCTGTGATAGTATTATTCAATTATATATATTTCAGAAGAAAGAACCAGCTTCCACAATGAAAAGTGCCAATTAGACATAAAAAGATTCCTTAATGTGATATTACTTGTATACAGAATAATTTTTCTTAATTTTAAACCTGATAACCTAGCACATTACTTAGACTACCTACAATATGGCTTTGCACATAGAAGGCATCTATTATTGTTATTTGATTAAAACATTAAACCCTGTTCTTTGCTGCATTTAGTATAAAGGTGAAGTATTTCATAAACCTGATAAAATTATAAATAAACTTCATTTATGTAGGTCATATTTATGTCAGATTTACTCAGAATATAGAGGAACTAGTTCAAATCAACCAAAGCAACTTCTACTATTGTTAAAAATTTTACTGACTAGAAAAGTGTTATCAGATTTCCCCCATCAGAGCCTTCCCCTAGGTTTTTTTTTTTTTTTTTCTCCAAGCAGGGTTTTAGTAGACTGTGATGAGGTTATCACAGAGAGAGTAAAGACCTAGTGGGAAGCCAGGATCAGAAGGACTAGACATTTGCAGAATTTAAGAGATTGGTTGGTGGAAATCTGTGATAGATGAGTATTCAGGATCCTAGGAGCATTCATAAGCTGAAATTCAAGGAGAAGGATGGAGGTGTTATGAAGCAAGCATACCTGGCTATTAGATGGGAGGAGCAGAAGGTCAGGAAGCAGAGGGATAGATAGAGCTGCTTAAACTGGAACATTTAAGCACCAAAAATTAAACCTGGAAAGCCAAAAATTCAGGTATTTGGGAAGTGGGAAATTTCGGCAATCAAATGTGAGAGTTAGGGGAACAAATATGTCATTACCTCATGTGAGACTCTTCCTCTCACCCAGCCAGACACATTCAGATGCTGCTACCTGTTGGGACCAAGGCTAAAATAGAATTTAGGCTGAAGGGTGCTAGTGTGGACACAAAGAACTGCAAGGGAAAATTTCATAGCAAGTAAACTAATGGTAAATCTGAGACACTTACTGATAGAAATGTGAAATGAGAATAAGAAAGTAAACTATAGAAAGTAATTATACAAACATCTGAGTCTAGGACCAATTAATTTAGGGAGAAGAACAAAAAAATCACCCCATGCATAGAAACAGTTTGAACAAGTCATCAAATAATTGGCATTTGTACTCAAGGGCTACATTGTATTCAGTATACTCTGTTTTATAAGATGATAACATTTTTAACAAACATTTTAATGAAAATAGAATAAACCAATAATTTTAGCCTTTAAAAGGATTCATTATTTATGATATACATATTTAGAAAGAATACCTCCTTTGACAATAGATGATACAGACACTACTATAATTTATAATCATCATTTTTACTTTTGTATCTGCCTAGGTTATATGGGTTTTTACTTTTATATCCACCTAGGTTATATGCTACTTCTAGGACAAATTTTTTCAGAATATGTGTTTCTCGCAATTTGTAATGATTTTAAAGTAAGGTTGAACTTATATGTTGACATATGGGATTTTGTACATAATTGGATATATATCTTAAAACTTTTAAGACATTTTTGTCTTAATTGTAGAAAATGCAAATGTAAAACTGTTATATATAGAAAAACTGAATATATTTGACTTTACCATGTAAATTGGAGGAATATATAGGTATAAATTTCTTTCAGGATTTTTATTGTAAACAATTATACAAAATAAATGTACATATATTTCATTGAATCAGAATGTTTGTATTAGATTATTTTAAGCATTTGATCTTATTAAATAACACAGTTTTGGAAATTTTGGCTTGTCTCTGTTTGTGAATATAAACACGTTTATGGATGGGAAAGGGACCTTGGTGCACATTTGAACTGGGTGAATAAAATTTAACGAATTCAATGATTTTTGGTAACTCAACAGATGTATTTAATAGAAAACATTTGTTATTAGATATATACTAGAAACATTCTTGCACATGATAGTTTCTGTGTAACGGAGTGACATAAGATTTATATGAGTAGGCTACATGTTGCAGATAGTTTATTGTAAAATATCTGAAACTTAGAGAAGTAATATGGTTTATAAGGGACATATTTAGTTCATCTTGGTTATCAAAATGCTCAGTAAAATACTTGTGAAGAAATCACATGGGACTCTAACAGTTTTTACCTAGTCTGGCTCTTTCCTAAAATCCCACATTAAATTTATTTCTCATGGTTTCTTAGTCTTTTCCAATCTGAAATAGTTCTTCAGTCTTTCTTTCTTATTGTGCTTCTTTTCCATTGCTGAATATTTATTAACTCCAAACTTCAGTGACTTAAAATATTTATTTTCTTATGGTGTCTGTGGGTCAGCAATTCAGGAGCAGTTCCGCTGGGTTTTCAGTAAAGAAGTTAATTAGGACTATAATCCTAGAAAGACTTGCCTGGGATGGGATCATCTGCTTGTAAGAAGGGGTGTTCATGTGGCTGTGAGAGAGCTCCATTCCCCAACATGTGGTCCCCTTCATAGGGCCTGAAGACATGGCAGGGGTGAAGGATAGAAAGGAGAGTGGTAGAACAACCAACACTCAAACTATAGTATCTAGTGGGACCTAGTATTAGTGACATATCCCTTCTAAAAGCTGCATTCTGTTGTCATTCAGTGAACCATGGCAAGCCTAATCACTTATGCAAAGATGCTTCACCACAGCACCTAAATTCATAGGTTGAAACAACCAGGGAGGGGGAGACATCTTTAGAAGTCTGCCTATCACGTCTGATACAATGTGGGAGGAAACCACAGAAATGAAAAGGCTGGGTCACTGGAGTAATCCTAGAAGCTGGCTACTACACAAGATCCTGATGTTTTGGAAAAGGATTGTCCAATGATTTTGTAAAATATCCTTTAATTTGGGTTTGTCTGATGTTTCCTAATGATTAATACTGATATATATTTTTTGGCAAAAATTCTAAAGATGGTGCCCCTGATCTTCCAGCACATTGCATCAATATGATGACTGTATATGGTAGATTTTTGATCATTTTGATAAGTTTTGTGTTCGCCAGCAATGACTGGTCTAACTTTATTTCCTTCTTTGTTTTTAAGAAATATCTCTTGTGTAGATACTTGGAGACCATGCAAATATTTATTTCTCAGCAAGCTTTCACCCAAGTCTGACATTTATTGATGACTCTTACATGCACTCTAATCTGTTTTTTTGCCAACAATGATTTTCTATTTCCATCACTTCTTTAAGTTTATATTAATTAGGATTCTACTCTAAGAAAGAGCTATCCCAAATAAGTTTGCTCAATTGTGTAAGTATACATTGATTTTTTTTTATTCTGTGGAATATTATTTTTATTCATTAAATTGTCTTACGTTCGGTAGTTGGGAACACTATCATGTTGGTAATTGTTTCTTTGTTTGTTTCATATGCACATCATTATTGAGCATATTTGTACAGCTCAGCACCATAAAATGTTCCTGGTTAGCTGAGCACAGTGTTGCCTGCAATCTCAGTAACTCGGGAGGCTGAGTTAGGAGGATTGCAAATTCCATGCCAGGCGCAGCAATTTAGTGAGAACGCTGAAACTCAGCAAGAAGCTGTCTTAACATTAAAAAAGCCAAATGCACGCCTGTAATCCCAGTGACGTGGGAGGTTGAGACAGGAGGATCTCAAGTTCAAAGTCAACCTTGGCAACTTAGAGAGGCCCTAAGCAACTTAGCAAGACCCTGTCTCAAAATAAAACACAAAAGAGCTGGGGATGTGGCTCAGTAGTAAAGGCCCCCTGGCTTCAATCCTTGGTACCAAAAAAAAAAAAAAAATACTAGGGGTATAGCTCAATGGTAAATTACTCCTGGATTCAATCCCCAGTACCATAAATAAATAAATAAATAAATGTTCCTGGTTGTTCTGCTCCTGTACTTTACCTTCTACCAGAATTCCTAGTTCCTTGTATTGAAGATGGCTTTTAAAAACCAAGATTTTCATGTCAACACAAATCTCAACATCTATTTCTTTTTTTTCATATGTGAATATGCACATGAATACCTCCAATTGAGATCTAGTGCCACTGAGTTCATTTCAGTTTCCCTTATTTTTACCTGTAAACCCTTTCTCTGAGAGTGAGAAACCTGGCTCTCATTATCTACAAATCATTTGTCCTATATTGAAGCATTGATTTTCTATTGCTAATATGACAGATTATTGCAAATTTAGTGTCATAAAACAATATTCATTAGTAAGTTTCATTTGTGCTGGTTGGAAGTCCAGGCACACTGGTTTAGCTTGTTTTCAATCCTGTTCTTCTCAAGTTGAAGCCAAAGTAAGGTTGTGTGTTTGTGGAAGGTCTGGGTAAGGATACACTTGCAAGCTCATTCAGGCTGTTGGGTAAATTCAGCTTCAGACCATTTTATCAGTAAGGTCTCTGTTTCCTTGAGGGCTAATATCTGGAAGCTACTGTTCTTGGGTCTTGGAGATCATCCACATGTCTTGACTCCTGCACCTGCCCTCACTTCCTCATCTACAAACAAGCAAGGACATGCCAGTCCTTAAGATTTGAATCTCTCTGACTTCCCTCTCTCTCACACCTTTCCTGCTCTCTGTATTGCTGCATTTTTCTCCACTTAGCATGATAAAATTATCTGCTTTTAAAGGGCTCATATATTTAGATTGGGCCAATTCAGACAATACAGTATAAAAGCTCTATTTTAAGGGCCTGCAAATTTCATCTGCAAATTCTCTTTACCACACCATTTGCATGAGTGTTTCATTGAACAGGCCAAGGGAAGGGAATCTTTAGAATTTAATCTGCCATACCTGATACACACTTAAGTAAGTCTATCACTGCCGCATATGCTGTAAAGATCTGATTTACTGAGAAAAACATTTGGGATGGTGGCAGGAGAAGCTTATCAGATGCTTTCCTAAAATTTGGTGACGTAACATAATTAGGAAGAATTATTTAACTATTTCATGTCTCAGGAACTCAAAGGCATATAATAAATTAGGATATATGTATTCACCAATAAACCACTAAATTTCTGATAAGAACAATGGGAATGCCTGGGTGTGGTAGCTGGGGTTACTCCCATTCTCTTATCTTTATAGTTACTATGCGTTGGAGGCAGAGTAAAAACTAGCAGTTTTGGTGGTGGAGGAGACTAACTTGATTTGGAGTGGAACACAGTAAAACCAAAGGCCACCGGGCATTTTCCCAGATACTATCAATGTAAATGGCCAGTCTTGCAGCCTGCCTGAGGCCAAGATGCTGGGAGAAACAAACAGACCTTCCTTTCTGAAAAACACTTTTATAAAAGAACTGGAAATCTCTGGAGAGACAGTTATTGCTGTACTGAAAAATATCTATCCCATCTGCAAAAGGACTCAACAATAATGACTGTTAATGTCTTTTTAAAAATAATTAAACTTAAAAATGATATTTTACTCTATATAATTTTACCCCCATAAAATTTGTTAAAATACTTTATTTTTTTAAGGAAACAGCTATTGATGGTTTCCCTCAAGTCAAAGGAGAGAAGGCCCTAAGAGAATCATACTAGTGATGAAAATTGAAAATGTGTGTAGAATTGAGGCTAATATTTCTTCCCTAGTTTAATATTTGCTGAGTTGCTATGCCACCAGAAGAATGGAGTTTGTGCCCTAATACGTTGAAAGGGTAAAGGAACACAGAAAAGCCTTTCTAGACCATAATACAAAGAGGAATAGATACATTTGCAACTTCTGGGGATCAGAACTTCCCATGTGTTAAGATGCTTTGATGTGTTACTGTATATGTAACTTGTGCAGTTTTCCTGGAACTTGTCCCTAACCATTCTCTGCTAAGAGCTCATACCAGAAGCTAGAACAAAAATGGGTAATGTCTGTAAGAAGTCAGGTCAATTGAGCATCAACATACCTGGGACCCTCAGTTCAGCCTGGACCTACAATTGCATTCCATAAATGAACCAGCCTTTGAAGGCCTGCCACAATGGAGGACACAGTGGTCTGTCAGTGATATCCAAGAGCAGACTAAGTAGGCCTGACAGTGTCATATTTTTGCCTTTCTTCCTCTTTTTCTGTAGCAGTGGTCCCTTTATGCTTTGAATATAGCCCTTGCTTCTCTGCCACTGCAACTTATTTTTTAAACAGACATGTTTCTTTCCCTTCCTCTCTCCCTGCTCCTTTCTAGTTTCTCCCTCTCCCTAATCCCAGGGGAAACAGTTTACCTTTCTTCACCATCCTAGGCAGTGTTATCAGTCCTGGAACACACACTGGCTTTAAGAATGAAGTAATTCAGACTTTGGGGATGGTACTAGAAAATCTCAGAAATGACTCTCCCAAATTAAAAAAGTGCATTACAACTCTGACGGAGAACATGGTAGAATGTAGCCTTTGAATCACCTCTTTAAAAGTCCCTGCTCCCCTTGATGGGCAGAATCACAGCCTCTGGGACAGGAGTTTCCTGTGTTTCTCTCTTACTAGTAAAACAAACTTCTTTTTCCTTTTTCTCAAAACTGAGTCCTCATAATTGGGTTGGCATCAGGGACAAGGACAAAGCTTTTGGTAACATTTCTTCCATGCATTTCTGGATGCAGAAGAACACAGTCAGTTCTAATTTGGGGGAAATAAGAGACATGAGACCTTAATTTCTAAAATGGCTCCATAGCTGTGGAATCTAAGAATATTGCCATGAGGGTGTGGAAAGTAAGTCATACATGATGAATTTGAAGGCAGCAGTGGGATAGAAATAAGGCCCTTACAGTTTACATCCTGCAGGTTTCACCTTTATTAGTTACTTTGGTATATGAGTACCCTATTATACGTATTCAGAGGAAATAAACATTAAGATTTTCTTACATTTCTTCCTCTCAGACCAATACAAAAATCTGTTTCTTACTTTTAACGTTAATTAAGCAGAGATTAAGTGGAGTGGATGGCAATAATGATGACAGTTTAGGTACTTTATAGAACTTTCAAAACTAAGAGTACTCAAGTTCTACCCAGGACTAATTACATTTGCCTGTTAGACATTTCCCAGGTGGGGCTGGGTTTGCGGCTCAGTGGTGGAGCGCTTGCCTAATATGTGAGACACTACACTGGATCCTCAACACCACATAATAAATAAATAAATAAAATAAGTTGCTAAAAATATTTCCAGGAGATTCTGAGATGAATCCAGGTTGGAAACTACTAAATATAAACTAACGCATTGTAGAAGATTGTGGGTAGGCATGCTCACATTGTGTGGTCAATGGTTTAATCATGTTCTCTTATTTCTAATTTTGATCATTGTGAGACTATAAATATACTTTAAAAGTAAAAGAGAGGGAAGAAATAGGGGTAATTTTGAGGTAACTGGAGCTTGTGAAAATACAGAAGCTCTGGGTGGTGGGGCGAGGAGTTAGGTAAAAAATGTGCTAGAAAGTTAGAAAGCATTGGAGAGAGACGGACACTTTGTAAAATTTTGCCTAAGGCTCATCCATTCAGAGACAATAAAAATTAGTGAACCCTGCTTGGTAAACTCCTTCTTTTCAAGAACAGGTGAGCAACTTCCTTAACATGGGCATAACTCTACAGGATCTTCCATGGAGAGCTCCAAGAGTGGTTGGATTAAGCACCAGGAACCATGTGATGCTAATGTTATTATCCCATAAGAATAATAGGGACAGGTTTTGGATAAATAAGTTGGAGGTGAGAAAGGCATTGACAGACTTAAAACATCCAGGCAATGTGCTCTGCGGCTCTGGATTCCTGAGCTCTTTCAAACAACACAGAACCAACCAGTCAACACACTTGTTTACCAAATGACAATTTGTCATTTGGTTGTTAGAGAACCCAAAGCTTACTTAAGGACAGGAAGAGCAAATCACTATCACATGTGTCCGAATTTGTTTTCCTTTTCAACTCTCAACTCCTTGTCATTTATACATCTCCTGTGCACGTGTGTGGGGGGAGGTGTGTAAGGTGTGTGGGGTATGTGTGGGGTGTGGGATGTGTGGAGGATGTGGTGTGTGTGTGGGGTGGGGAGTGTACGTGGTGTATGTGTGTGTGGCTGGATGATGTCAATCTAATGGATATGGTTTTTCTTGAGTAAATGATACACTGATAATCACAAAATGTCTTTGAGAGGTGATTCAAAAGTCTGAAAATTATAAGCAGAAAAAACTTGTTGTACAACATTTTCCATGAAAATACTTTCAACAGAAGTTTAGCAAATTTCAGATAATTCACGTGAAAATAAGGTAGTTATCAGTTATTGTTTATTTACCATGTATAAGGAAACGTGCAGATGAATTACACCTTTGGCACTCACATGTGAGACTATTAAAACTCAAGGAAATTAATCTGCCAAGGCCATAAAGGTAATGTAAGATATCCAGATATCTGTGGTTACCCAGCTGTGGCTTTTGTTTTTCGCTAGAGTAAATTAACTTCACAGGTTAAAACAAAACAAAACAAAAACAAAAACGCGTAACTCTTATAGGTATTAATCTAAATGTTTTTTTTAATTCTATGTTTGTATTTTACTAAATAAGAAAATTTGAGGCAGTAGGCATAAAAATGTGGATTGTTTCAAGGACAGAAATTGTTAAATTTATATTTTCTTCTTTCCAGGATGCAATTTATCTTTTGGCCACAAGGTGGTAGTGTTGCTTTTACTACTTCAACAAAGGATTTTTTTTTTTTTTTTTCCTGAACCTGTTTCTGTTCCTGATGTAGTATTTCTGGCCCTTCTATAAAATTATATTTGCATTTTCTCAGCAGCATTATTCTCATTCTACTACTTTCTCATTGCAGATCCTTTGAAATATTGCCAGTTAGAAGATAAACTAGTAGCTAACAACAATTTTTTTTATAGGTGCAAGTTTCATTATTTTAAATTATTTTGGATAGCCATGCAATCTATACATTATGTAATGTGATTTTCATATAAAATAGCCTTTACCAAAGTTTTTTCCAAGTTATCTGAAGCTTTAATATGCAACATTGTGACTAGAATTACTTTCTCATAAACCTAAAATCTAACTGGTAATATGAAGTGTGTGTATGTATGTGGAAAATTAATAATTGAAACAATCAAAGATTTAAACAAAAAATCAAGGACAATACATTCAGATTCTAGAAACATTTACATGCCCTTTTCTTAATTCCAGGAATGTTTTAAGCTTCAAAAACTTGTGAGAGAGAGAAAGAGAGAAAGAAGAACTCTGCTCATATTATTAATAGGCTCTTGGATTTTTGTAAATAGAAATATATATATATATATATATATATATATATATATATATAACATATATTATAAAATATAAATATATTAAAATTGTTTTGGGGTAGGTACCAGGGATTGAACTCAGGGACACTCAATCACATCTCCAGCCCTATTTTCCTATTTTGTGTTTTATTTAGAGACAGGGTCTCACTGAGTTGCTTAGTGCCTCGCCTTTGCTGAGGCTGGCTTTGAACTTGTGATCTTCCAGCCTCAGCCTCCTGAGCTGCTGGGATCAAAGGCATGCTCCACTGTGCTGGGCTTAAATAGAAGTATAAATAATCAATTCTATTAAACATTAAAGACAATTCAATATTTTACCAGGAGTTTTATTATGTAGGCATTCAGAGTCAGACTAGAACAAGTAATACAGATACATACAGATACAGCACCCCTTCCTCATCAGACAGTGTTTATGATAAAACAGTGAAGATGTTATGGAAGTCTTAGGCCAGAGGCCTGATTCTGTGAATCAACAAGTCAATTCCAATTACTCAACCATAATGGTGAGAAGCATATGCAATTGTGCACATTTCAATCAGTGCAGCTACACTGGAAAGTCAATGGGACCAATGTCCTTATCCTTGTCTTCCAGGGTCTGGGGATGACTTTGAGGTTTTATAAAAAAGGGAACAAAAACAAGGGCTGGGAGGTTTGCACAGTTAGGGGCTTTTCACAACTGCCAAACTGGTGATCTTGATCAGATGTATTCTGTTGTTTACTATCTCAGGACTGGTCAGGCAGGGTCTTATCCCAGGTAAGAAAATTGCTGTTGCCTAGAGGATAGCTTCCACTAGATCAGATCTTGTTTCTGGAATCCAAGGTGACTGGGAGCAAAGGGGATGGATGCAAAAATGGAGGCAGAGAGGCCAGGTCTTTGATCCTGCTTTTAGCCACATACTGAACGTTTTCAGGCAAAAGTGACAAGTCCAAGTCAACATTTGTTAAGAATGTTCAAATTTTCACCAGAACACAAATGGGAGAGACACCAACCATATCTGAAACTTTTATGCAGGAAAGTGCCAGCTGTGGTAGTGATACAGAAATTGATGGATTAACATAATGTGACAAGGCAATACCTAATCACAAATGACTTCACAGCTCTGTCCCCAAACTGGTTTAGTTAGACCTACTTCTGCCTCTAGAAATATTAATTTCTCCTCTCTCCCATCTCTTGTTCATTTAAAGAATCCAAAGTTCTTCCTTCTATAGAAAATTCTTCCTCTCCTCTCATGCCTTCGAAATGCCCATCTTTATCCTTGCTCTGTCTCCCCACATGCAGGCTTTTGCGGGCATCTCCCTTGGGGTAAATCTTAGGCATCCTAAACTCAATCTGTCAGGAACTGCACTTAACAACTACCTCCCTTCTGATGCCATCCATTTCTTCATTTTGATGGATTGTAAACTAGCATCAAACATTGTATATACTGATGATAATTTCAAGGAAACAATGATAAATGAACATTAATGTTTCTATGTTTTACTATGTTAAAACAGAATAAGCTGAATGTCATAGTCATTATATTTTTATCCATTTTCTATATGTATCATTGAGAAACAATTTAATGGAAAAATCAGAATGACACAATAATTTCATTCCTTCATGTACTTTTATTTTAAAATATCATTTCACAAATTTGTTATTATAATTTGATAATATGAAATATGAGTTTTTTGCTGATATAAACTGGACATGTAAATGCTTTATTTATTTTTTTTTGAATTCTCTTCTGGCTACACAACACCCAGTTGATACACCAGAGCCAGCCCTGGGAAAAAGCTATGAAATGAAACTGATAGTTTTGAATATGTTCTATAATTATTGGACATTGGAGTGTCAAACAAAAAACTGCCTCAGAGTTAAACAGGCAAGTAAACTTTATTCAAAGTTATTACAATAGGGAAGAAAGATCAGAACTCAGTCTGAACTACACCCCAGTGAAACAAAAAGTGGTGGAGTTTCTATGAGATTGGTTGAAGGTGGATCATGGACCATTTGTTTTTGCCACTAGCCTTACCAAAGGAAAAGTAAACTTTCTCACATCTTCAAGACAAGCAGTTGCAGGACTTGAAACAAGGAGCTTGCTATGAGAAGAAGATTAGCACTAAACAGGGAAAAGAGGTGGGAGGGAAAAGGAGGGAGAAGGGGAATTGCACGGAAGATGGAAGGAGACCCTCATGGTTACACAGAATACATGTATGATGTTGAGAGGAGAAAAAAAAACTGTGTCAGATTAGATTGGGTAGAGAGAAGTGATGGGATGGAAGGGGAGGGGAAGGGGGGATAGGAAGAGCAGCAGAATAAAATAGACATTATTATTGCTGTATGTATATACATGACTATATGACCAAAGTGATTCTGTAACCTATACAATCAGAAAAATGAGAAATTATACCCCATTTGATTCTAATGTATGAAATGTTAAGATCATTGTACTGTCATGTGTAACTAATAAAAAAAAAAGGAGCTTCTGAAGTCAGACTCTTGTCGTTTTAAGGACGTTGGAAGATCCCAGTCCTACCTTCCTGGATGATTAGTTTAAATGGGATATCTTCTGGGTCCTTGAGAAAGACTTTAGCAATAACTCTTGGATATTTACCTCTCAATGAGGCTGATAAAGAACACTTAATTCTGGGATGGGGGTATAACTCACTTGGTTGCATGCTTGCCTTGCATGCACAAGGCCCTGGGTTCAATTCCCAGGTGTCTCTCTCTCTCTCTCTCTCATACACACACACACACACACACACACACACACACACATACACACACCAAAAAATAAAAAACAATCCCTCTGAGGGAAATGTCAAGGTTGTCTTGGTAAGAGGAATGGAAATTATTTTAATTGGTTTCAAATTGCCCATGGTCTCTCTAAACAAGTTTATACAGCATAACCTGTAGTTGTTTAGTATTTGATTTTGGACTTAGGGACCTGGTAATGCAAAAGCACTTCTTAATTTTTAATCTGACTTACCCTATTGTTTTTTAATTAGACAGCATATCTGTCTGGATTTGTGGCTTTAAGAAAATGAGTATGACAAAGCAATTAGTTACTAGAGACTGAAAAAAGTTAGCCACAGTGTCCTCAACAGACATTGATCCTATTTTTATGCTTTAAATTCTGATATAAGAAGAGTAATCATAAAACACGGCTGCAAACAGCACAGATTGAGATAACAAGGCCCAGGCACATTAAAGCTAATTACCGACAGTAAGTGGCTTGCATGTAGGCCAATAAGAGATTGGGGAGTAAGCTTATTAAGGTCAAAATAATAGAAGACATGAAATGAGACAAAAGAAATGAGGGATGGAAATGTAATGCATGGAAGGAAATTCTTATGGGAGATTAATAAATTCACATTGCTATTGTGTTTTATTCCAGTTAAAGTGAATAACCTTCACTAGCAATGGTTCATGAATCCAGTGATGATAACATACAGATTAACTCTTTTTGTGTTTTTTTTTTCCTGTGCCTTTTCTGTTCTATCTCCTTTATTATGACTTGGGTAATTATCTACATTGAAGATATGCAATTGTGCACATGAAGTCTCAAAGGGTGGAGGTTGAACAGGCTGTGCTTACCTACCTGAAGAATTTTCCAATGTCATATCCTCTTTGCCAGTCACAAAACTGCCAGATTTATACATCAATAGCTGTGTAGTTAATGGAGTGCTGCATTGTCAGAGCATTTTATCAATTTGCAGTGAATGTTTTGACCCAGGATTTGAGCTCCATGGTTAGGTGTTTCTGTTTGTGTCAAAAGATGCTTATCCATTAACTAATTATCACCATATATAACTATGAATAGTAAGCTTCATTATTCCTATGACAATATAGCAGTGGCCCCTGGAATTGGTAAAAGGAATGAAACCTAAGTTAGGCACCACCTCAGATCTGTGTTCTTTCTGCCTAGATAAAATCATTTTCTAAGAAACCTCCTAATCTAATAAAGTCTCAGAGGATGGAAGGGAAAGATATTTGTTAATGAAATTATGAAGAAAAGAGGCCCAGACTGAGGTGAGTTTACTGTAATTCTTTTACTTGGTATAGTACTTTTGCAGAGATTAGGTATTAGTCCGGGGGATTCCAGATTTTCTCAGTTTTCAGCAAATTTTTTGTCTCATTCATTTTTTCATGAAACATAGACTCAAAGGGATAACAATTATGTTTATTAACCTAATAGGTCAAAATTAATAAATTTATTCCCTGAAGTTTAATGGTTACTTGAAAAAAAACATAAATTGAAATTAAAAAAAAATTTATTCTATTCTTAAGCACAATTACTAATGTTTACACCTGTTAAATACTATATAACTTCTCAAACCTTGGACTCATAGAATGCTGTCACCTTCTTTTCCTATCTCACATTTTTTTTTTTGCAAGTAATTGCTCTTTATCTTAGCAATTGCTGAAGACCCAGCTTTGGCAGAGAAATGGCATCACCTAAAAGAACTAAGCAATCAAGTCTCTGAATTCCTCAAGCTAGCAGTTTAAACAGAGCCTGGCAGATATCAAGTAATTTAGTGCTTTTCCAAACAATTTTTAATATCTCACAGGTCCCCTGTGAGTTTGTTACTGAACACTGGGGTACATAAGGAAAAATACAAATTTAAAATAGCAGGATTAATTAAAAGTACAAAATAGCAATCTTTCCTGATAAAAATAAGAACTGATTTTTCTCCTTTCCCCTTTCACAAAACATGTAATTGTCTCTTTGAAAGATAAGTAAGTCTTTTCAAAAGCCAAATGGTCCCTTTTCCAGTTAATGACCTATGTATGTCTTTCTCAAAGACCTGGAACCATCCTTTGTAATGAAATGATCAAGAAAGACAGCCTTTACCTCCCAATTTCTAGGAAGGTGGAAGCCTAAAACAGGCAGGTTCCTTGTCTCCAAACTACCTCCTATTATAATGACATGAGATATTTATCTTTTGGATAAAGCCAATTAGCTAATTCAGATGGTCTCTCTGGTTGCCATGTAAACCTAAGAAAGCAAGTCTTCATCCTACATGTGACAAATGACGCTGCCAGTCTTCTTACCTGAGGATCAGTTATTCTGTATCTTGAGAATATGAACATAACAGGATGCATCTGTTTGGCAACATGGACGTGTAGGGATTCCTTCTGTTCTTGCTGCTTCTTTAGTGAATTGTGCTATGATGCACATAAGGCTTGGGTTTTAATGAATATTCAATAATACGATTGTTTTCTTTCCCTTCTCCATTTGTGGTGATATTTCTGGGTTGGGGGAAGATTTTTGTTTTTATTAACATTTCACCAATAGTTGCTTTGAGAAGATGACTGTTTCAGGGATAACAGCTTGAGGTTAAAAAATAAATGAGGTTCAAATTTGAAAAATTGTCAGAAAAACATCACCACAGAGAATGTCAGGAAAAGTAATGGAAATGTAATATATTCCATGGCTTAGAAATATCTGATAATACAAATCATAAATAAATGGAGATTGGAAAAGAATTTATTATAGTTGATGGACAAAGTGTAGGGCAAGCTAGATTGTAAGAGCCTTAATATTTTCATTTATTACAACAGGGAGTGGAAAGATAATAGCAAATATTTGACAAAAAACTTTATTGAGTAATGGAAAGTAAATATATAAAAAAATGAATAACAGACAGGAAAACAATTACTTCTGGCCTGTAGGCTATTGAGTATGAGGGCTGGGTGAAGAGGCAGGCATTGGTGATACTCTTGTGTTTGCCAAGCTTTTAAAACTATTTATTTTCAACTCTTCAAATATTTTATTTATATAAAGATTAAAGTTAGAAACCTATTGATTCATACAGGAAAATTATTTCTAGGGGGAAACATTTTCAGAGTAATATCTAAAATTTTCTTTCAGTTATGATTTTCCACACTTTGATGTACCTTGCACAAGCGTATCCTCTTTCTTTCTACCTCTTCCATGTACTTATGAAAAGGATGATCAGAAATTGATGGATCTCAAAGTGAAGCACACAATTTAAAAAGACTTTTTCCTAAGTGTCAAGGTGAGATTTACAATTTGTTTGAAATTTTGCAATAGATACTAACAATAACTCTATGTCTACTCTCTACATGATGCCAAATAATAAGCTCCAAACGGAAGAATCAAAGTCTGCACTCATTGTCAAGTTCTTTCATCATCTTGTACACCCAAACTTGGTGCATTCCAGCACTAATATGAAAGTTTTTGGAAACAAATTGGTTATGGAATGGCTAAACATAACTCCCCGCCTTGGCTGGGTGTACACATGTGTGCACACACAAGCACACCTATATGTATTTTTTTTCTATAGGCGTAAATTTCTGAGATGTTTAAAAAGTTTTCTTAACCACAGAAATATAAATTTGTGCAAACAGAATACTTTATTTTTATGCTCAGAAGCACAACTTTAATTTTGTTTTAAAATGCAATACTAGTAGCTTGTGGCAAGGGAATAAACAGAAGTTGGTCAGAAAGACATGTTCTGTGGTTCAATCGTATGGGGAATATTTAGATCCAAGTGTGTCTTAAAGAATTATTTGCTCCACACATTAGTGCTAGAGCACTAATCTCCAGGATATATGAAGAAGTCAAAAACTTAACATCCAAAACAAATCATCCAATCAATAAATGGGCTAAGGAACTGAACAGACACTTCTCAGAAGAAGATATACATTTGATCAATAAATATGTGAAAAAAATGTTCAACATCTCTAGCAATTAGAGAAATGCAAATCAAAACTACTCTAAGATTTCATATCGCTCCAGTCAGAATGGCAGTTATCAAGAATACAAGCAACTAAGTGTTGGTGAGGATGTGGGGGAAAAGCACACATGGTTAAACATGTTGGCAATCATGAATAGTGCTGCAATGAACATGGGGTGCAAATACCTCCTCAGCATACTAATTTTATTTCGTTTGGATATATACAGGAGAGATTAGATTCCTGGATCTGTTGGTAGCTCTAGTTTTGATTTTTGAACTGTTTTCCATAATTGCTGTAACAGTTTCAGATCATTAAGTTTGTTTCTGGGTTCTCTATTCTTTTTTTTAAATTTTTTATTGTTGGTTATTCAAAACATTACATAGTTCTTGATATATCATATTTCACCCTTTGATTCAAGTGAGTTATGAGCTTCCATTTTTACCCCATATACAGATTGCAGAATCACATCAGTTACACATCCATTGATTTGCATATTGCCATACTAGTGTCTGTTGTGTTCTGCTGCCTTTCCTATCCTCTACTATCCCCCCCTCCCCTCCCTTCCCCTCTTCTCTCTCTGCCCCCTCTACTGTCATTCATTTGTCCCCCTTGTATTATTTTTCCCTTTCCCCTCACTTCCTCTTGTATGTACTTTTGTATAACCCTGAGGGTCTCCTTCCATTTCCATGCAATTTCCCTTCTCTCTCCCTTTCCCTCCCACCTCTCATCCCTGTTTAATGTTAATCTTCTTCTCATGCTCTTCGTCCCTACTCTGTTCTTAGTTAC
>NW_026000026.1:59730387-59748137 GCF_001458135.2 Marmota marmota marmota | reverse complement strand
GGCGGCTCTGTCCCTCTGCGGGCTGCTGGGCTTGTTCTGTCGGTGGTCGCAGTTCTGCCTACTTTGCAGGCGCAGGCAGCGGCACTGCCCCTCTGCAGGCCTCTGGTGCTGTTCTGCCGGTGGGTCGCAGGTCCGCCTACCTTGCAGGCGTGGGGTGGGGGTGGCTCTACCCTTCCGCAGGCCACTGGGCCTGTTCTGTTTGTCGGTTTCAGGTCTGGCCTGTTCTGTTGGTGGTCACAGTTCCGCCTACCTTGCAGGCGTGGGGGGGGGGCGGCTCTGCCTCTCAGCAGGCCGCTGCTCCTGTTCTGCCGGTGGGTCGCAGGCCCACCTACCTTGCAGGAGTGGTTGGCAGCTCTGCCCCTCCGCGGGCCACTGGGTCTTTTCTGTCGGTGGTCACAGTTCCATCTACCTTGCCGGCACGGGGGGAGGGGGCGGCTCTCCTGGGTTCTCTATTCTGTTTCATTTGTCTATATGTCTGTTTTTAAGTCATTACCATACAGTTTTTATTACTGTAGTTTTGTAATACATTTTATATCAAAAAATGTGTTACCTCTGATTTATATAGATTCAAATAATATCAAATCCTTTTGACTCTTTAGCATTCCAGCCATAGCAAGATGTTGTCAATTCCCAGTCATACCACTCAGTCCCTCCCAGGAACATATGCACATGTAATTACCATACTCGTTGACATGCCAAGGGAATTCCCTGTTCATAGGAGCATGCTTTACTCAGAATGGAAATGCAAGGAGGTTAATTGCTTAAAATTAAAACTAACATTTCAAACTAACATCTTTAGCATATTAAAATAGGTAGTGTTAAAGTTAATCACCTAGAGAAGGTTATTTTTGTGATTTTACAAAGACATAGTATCATAATTTTATATCATAAGTTAATGACTTATGGTAACATCAGAGAGAAATTTATAAAACACCTGTCAGAAAAGAAAAAAATCTCAAGTTGTTCTCACAGTGTAAGCATAACACATATATTTATTTATTTTATTACCCATTCTATTAAAGAAGATGTGGAAATCTATATGATTAAATGAATCATAAAATTTATATTCTTTGTCACACAAATACAGCACATGAGTGCCCTATCTGTCAGGCTCCTAAGGTAAAGTATCTGTTGATCATTTGTTCCATAGCATATTTATTACGATCTTGCTATTCTTCATGTGTCTTATCTGTGACTGTTAACAATTTTGCCAAGTGATAAGGCAAGATCACAACTGAAGAAATACTGAAGCACCCTGACTTGGGGAGTGGTTTAGTCTATTTTTTGTTTGTTTGTTTATTTTTCTTTTTGCAAGACTAAAAGACCTAACAGAGAAAACATAAAAGAGGAAAAGTTTGTTTTGGCTCATGGCTTCAGAGTTTCAGTTCATGGCCAACTCCAGAGCTCTGGGCCTGAGGTGAGGTAGTTAGAAGGGCATGGAAGAGGAAATCAACTCAAGCAGCCAGGAAGCAGAGAGCAAGCTCTACTCACCAGGGACAAAATATAAACCTCAAAGTCACACTCCCAGTGACCTACTTCCTCCAGACATACCCAATCTGCCTACAGTTACCACCCAGTTGGTCCATATCATGGATTGATCCTCCAATTTGACTAACGTTCTCATAATCTGATCATTTCACTCCTCAGCATTCTTGCATCATGTCACAGATAAGCTTTTGGGGGACACCTCTTATCTAAGCCACAACAGGGAAAGAACCATGGTAGAGAAAGCCCAAGTAAATTTGAGATTTTGTATAGTGTAAAACATGCTGGTGTATCTGACCTAAGTGCTCATCAGTTCCAAGTTCCTACTATAAGGTCCCCCAGGCTGAGGCAGGAATTATGTAAGGAACTATCTGCAAACCCTTGTCAGGGAGAGAATTCTAATATTTAACAAGTTTATTGTGTCATGCTTCAAATTTTGCTATTGATCTAATCTCAAATGTGCCTTAGAAAACGACCATATGGAATATGCAATTTACAATCTTGTCACAGAAAAGCAGGCATCTGAAACTCTAAACCTTGGTTGTTGTGTTCCAATGCAAGAAAATTAAAAGACACCAAAAGTCAGGCAAGAGAACTTTATTATAAGTGAAAATGAGGTGAAAGTAAAGTAAAAGCAAAGTGAGACTCAAGCAGAGAACATTCTCAAGAGAGAAAGTGGGCCATCTCCAAGCTAAGAATGACAAAGGAAACAACTCTGCCTCCAAATTTATTAGTGTTTGATGTTTACCAGGAGAACTAGGAATCACCTTCTGTCCTCTTTGCCAATCAGGGGTTTAACTCCTCCTTTACGTCAGGTGGCAGAGTTTTTGACTTTAGTTGATCCTCTCTGGAACTGTCATGGTGGCCATCATATTTAGGAGGGGGGTTTCATGTACAAGTCAATTCCATGTTAATGTGGGCACTAGAGTCGGTAACTGGTCAGAAATTACCTTAGTTCACCTGTGCTACTGAAGGAATCTTCCTTCCCAGACAATTGGAGACACTTTTAGCCATAATTCCTAACTTCACATCAACCTCAGTTGACCCTGGTAAGAGTTAGTCCTATTAATTCTTTTCTCTTGATGTGATTTCCCACTAGCTCCCCTGCTTCTGTATATGTTCTACAAGTTAACTACCACTCTTTGTTTTCTTGTCTACTTTAGAAGTAGATTAAAGAATACCCTAAAGTAATTTAAAGAACATTTGTGACCTTGCCTGCATTTCATTGCTCATTGCTAGCTACTATCTAACACTCTTTGCTGGGAGCCATTAGCCAAGTAGGTATGACAATTTCCTTGCCAGCGTACCCCATGTTGCTTAGTGGAAGGACTCGTGGAAATAGGACATTTTGCAGTGACATTGAATGCAGGTGACCTTGCTCAAGGACCAGGGCGGATTAGGGTGTTCCCGGTTTAGGATAATTGGGTTTAGGGAGTTCCCAGTTTAGGTTCCAGGTTTAAGGTTTAAGATTATTCCTGCTGGGAATAGGGCGTATCCTGCTGCCTGAGTTCCCCTTGAGTTCTCACGGGATTCAGACAGTATATTTTTGGGAGATAGAAGCCCAGTGGAGGTGGATTTGGGCAGAGAACGTGGATTTCCCCAGAACGTGATTGTAGACGGCTGGTGTGAGTTCGGGAATAAAGAGTTGCTGTTTGAATCTACAAGCTGTGTGGTGGCTCGTGATTGTGTGCCCAGCCAGACTGCGGCATTTGTGCCCAGCCAGACTGTGGCAACTCTTGTATATATTCAAATCATCTCCTTCATATGGGGCAATTAATGAATCAACAAAGATCACATAGATTCAGAACCTACTTTTCCTGAAATAGATACAAGTGTCTTCATGTATGCCAACTACGTTAATCTGCATAACCTTATCTCTTCTTTTCTTCCTTCCTTTCCTTCTTTCTGGACACAAGGGATTGAACCCAGAAGTGCTTAAACACTGAGCCATATCCCCAGGCTTTTATATTTTTTATTTTGTGTCAGGGTCTCACTAAGTTGCTTAGGACCTCACTAAGTTGCTGAGGCTGGTTTTGAACTCACAATCCTCCTGCCTGCCTCTGGAGCCACTAGGATTACAGGCATGTACCACCATACCTGGCTAGTCTACATAATCTTTTGTGGTGTATTGATAGATGAGGAAATGATGGTTTAAGAAGGTTAAATTACTGTTTGGTATTCAAGCTGATTCCTATAAAATGAATGAAAGAATTTGCAGCTGTGTTGGCACAGTTACATCATGACCTCATTTCCTCTTCCCCGATGCTAACACGCATAAAAGGTGTCTTTAGGTCTGTCTTGAATCCAGAAAGTAGTTGTTTTCAGTAACTCTATGAGGATATTTGGGGGAAATTATTTTAGTACTCAGAAATAATAGCATTTGTGACAAATTTTCTGTAAACTGATGGATACCTTTGGTATGTAGAAAACCATAAGAAATCATCTGGAATATTTGAAAACAGTTTTTGACTTTTACTTTTGTTGGATAAATATACTGAAAGAAGCAACAGTATGAAATACATCAATTGTCATCACTCTTCACTTTTTATTACTTTAACTTCTCTTCACAAAATAAGTCAGAAACGAACTGGTGTTAGCATCAAAGATGTGTAGTCCAGCAACGCCACTGTTGAGCCATTCAGAGTGGAAATGGCAATGCTACTTTCCCTTCCAGATGCCTCTCCACCTTTCTGTAACTCACAAATTGGTTTTCCCCACCCTCCCAATCCATCCTTTTGGCTTTTCATCAAGCTGCCAAATTTGAAGAGCTGGGGAATTTTAAAAAATGCTAGTGCCGCTTTGCAAGGGTTGTTAGCTTCACAGAGAAAAGAATTTCATTATTCACACTGCGCCCATGCTCCCCACCCCGTATGCCCCATCTCCGTTCAGTTCACTTTCCAATAGTTTACTACCTAATAGCAAGGGTTAAAATCTTCAGAAACATTTGCCTATTTCTCTTTCCTCTCATCTCACTTCAAATAATGTCCTCATTATACTTCACTTTTCAAAGGGCAGAAAAAGATTCAAGGAGCTTTTGTTTTTCTTCCCTAAAAAACTCTCCTAGCAAGGAAGTACTAAATATCTGGTTATCACTATGAAACTAGAAAAGGTTACACTATTGATCCATCTTTTCTTATCTCAGAATAAAAGTTGCCTGAAAATTCCAAATTAAAAACGTAAAATGAGATGTCTGATGATTTATCTTTATTTTGTCATGATTAAACTTGGTTAAACTATTTTAACCAAGTCAAACTTTCTCAGTTTGACATATCATCTAGACACTATATTCAGCAGTGTTATGGGCCAGACTATCTGGGCAATGACCAAACAGACTCCATTTTGCCCTGGCACTCCATGTCATGTAAGAAATGCTTCCCCCCCATGGGAACAGTTAGAGAAAGGTTGCCTTTGAAATAATTTGGATTGCCTCCACTTACTCTGGAGGCTGGGGCAGGAGGATCCAAGTTCAAAGCCATTGTGGGCAACTTGGTGAGACCCTGTCTCAAAATTAAAAATAAAAAGGACCAGGGATGTGGCTCAGTGGTAGAGTGTCCCTGGGCTCATATATATAAATATATCTCACCACCACCATATTACAAAGATGGCATAGGTGCTCATCAAAACTTTTTAGTCTAAGGCAAGGACAAATCTACTGAAGATGGAAAAAACTACTTTAACCAAGTCAAACTTTTTGTCTCAGTTTGACGTATCATCTAGCTTTGACAGAAGTCACATCCTAAAACCCCTTTTAGCCTTTCCAAAATTGTCATAATTTCATAATCTAAAATTTTCGAGGTTGAAGAAGGTCATATTAAAAGTGAAGCAAATTTCTACTTTTCATAAAAATCATTTAATTTTTTTTTCTTTTCAGTAGGAGTGCATTATCCCACTGACTTGACTTGAAACCTATAGATGTTAGTTGTGATTCCTTTTGGTGTTTAATCTTCTTGTGTGAATCTAAGCCTTAATCTAAAGGTGAAAAATTGCATTGAGATTTTTTTTTTTCTATCTCAATATGTAGAAAGGATGCAGAATTGTGATGATTGCCACTGGACTAACATCCTTTCTTCACAAAATGAATTTTCTAGGAATAAGTATTCCTAGAAAATAAATAAAATGAACATGTTTCTCTCTATCCTATGATTTATCTGTTCTTCCTTACAATGCTTCAACTCTGTAAGGTAGAATAAAGCTCCCTATTGTCCTACTTCTACCTCAATACATTAATTTAAAATACTGTAAATGAATTCATATTCAGAAATTTAAGCAGTTTCTCTGGGTAACTTGTTAACTTGTTCTATTTGGGATGATTTGAATTCTCAAGATTGTGTCTCTCATTCTCAGCTTTTTGCCAATATCTTTTCTGATAATATGATCTGGGGCTCACAGGGATCTTATGGTAGTGTCAAGAGGCAAAGTCTGTGGAATCAAGTGATTTTCTCTAGTCAATGCTGTAGAATGAGTCATCCCATGCATTTCTTGAGTTAGTGATCACATTGATCAATGGATGTTTGGCCATTACACATCATGACATCTATTAATGGAAAGCATGGTTCTCATCTTTGATCACTAGTCATAAGGTCCCTACACAGAGCATTCTCTTTATCATAGTCCTTTGTGTTTCTTAAGTTTCATTGCATTATCTTTATAAAGGAACTTGAAAACCATTGACTCCCCTGTATGGTCCCTACAATTGGAGAGGAAGCAAGGGGAAAGTATCACCTTAGTGCTGGCAAAGGAAAGCAGGTAGAAATACCCTATGTGATTCCTGACATGCTATATTGAACAAGGCCACCGGCATGGCTTCCCTTAGGCCAGTGGATGCAAACAGCAATTTGTAAGCAAAATCCACTTGCCACCTGATGTTCTAAGAATGTTTTATTGGAATACAGCCCCATTTATCAACTTGTTTCTGGTTGTCTTCATGTTCTTGAGGGCAGAATAGAGTAGATGTGATAGAAACTGCATGGGCTACAAAACCTAACATATTTATTACCAAGACCTTTATAGATGACATTTACTGACTGTACCTATGCTCAAGACTTGCAGCCTTCGTGGTGTATCCTGGGTAAATGTAACTACCTTTTGTCTCCCACACCTCTTCTCAAGATCCACCATTTCCAGTAGGATTTTTCTTTTTCCCCCAAGGGAAAAAATGTGGATGTGGCAAACCTTTCTCATCACCTTCCTTACTCTTTTCCTCAACATCTATGAGGCCTCAAATGTATCTGGCCACTCTCTTATTGTCTGCCTGCCATTCCCTTTAATCAGTGTCTTTTTTGTAGAATGGTATTCACCCTGTGTCCTTTCTTGAGATCCTAATGACAGGTGGGGAGTATGGAGGGAGAAACAAGTTTATAAAAACACTAGAATACAAACAGAAATATTTTTTAACACATGTACTAGTTTCATATGGCCTATTTTTAATTTCCTACTAGTGTGATTGAATGCCAATATATAACTTCGTGAAAGGGAGTATATTATTATTTTGTTTTGTCAAGTAATACTAAATATCCAGATAAAATCTTTCTCTTTTTCTGAAATAAAATAAGTAAAAAATTATGATTATGAATATCTAGGTAAATGAAGACCAAATCAAAAAGAATAACATTGTGGGGCCAAGGTTGTGGCTCAGTGGTAGAGTGCCTGCCTAGCATGTGTGAGGCACTGGGTTCAATCCCTGGTACCACATACAAATAAACCAATAACATAAAGAATAGCATTGTGACACAGCAACTATGTGGGATGTTCTGCTTGTAAATCACACATGGCACATCAGCTTCTTTCTTTCATACCTGGTCAGGTGTATCTAGATACATATTTATTCTATCTTTATTTCTATTAGTTCTAAATTGTATAGTGTCATGTGGCTTGGGAATGGACATTCAATTGCATTTAGGTATTTTGCAATGCTGTATTAGATCTCATTACTGAGAGGATAGTAAACATTTTTATTCATATTGTTTGAATCTGAACATCTATGAAACACCTGAATGAGGTTCTTCTAGTAGCTACAATAATGCACTAAATTTTCACTATAAATTTATGGCACAGTAAGCATCACAACTAACATCTATAGGTTTTCAGTCCAAGTCAGAGTTTTCTAAATTAACCTCTTCAGCTAAGCACTATGAACCATAAGAATGGGACTCTTAGGAGTCTCATGTAGAATCAACACTTTAAAAATTTACAATTTAGCCAGGTGCAGTAGTACACACCTGTAATCCCAGTGGCTTGGGAACCTGAAAGCCAGCCTTAGCAATTTAGCCAGGCCCTAAACAACTCAGCACCACCCTGTCTTTAAATAAAATATAAAAAAGGGCTGGAGATGTGGCTTAGTGGTTAAGTGCCCCTGGATTCAATCCCCAGTACCAAATAATAAAAATAAATACAACTTTTTTTTTAACTTTTTAAAACTTTTATTTATTAGTTTTTATTTTTAGCTATACATGGCAGTAGAATATATTTTGACCCATCATACATACAAGGAGTATAACCTCCCATTCTTGTGTTTGTGCATGATGTGGGATTATATTGGTCATGTATTCATATATGAACATAAGAAATTTATGTCCGATTCATTCTACTGTCTTTTCCATTTCCCCTTCCCTCATTCCCCTCTGTATAATCTGGTGAACCTACACCTGTGTCCCTACCCCCAGGTCAGCATCTGCATATCAGAAAGAAAACATTCATTAGGCCTTTGTTTTAGGGGGTATTGGCTTATTTTACTTACCATGGTTGCCTCCAGTTCTATTCATTTACCTGCAAATGCCATAATTTTATTATTCCTTGTAGCTGAGTAATATTCTATTGTGTATATGTACCACTAGAGACTTATTTTTAATTTGTATTTCTTCTGCCTCAGCCTCCTGAGCTAGGATTACAGGTGTGCACCACTGCATGCAGTCTGTGATGAAGTTTCAGATTAGTGAGGTGAATCTGAAGTCTGGCCCTAGGCAATGGTGGCAAAGTCAATGAAGGAGAGCTTCTGAAAATGTCCTGACTGCTTTCAGATCCTTCTAGGTATGTGCTCTGCTAGGAGAGCCCCACATAGATAACTATGACCTCCTTTCTTAACTTATTTCCTCCTGTAATCTTAAATGATGTATCACATTTAAAACTGCTTCATTTCTCATGTGTTTCTACTTGACTTCTTAAACTAAAAAGTGAGGTACAAGCAATAATAAAAGAAACAAAACTGAGAAATCAATTATGAGATAAAGTTGGAATTTCAGGTAGCATAACCATGTCTCTAATATAGTGAAAAACAATGACATATTTTAATATAAAAACTGGAATTTTTTTAAATTTTATTGAAATAGTTCATGTCAACAGTCATTATTATCTCTGCTATGAGAAGAAACTAAATCTTTACCCTTATCTATTAATATTATTTCCCATTAAGAAACAATTTATGGGCTGGGGATATAGCTCAGTTGGTAGAGTGCTTGCCTTGCTAGAGCAAGGCCCTGGGTTCAATCACCACCAAGAAAGAAAGAAAGGAAGGAAGAAAGGAAGAAAAGAAAAAAATTATTTTGTCTCACTTAAATATATTCCTCATTGGAATACTTATCATTTATCATCATTCAACATAAGAAAATTTAATTATCCTAATAATGGTATCTATCTTGAAAAGTCTTTAGAAAGTATTTAGAAAATATAAATGAGTTTATTTGAAAAATTCAGATTTTATCATTTGGATTTCAATATATTTGTAAAGACCATGAAAGGATATCAATTATTAAATCATCTGTAAAATGAAAGTATATAATGTTAATTTTTTTTATAGTTATCTTTTTCTTTATTTTATTGAAGGTTTTCATGGTTTTTATCAATTAACTCATATGGGCCACTCTCAATTTCTTTTGTAGTTTTTCAGTCTTAACATTTCTCTGTTTGCATTGTGTAAGATCAAGGCCTCATTGAGAATTATGAAGAGCATCATAACCACATATATGATATTTCAATTTGTACACAACTCATCTTTCTTACTTAAATCAATTATGAAATCAATGGAACTACCCAAAGGGGTTGAGATCAGACATCATGTAATTGACTTCATTATCACCTGTCAGTGGGTTCCCTTAAGAAGTGAGTAGACACATGCTTATTTGGTGATTAATGTAAACTCAGTTTCTATAAATATAAATGTGTCATCTTATAGAAGATTGGGAATTCATGTGGCATTTGGCTTTATTGATATAATGTGACATGAAATATTTATGCACAAATGTACTTTGAAACACATAATGCATAAGACTTTCCTTTCTGAATATCAAATTTATCTTAAAACAAGGTGTGTATCACAATAATCTGCAGCCAAACATAGGTATTGTTTCCCTAAGGCTGATTGTATCATTTAAATCTGACCATCTGTGCCCATTATTATAATACTACTCTGTGATGGGTGTAGTCTTCTCTCTCTCAACAAGTGATTGTATATTTTTTGAGATCAGGGAGAATAGTTTATGTTCCATATTCTTTTAAAATGTCTTGCAGAGCCAGGTGGGGTGGTACAACCCTATAATTCCAGCAGCTCTGGAGGCTGAGGCAGGAGGGTTGCAAGTTCAAAGATAGACTCAACAATTTAGTGAGGCCCTCTGCAACTTAGTTATGTCTTGTCTCAAAATTTACAAATAAATAAATAAATAAGTAAATAAAGGGCTCCTGGGAATGTGGCTCAGTGGTTAAGTACCCCTGGGTTCAATTCCTAGTACCCCCCCAAAAAATAAATTCTTGCAGAGTTCTAAGTATAGGATGCATACTTGATACATATTTATTATTTATTTTTTAACATGGCTGAATACAAGATGGGATAGGTTGGCCTACAATGTGATTTCTTTCTAAATTTTTAGATTCCTAAGATCCTCTGTCTTTGGCTTTCTTTCAAACTATCCAACATACTGTTCCTGACCCCAATCTGAGCCAGACTAAAGGAGAGTGAAAGAATACGTGTGTCACTTTCTGTTCTGTTTTTTTTTAATGCAATGGGGCCTTATTTTGTGATATTTGTTTTTTCTATAACTGTCTGTATCACTGAATCTTCTCATCATATTCTTGGAAAGATGGGACCATGGCTTGATACATCCTTATTGTTGTCTCTTTAATCCTGAATCTAGGTTATGACTCTGCTTTATGTTATCTCATATTCAATTTAGCAAAACTAATCACATGGTTGGGCCTAAAACCAGAATGGGTGAAACTGTAGACTGAGCTGTGCCTCCCTCTCTAAATCCATATCTTGAAGTCCTGATCTTTAGTGTGATCATATTTGGAGATGGGCACTTTAAGAAGATATTTATACTTAAATGAAGTCATAAGGGTGGACCCCTTATGTAGTATGGCCAGGATGAAAGACACCAAAAAAAGAGAGGCAGAAAACAGATTTAATGAGAACACAGTGATAATATGATTATTTGTATGTCAGAGAGAGAGGCCTCAGGAGACCTTGCTGACACCTTGATTTGGGGCTTCTGGCCCCCATAATCATAAGAAATACATTTCTGTTACTTCAGCCCCTCAGCCTCTAACACTTGGCTATGGCAGCCCTAACAGACTATAGGGGGTCTCAGAAAAGTTCTGAGCAAAAGGTATGGGTATAGACAGGACATTAGCGCCACTGATCTACAGAAGAAATCTGCAAGGTTCTTTTAGAATATATTTTAGTGTATTTTATAATTTAACACTAAATATATACTACATAATATATAGTATTTGCTATTTAAATATTTATGTAAAGATTTACATATTTACATAATGTATATGCAGAAAAGAATGTCAAGTATGATTTTTTCCCCAAGCTGAACATACAGGTAGTCACCATGAAGATAGAAACATAAAACAGTATTCATATATGTGAGGCAGCAATCAATTAGTTATTTTTAACCTAATCCAATATATCTTGTCATGCCAAATAGAAAGATGTGTGTTTTTTACAGCTACCCATATCAACTATGCCACAAATTGGGTTCTATCATTGGTTGTTTCTCACACTATATTCTGTTCTATTGCTGTGTGTGAACTGGTACCACTTACCATATTCCCATTAATATATTCTATCCTAGCTTTTTTGTAGAAAATTTTCAATCATCATGTCAATTTTCATGAAAAGATCTACTTGGATATTGATTGAGTGGCATTGAGTCAATTCGATTAAGAGAGACATGCTATGTTTATAGTATGGAGTGATTGCATCTTACTTTTACTTGGGGTTTTATACATTTTATATGATGCCTAATATTAGATATTTTATATTTTGAGTAACATGTTGTTATATCATTTATATTTAATTATAGAGTATTGGATACTCTAGGTGTATACAATCAATGACAATGTATTGTTTGTTTGGTTTCTACATTATTATATAGGTTATGTCATTCAGCATAATGTTGAGTTGAGCTAAAGGGGTAATGATGCTCTTAGCTGTCTCATTCACAATTTCAAGAAGCAAGCTCTTAAATTTCATCATTAAATCAGCAAATATGAAGTAACTGCTAGGATCTAATAGATATTTCCTATCATATAAAGGAGTATATTCCTGTCTGTATTTTTGTTAATAATTTGAAAACATGAATGGATATTGAATTTTATACAATATTTTTACATTGTTTGTGTTAGGGTTTAGATATTAGATACCTCTCAAAAGCTTGTGTTGAGACAATGCAAGAAGGCTTAGAGGTGAAACGGTTAGGTTAAAAGAGCCTTAACCCAGTCAATCCCTTTATAGGATCAACTGGTTGATAACTGCAGGCAGGTAGGGTGTGGCTGTGGGAGGTGGCTCCCTGGAGTCATGCCTTTGGGATATGTATTTTCTTGTTGAGTGGAGCTCCCTCTCTTCTCCCTGATGCCATGTCCCCAGCTGCTTTCCTTCACCCCACACTCCCACTATGTTCTTTTTCATCTCAGGCCCTGAGGTTTGGAACTGGTCATCTATGACTGCATTCTCTGAAACCATGAGCCGCCCCCAAATAGACTTTTTCTCCTCTAACTATTCTTGTTAGGTCTTTTGGTTGCAGTGGCAAAAAAGCTGACTCAAACAGTTTGTGAAATTATTTTTGTATACTTTAAAAAGTGGTAAATCAAATTGTCAGTATAATTATGAACTACTCAACACTGGAATAATATTCAGTACAAGGTGAGATATTCATTAGTTTCGCTCTGTTAACCTTTCATGTATTTATTTATTTTAATTAACACATAAAAATTATACATATTTATGAAGTACCATGTGATATTTTGATACGTGTGCATGCTTTGCAAGAATTAAATCAGGTTCTCCTTCAACATTTATCATTCTTTTGTGGTGAAAATATTCAAAATGCTTTTTTTCTAGTTTTATTCAAATATAATTACTTATAGTTATGCTAATGTACATTTAGATACTACAACTTATTTCTCTTATCTAATTATAACTTAGTACCTGTTGATCAACCCCATCCTATCCCTCTCCTACATCTACTCTTCCTAGACTTTGATAACCACTATTCTAGTGCCAGTTGTCAAGAGATTAACTTTTCAAGATTCCGTATATGTATGAAATCATGCAGTATTTGTCTTTCCTTTTGTGGATTACTTCATTATAATGTAATTTACTCTAGTTCATGTTGTCATAAATGACAATATTTTACCTTTTTATGGCTAAGTAGTCTTCCATTATATGTACTCACTATTTTCTCTATCCATTCATCAGTTGATACACTAATTTCAAAGCTATTGTGACTAGTACTCCAATAAACATTGGAGTGATCTATGTGGTGTGCATGCCTGCAATGCAAGCAATTAGGGAGATTGACGCAGGAGGATTGCAAGTTTGAGGCCTGCCTCAGCCAGCCCCTATTTAAATAAAAAAAATACATAAATAAAATAAATAAAAATAAAAAAAGGCTGAAGATGTAACACAGTGGTAAATATGCCTCTGAAGCCCTTCCCCAGTTCCATAAAACAAACAAGAAAAAAACACACATGTGAATGCAGATGTTTCTTTGACATATGAACTCATTTCCTTTGGATATATATCGAGGAGTAAAATTGCTGGATCAGTGCTTTCCTAACATTTTTTTCTGGAGCAGGGGGATACTGGAGATTGAACTCAGGGGCACTCAACCACAGAACCACACCCCCAGCCCTATTTTGTATTTTATTTAGAGACAGGGTCTCACTGAGCCCCTTAGCACGTTGCCTTTGCTGAGGCTGGCTTTGAACTCAAGATCCTCCTGGCTCAGCCTCCTGAGTTGCTGGAATTACAGGTGTGTGCCACCACACCTGGCTTTTCCTAACATATTTTTATAGATCTTTTTAGTTGTATTTGTGAGAGAGATGATAACATTGTTCCAAGTTGTATATCGTAGCTGATTTTTGTTTTAATTTTCTGGTTATATCAAAGCTGTTGAGAAAGCTGCATTAAAATTTCTTACTATGATTAAAGATTTATATCTATCTCCATTTATTTCTTTTCCATTTGCTTTGAATGTCTTGAAGCAAGAAAGAAGGTATATATACACTTTGAAATGTTATATTATCCTACTGGGAACAATCTTTTGTCATTGTCCACAGAATATATCTTTTTAAAAAAATTATTTATTTAGTTTTAGGTGGACACAATATCTTTATTTATTTTTATGTTGTGCTGAGGATCAAACCCAGTGCCTCACACATGCTAGGCAAGCACTCTACCACTTGAGCCACAACCCCAGCCCTTAGAATATATCTTTTAAAAAGTCTCCTTTGACGTCGCGTGACCACAACAGTTTTTAGTAATGCAATTCAAATAGTATATTTCCCTCTTTTAATTACTTTTTTTGGTGGCAGGGTATACTGAAGATTGACCACTGACCCAAATCCCTAGCCTTATTGTATATTTTATTTTGAGATAGGGTCTCACTGAGTTGCTTAGTGCCTCAACTTTCCTGGGGATGGCTTTGAACTCCATATCCTCTTGCCTCAGCCTTCTGAACTGCTGGGATTACAGGTGTGTGCCACTGCGCTCTTTCATTTACTTTTAATCTTAATATGCAACTTAAAAAACCATGGAATTTCGTCATGTTTTTAATGCAATATAACAATACTTTTCTTCTATAGGAACATTTAGTCTAATCACACTAAGCACAGTGCTATTAAGAATGGTATAGAATTTGGTTGAATACTTGGGAATTTTTTTTTTTTTTTTGAGAGGGAGGGAGGGAGGAAGTGGGAGGGGAGAGAGAGAGAGAGAGAGAGAGAGAGAGAGAGAGAGAGAGAGAGAGAGGGAGAGAGAGAGAGAATATCTTTTTTGTAGATGGACACAACACAATGCCTTTATTTTTATGTGGTGCTGAGAATGGAACCTGGTCACGCCTGTGCTAGGGGAGCGCTCTACCACTGAGCCACAATCCCAGCCCCTGGGAAATTTGTTTTATATGTATAACATTTGTTTTTTGCTTGTTGATGTCACTTTTATTTAGTTTTTTTCTTTTTGACTGATCAGATTTTTTTACCCCCTTATTTGTTCTATTAGTTTTTATTTTTGGGGAACCAGGGATTGAACCCAGGGATGCTTAACCACTAAGATACATTCTCAGCTCTTTTTTATTTTTACTTTGAGACAAAGCAGAGGACCTAAATCAGGGCGTTGCGCAATTTAGGCAAGCTCTCTGCCACTGAGCTAAATCATTAACCCTTCTTTTATTAGGGTTTTAAGTGTTTGTTTTATGGATTAAAATATGTAGCCCTCATTTATTAAAATCTTTTCATATTAGCAATTTGTTTATTTAATATTGTATAGGTTTAAGATATTTATTTTGATATCTATATTAACAGCAAAATGTTTACTACAGGGAAACAAATTAACATATTCATTTTCTTCTATAGTTCTCTATTTTTGTGTCTATGTGGTAAGAGTACATAAAATCTACTCTCAGCAAATTTTCAGTGTACAATAATATTAGCTATTGTTCTGTTGTATATTAGATCTCTAGACTTATTCATTCTATATAATTGCAATTTTTTCTCCTTAGCCTACACTTGTGCATTTTCTCCTCTTCTCAGAAGTAAACCCACGGGATTTATACTTAATTTATATATACACAGTGAGCTAATTCTCTCCAAGATCTCCAAGAAGAAATAATGGTGAAAGGACAGTCTCCTCATTAAATGGTACTAGGAAAACTGTATATCATTTAAAGAGTCTTATGCAAATGGAATCATGCAGTATGTGGCCTTTTGAGATTGACTTTTTCCATTCAGCCAATTGCCTTGATATTCATACAAGTTGTTGGGCACATTAATAGTTCACTACATTTTACTGCTGAACAACGTTCCATGTGTAGTATTCTGCAATCCTTTATTTAAACATTCACTAATCATAGGACTTTTAGGTTGTTTTCAGTTGTGACTATTACACATAAACTGCTGTGTATCTTTTAGTTGCAAGACCTACAAAACTGCATTGCAATGGCAGTGGATACAAAAGACCAAGGTGGGCAACTGGTGACATTCAAAAATTTGTCTGTAAGTTCTTAAATTTTCAATTGTGCCTGTCTTTGTATTCCATTTGTATTGTCAAGGATATTTTACAAATATTTTGTTCATATTTATATCCTTTTTTTTCCTAATGGGAAGTTATGTCAGATGCAATTTATTTACTTATTTTTAAATTTTTATTTTTCTTTTTAGTTAAATGTGACAGTAGAATGTATTTTTAAATTTTTTTTAGTTGTCAATGGACTTTTTATTTTATTTATTTATATGTGGTGCATAGAATCAAACCCAGTGTCTCAGATATGCCAGGCAAGCACTCTACCACTGAGCTACAACCCTAGCCCAGTAGAATATTTTCATATATGAGTATAATATCCCATCCTTGTGGTTGTGCATGATGTGGAGTTACACTGGTCATGTATTTGTGTATGAACACAGGAAAGTAATGTCCAATTCATTCTTCTGTCTTTCCTATTCCCATCCTCTGTCAGATGCAATTTAATCCTATAAAGCTAGAGGTGAAACCCCAATGATAATATTTTTAAAACACAAATTTTGAAAGAGTAAAAGATTATTTGTATTTTTGGAAAAGGTAGGGATCTAAATCATAAAACTAAAAATGGTATAAACTGTTTGAAAAAGTCTCAAAGCACGTTTGATTTCCTTTGTGTATGATGAATGTAAGAATTAAATAATTTAGCAACAGCTGCCTAATCAAGATAGAGATAGAGCAATAAAGGGAACATGACACTCTTTGTTAGAAGAGAGAAACAGAATGTAAATGGGGAATCAAGATGAAGCAATAGATCTGTGTCCAACATCATGGCTTCATGAATGAACTTGCACATCAGAGCCAAGGTACACACAAGAAAAGAAACAAGATGGATTTCTTTACAATGGCTAATGCTCATACTCTTTTATCGCAATGAAATTATTTTTTAAGGATAAAGACCAACTGCACAATCTTAAATTTACATTGAATTCCACATGGTATTTCTCATGGTATCTTTTTTTTTTTTTTTTGTAATATGTGATGGAATGATTTAACTCATTGTGACAATACTCAATAGAAGGATTAAGTATCTTTCTACTAAGTAAATTAATTTTTTTGTCTTGTTTAGATAATCACAAATACAGAATTTATTAAGGATATCTATGAATTGTGTTTTATTATAATTTCTGGTTAAAAAATTCAGGATGCTTGCTTTCTAAATAATAATAAGACAAATACAAATATAGTGCATACATTGAGGATAATTTTTATTTATTCATTTACTTATTTGTTTATCTATTTATTTATTGTTACTGGGGATATAACCAGGGGGTGCTTAACCACTGAGACACATCCCCAGATTTTCTTTTCTTTCTTTTTTTTTTTTTTGAGACAGCACCTTGCTAAGTTGCTTGGAGACTCTCTAAATGTCCTCAAACTTGGTGTCCTCCTGTCTCAGCCTCCTAAGCTGCTGGGATTACAGGCTGCACCATCACACCTGGCATTAAGAATATTTTTTAAAAAAATGTGTCAAGGGAACATGGAAGTGAAAGCATTAAATAGGAAAACTGAAATCAAACCTACAATAATAATTATAGCAATGAGAGTAGTTGTACAAATTTTGTTGTTTAATTATAAGGAAGTTTTCGATTTGATTGTTAAAAATCAACCCAATATCAGAAACAAATCATTTTCAAGCTAGAGTTCTCATGGCTTAAAAGAGCATTAGATCTTACTACCAAGGTTCTGAGTGGAGCCAGAACACCAGCAGCCTCATGCCCACTGTTGCCAGGGCAGCAGATATATATATATATAT
>NW_026000026.1:59720282-59730362 GCF_001458135.2 Marmota marmota marmota | reverse complement strand
ATATACTCCTGTTCTTCTAGGATTTATTCAGATTGGTAGTCATCTTTTCTATTTTGATAAAATGGTAATTAAAAATAAAAAGGGATATGTGATAATGGTGAAACTAATTGAAGAAAAGCCATGAAAGTAATCAGCATAATGAATGTTATCCGAGTGTTCTATATTCATTAACCAATGATGATTTTCATATCAGTTACATTATCAGACCAAATTCATAATTTTTCAGAGCCAGCACTGTGAACTCAATTGATCATCATAAAATTAAGCTACCTTTTTTCAAATTAATGCATATCACCAACAATAAAAATCCTGAAATCTGAAGTTTGCAATTATCTCGATACATGAGGAAAATTAAAAAACAAAACAAAACAAAAAAATTAGTCTTGCTTTGCAATACCAACTCTTTTTTTGGAAAGGCAGGTGAGTAACCTGCACCCATGCTGCTCTTCACCTTTGTGCTGTTTTATCTCAGCAGTCTTGCTTTTCATCGTGCTGTTCATGTTAATCTGAAAGAAGAGAAGTGGACAAAAGAAGTAAAAAGGCTAGTTCCTTTCCAGCTACCCTATGAATACCTACTACATCCTTTCTCTGTAGCTCCAGACCTCCCCAGGATGGCTTGGGTGGGAAAACCATGGATATATGTCTGTCATGACTGTTGATGATTAATTTGGCAATGCCACTATCAGTGTCTGAACCAGGATTCTAGCACTCATAAAGCTGAGATTCAAAGTGGCTAATTGGACAGTCCTCAGAGTTTTGCTGTGTATTTAGTAGAATTGGAGACAATGTTGCTTTTCTGACTTGAGCTTATATCTTTTTGCCAAGGACTAGAACTAAGTCTAATATGTCATAAATACAGTTCAATTACATTTGCCTGCAGCCATCCTTACCACTGGGTTCAACTTCCATTCTGGGAACAGACTGAGACTTCAATCATCCACCTCCTCTCATGAAGATCAGTTCAGGCCACAAAAAACCACCTTCTTGTTCATCTCCTCCAGCAGATATCAGACATGCCTGACTAATTTTAATTTTCAGTAAGAATGCAAGGTGAGTGCAAGCTGGGACCTCGGACACACAATAACAGATATAAGCACAAGTACATCTCCAAGTTTAGCTCAAGCTGGTACTTTATAAAGGTTTCAATGGAAGTATGCACTGTTCTTATTTTCGAGTTTGTTCCTTTGGCAAACTACTGTACTCAAATAAAGATGTCAATTATGATTGAAGTGAGTGGAGCCAGAACACTAGCTTATTATTATTGATTATTTTCCTTTTCCTTAAGTCAGAAATTCCTGTAATGATACTTTATAAGAATTATCTAGTACAAACGTTCTTTAAAGGATTCATATTTGAGATGAGAATTCTTATTTCTATTAAAATTATTTCTTTTCATTGCTTCCTTTAATATCAAAAGCATGATAATTTTGTAATTTTATTCCTAAATGCTTCCAGTGACTACTACTATATTGACCCTTGTTAAGAAATTGCCATTGCCATCAAACTGTAAGTCATTATCTGAAGTGGAATGTTAGGTCTGTTAACTTCTGAAGTGAATATCCTTGTGTACGAGTACCGTGAGGTTCCCCAAAGTATAGTTTTAACTGCGTGTCTATTAACAGCAGGGCACAAATACAGGGAATATAAAACATTTTGTGAAATGGAGATAGAGATATGTTTCTGATGTTTATAAAAATCCACATAACTACTAACATAAAACATTTTAAGATTAATGGAAATTCAGGGATTTAAAAGAAATGGAAAATGGTACTTTAAACATAATAAGCAGTTTAAGTCTTTTCCACAGCTTCAAGACTAGATGGGATAAGTTGAAGAGTAGAAAGAACTATTTCTTGAGGTTATTATTCAGTTGGAAGCACCCACAATGAACAGGGTTTTTGAAATAAATATAATGAATGTGGACATGTCTATTTGTTGGAGAACTCACAGCAGTGCTCCATGAAATAACCTGGAGGTACTTGTGTCTCTTCAGCCTTTTGGGCTGTTGAGGTTTTCGTTAGAAACTGCCGCTTGCTGTTACAACCCTCTTTTCTCTGAGTATCATAAAGCCAGTATGGGTAATAGATTGTAAATCAGTCTCAAATTAAAGCACTAAGATGCAGTCTTCCAAACTTTGTAACTATTCTTTAAGTGCCTTTCTCTCCCAATTGTTCCCTCTTTCTTCCTCCTGGGTTCCCTGAATTGTTAACTACCCTTTCTTCCTCCCCAGCTAACCTAACAGGAGTTACTTACTTTCTTTGTAACTATACCATCTTTCTCTTGAAAATTGTCCTGCTCTGCAATATTCTGGAACACCAACTCACTTCCACTTTACAAAATTCATTCTTTAATGATTAGATCTCAATACTAAAACTGACAATTTTGATGAATTGTTGATTCCATAGACAAATATAATTTGATGTTAGTATGAAGCTATACTAAGGCATGCTATTTATGCTTCAGATGAAGATTTCATAGAAATAATATTTTAAAATGACATAGGGCTTGGAATTTAAAGCAACAAAGTGGGCATGACAATTATACTGGTCTCGAGGCAGGTCTTTGTGGACCCCTGTAATAGACAAGTAAGGAGAGTTTGCCTTATTTAGAGTGGCCAGAGCTTTCAGCTTGATATGTAGTTACCTGAGCTGGAGGTCAGAAAAATTTATGATGCTGCTGGAAACCTTCATTCTGCCAGTGTTGGAGTTAGAGAAAATGGTAAAGGCCCATAAGCAAATTTTGGCCTCATGGTTCTTCTTTAGAGTTCCGTGTAATGCTTCATAAAATGATGTTCTGAGATTTCAGCTTAGTTTCTTACTTTATACTTTATTGAGAAGATATCTTTGCCTGCACAATGATCACACTCCTATAATCTATAGAAGTTCTACTTGCATGAGATCCCATAGCTGCCTATGAGAACAGCAGAGCATTTTTAGCCTCCTGTGAGTTAGTCAGGGAGTTGAGATGACATCATGGAGGGCAGGAAGAGAATGTGTGTGGGCCTCACAATGATTATTGGTTTCCTCTCCTACCAAATGCAGCCACAAGATGGCAATGTGACAATTTGAATAAAATCAGTGGTTAGAAAGCTTTGTTTTATTTAGTTAAGAGGACTTATAGAAGGAACAATGCACTTTAGGCAAATACTTTACCTGAACAAGGAACTGTATCCCACAATGTATTAATATTTGTGTTGTGGTTCAGGAGATGGGTGACCTCCCGTCAGAGTGATTCAGACTGGGGCAAAATATAACCTCACATCTTGCCTTCTTTTCTCCTCTGAAGTGCTCCAGTACAGTGGTTGATGCAGGTCTCTGGATTTTGCCTTTGCACAGTAATGAGAAGGTTTCAAATGACATTGACTGGCACTAGAGGACAAAGGCAGACACTTTGATTTTATTTTTCTTCCTGTGACATACAGATAGACTGAGTAAATTCCTACCAAGAAGTTAGGAATTTTAAAGGGCAATAAATCCTATTCATTTACAGATAAGTCATTTAACAATTCCTTCAAAGTTTATTGTTTCACTCAGTGGGTGAATGTATGATTAACTTTACATTATAAACATTTTATTACTTAGTACTTGCATCAGTGTTGTAGAATATAGAATAATTCATTATACAGAAATGTTTAGCCTGTTTCAGGACCATGCAGTTTGAAATATGCAGGTGTATGCTTATTTTTTTAAATAAGTCTAGGGCATGATTGCTTCCTTATTATCTAGAATTTATGTTTATAAAGCAACTAGTGAAGAGAAAGTTTGAAAAGATGAAGAAAATTATTTGTGTACAACATTTAGTATAGTCCTTGGCCCATAGACACCAATAACAAATGCCATTGTAAATATTGTTATTGTTGTTTGTGTCATGCTCATAGTTGGTACTGCGTTGACAATTTTTATGGGAACAAATTATCTTAGCTCTGTCGTAAAGCCACAGATAAAATTGTTTTTTACCCAAAGTTCTGTTTTGGAAATGCAAAGACAATGCTAATCCATGTTAGCTAAAACTTCAGAGTGGGTATTTTATATGAATAGTCTTGCTTAATTTTCACAATACTATGAGTAACTATGATGTAAGTGAAATACACTTATGCTATGGATGTATTTTTATAATGATATCCATAACACTTATATATGTGAGAAGAGTAAGAATTTTTATTTTTCTCACATGTTGAAGCCTCTGCGTCAGCCCTTTAGAGGGACAGCAATGGGCATCCACCTAACCATAGCTGTAGCAAAGTTCTATTGGAGTTTATCTTTCACCACTCTATACACAAAGCGAAATCTTTTGTGGATCTCAGATCCAGTTGCCAGCCTCCACTCAGTGGCAGCACCTCACTCTATTTTTGACAATGCTCCAGACATTAATTGCTCCAGAGTCATTTGGGTTCCTTTACAGGGGTAATTTTTGAGGACTCTTATGAAATTTTAAGGTTTGGTATAACACTTTGAGGGCTCTTCTTAGCTGTCTCTTTACCCAGTTCTCTCCAGTAAACTTGCTTCCTGGAGTTCATATTTTTTAAAAAATATATATTTTTTTTAGTTGTAGATGGACACAATACCTTTATTTTGTTTATTTATTTTTATGTGGTGCTGAGGATTGAACTCAGTGCCTCACAGTGGTAGAGGCAACCGCTTTACCACTGAGTCACAACCCCAGCCCCTCATATTGTTTTTAAGGAGTTAACATTCATCTCTTAATGCCTTTACAGTCAAATCTTCTTTTTTAAAAGCATTTTTAATTTATTAATTCTTTTTAGTTATATAAAACATTAAGATTCATTTTGATATAATCATAAAAGCATGAAATATAATTTGCTCTAATTCAGTCCCCAGCACTTACTTTCTCTCTACTCCCCTCTCTTTACTGATCTTTCTGCAGTTTATTTATAGTTTTTTTTAAATAGTGTCTTGTGGATATACTTTATGTTGGAATTCAGTGTGCTATATTCTTTATTTTTATTTTTTAAGTTATAGATGAACACAATAGCTTATTTTTATGTGGTTCTAAAGCTTGAGCCCAGTGCCTCTAACATGCTAGGCAAGTGCTCTACCACTGAGCCACAATCTCAGCTCTATAATCTTGGATGTCCTTGCCTTCAGAATTGTGAAAATAAATGTTTATAGTTTAAACCACCAATCTATTGCCATTCCTGTATGAATTAGGATCGGGTGGAGGAAGGGGGCCCTTGCCTCTTTGCTATAATCACCAACAATGTGGGCTTTGCAACTTGGAGCTGAGGCAACAGGAAGTGTTCGTGGTTCACACAAACCCACAAGATGTGGTATTCCTTGGCTGTGAGTTTAGGAGAGAAGAGGTCCCATTTTCTTGGCCATACTACCTTGATTTGAGCTTCTATTACACAGAGCTTAGGTATGGGAAAGGGAGGGAATGCATTGTGACTTAAGTGTCACAGATTCTTGGATGTCTGTCCCAGATTTAGTAAATTTCCTTGAAGCAATGTGTCTTCTTTTCTGTATGTGTTTAGAAAAAATAACAAATTTTAAATGATTATTTTAAAATAATTTGGGGCAGTTATGATTCTTTTTCTGGATAACATGTCCATAGAGCTCCCCACATTGCCATTCTGGAAGTGTAACTCCTGTAATAAGCATTTACTGAATGACTTTTAAGTGCCACCCAGGAATAAATATTTAAGAGCTATCTCATTTTATCCTCACAAGAACACTTCGAGCTGTATACTATCATTAGCCTTATTTATGGATGATATCACTGAGACTTGGATTACATGGCTTGTACAAGGTTGCACAGCTAGTAAATAATGAAGCCTGTATTTCAACCAAGGTCTTTCTGACTGCAGAACCTACTTGACTGTGGCTTAAGGGATGGTCAGTGTAGGACTCAACAGCCAGCTGGCCTTGGGCTAAATCCTGCCTGTCACTTAATAGGCAAGGGACCTGGAGCAAGTGGCTTAATCTCTTTTTGTCTCCCAGTATCTGCATAAAAAATAAATGCTTTCCTTGTGGGATTGTGGTGATTCTTGAGAGAGAAAGAACATGAAAAATTTTATGATAGTTCTTGACCCCAGTAAGTGGGTTTGATAGTTACTAGCATTTTTGTTAGTTTTTAATTCCTATTAAAATCTCATTCTATTTACAAAAAGGAATTCTTTGGATATAAAGAAAAGAATTCTGTCACTGGAATGTTTATTGTTATCTTTAGTGAATCTCTAGTATATTTTACACTTAATTATTTGAAGAAAGGGAGGAAAAGTATATTTTAGTCCCATAGCTAATAATTTTTGGTGGATTTTGAATCATTAGCTTTTCAAAATCTATGGGTTTCTTTATTATTTTTCAAAGTAAACTTTTAATTGATATATCAAAAGAGTATGTATTTATTTGTGTACAATATGGTCCAGCTAAGTATATACATTGTGCAAAGGTCAAATCTAGCTAATTTATAGTTACAATTTTAATATGGAGTTACTTTTATTGTCAATATTTTATTTGAAAATAAAAGTACTTCTTTATTTTTCATTGATAAAATGTCAATTGTCTCACCCTCCCCTTTTAGAAACATGTATAATTTTCAATATATGATAATGATATATACCCCTCCTCTCAGAAGAGACTAGTTATAACTATAAGGTTAAGTCATTTTACAATGTAGCTGGTGAAATGTTGAGCCTGGTAAAAGAAGAAAGGAATTTTTAATGTTAGGTTTCTATAGTTTCTATTACAAATTACCATAAACTTTATATTTTAAAACAACATTTTTTTTTCTCTTCAAAGTTCTGGAGAAAAACGTTCAAAATAAGTAACAATGGATCAAAATCTAGGGCTTTGCTTCCCCTTTAGTCACTAGGAGAATCAATTCTTTGCACTAGTAGGTTCTGGTGGCCACCAACCTTCCCTGGTTTGTGGACACATCACTCCAATCTCTGCCTATTTGCTCACATTGCCTCTTCCTCTCTTGTTCTCATGAAATCTCCTTTATCTTCCCTCATAAAAAAATAGTTGTGATGATATTTGGGGACCTCCCATATAAGCTAGGATTATCTGTCCATATCCAGATATTTAATAATATGTGCAAATATCTTGTTTCCTTACAAAGTAACATTTATAAATTCTAGAAATTAAAGAACCCTAATCTAATAATATCAGTGTTCTTAGAGAAGGGAGAAACGATTTCCGAGCTTGGTCTTTACACAGCATGTGCACAGAGGAAATGCCACATAATGATAGACAGAAAGTGACCATTTGAAAGCCAGGAGGAGAGCCCTCACCATAAACCAATCCTTCCAGGCTTGATCTTGAACTGCCAGCCTTTGATGCTGAGAGAAAACAAAACTCTATTATGCTTTTGTTCCTCATATTTTCTAGAATGAGTAATTATAGTAACTCCTGCCTGAAACAGTAAGATGACTTGGGGTCCATTTCCCACTGGGATAAAAATTTTGGTCATACCACCATATAATCATTTGAGACCAGAAGAGGTGGTAGCTGAGGATCAGGGGACTACAGTGTTGGTATGGAGAAAGGTGAAAGTCACCATCACTGACGGATCAAGCAGCAGTTTCTATCTTCTAATCTTCTTCTATATTTTTCCCAGGATGTGAGACTATCATCCTGATTCTGTTTCCTGAACATATGTGCAGAGATGGATCTCAGTAGTTCTAAGGTCTGAATGCATGGTACATTTGGAGAAATGAAGAAGTTATGCAACTGGAATAGGGTTTGAGGATTGATATTAAGGATTTAAAAGGTAAGTCTGAAGACAATGGTAATTGCCACCAAAATTTTAGCAAATACTAAGTGTTACTTTCAGAAGTTTGGATTTAATGAATGGATAAGACTGAAATCCTTCACATAGGACTTGTTGCTTGACGTCCAGCAGCAGCAAATATTCTTCAGCTATTTGGTGATGGTGTCTATACTGTGTCACTATCTCAGCTAAAGCCATGGCCTCCAGCTGTTTTTATTTTGAGACAGGGTTTTTTCCAAGTTGCTTAGGGCCTCACTAAGTTGCTGAGGTTGACTTTGAACTTTTGATCCTCATGACGTGGACTCTCAAAATGCTGGAATTGCTGGGATTACAGGTATGTGCCACTGCGCCTTTCAAGCCCCTGTTTTTTATTTGGGGTCATTGGCACCAATCTCATGCCAAAATGCAAAGTAACACTCAGTGTTTTGTAGCATTAAACAAATGCCTTTGGCATAACTTTGCTTACAATCAAAGCATCGTAAAGGTAGGGAGCACACTTGTAAAAATATGTACTTAGGTTTTATTGTAGTCTGTGCTGACAGGACCTAATCACTTTGACGTATCCTTTCCTTAGAGGAGACAATAGTTATTGCTGTAACTATTGAAGGCAGATGGGGAAAGGGTAGTATAATAAAGCTGAGAAATATCGAATTTTCCTTGCATGGGTAACATGTAACGAGGTCTAACCTTTTAATCTCTGTGCTAAAATTGTGCCTAACCAATAGCCATTGTAATTGATATAAATTGGGACCAAAACAAACAGAACAAACTTTTTTTGATCTTTTTATTTTGAGATTAAGCATCCACCCTGGGTAGACAACATATAATTCTATAATTATGTTCTGAAAGCTATTGGAAACAGGAACAAACACAAAAATCACAGTGTTCAGTGTGCACATCATGGAAAGAACGACACAAATGTATCCTATTTTATTGATTAAATGCTTTCTACACTGTTTCTACAATGTAAATTTTTTTTTTTTGGTATTTCAATTCTTTTTATTCCAAAGAGCTTCCCTCTTGATTAGAGGTGTTCCTCCACTGAAAGTGCTTCCTATAGAGGAAAAATTAAAATAATCTTTAAATCTTTCAATGAAAAATTATTTAAAACATTTAACTATTTTTATGTTATGAATGAATAAATAATAAATTTAAATATTAAAGGGAGCTTTTACTTTTGGTTTTGTTATGGTAACTTATGTTGAGGTTAATGGGATTTTGGGGATCTGAAGCACACATTATAATAATACCCTTTGAAAATATCTGAGAGTAAATTTTAAAAGTTCTTACCATGCACCTTAAAAATGATTATGTGAGATAATACATGTCAATTAGATTGGTTTAGTCTTTCCACAATGTATGCCTGAGTCAAACCATTATGATATATACTATAAATATCTAAAATTTTTGTCTATTAAAAGTAATAATATGGGGCTGGGGATGTGGCTCAAGTGGTAGCGCGCTCGCCTGGCATGTGTGCGGCCGGGGTTCTATCCTCAGCACCACATACAAACAAAGATGTTGTGTCCGCCAAGAACTAAAAAATAAATATTAAAAAATTCTCTCTCTCTCTCTCTTAAAAAAAATGAGCCTGTATATAAACTTAAAAAAAAGTAATAATATGCCATTTTGGCTTTTATGCACTTATTTTATTTCTATGTTCTATTTTAAAGTTCTTATTACCTCTGTTATTTACTAATGTAGGTACTGTTCATTTTCCAAGTTAAAAAAAATAATTAAATCTAATTTTGGTGGATGTTTGCTGCTTCACATAATGGCTTTGTTTCTTTAACTCAGAGTTTAGTCTCTATTTTGTTGGTAATGGTATTGGATTTCTTTTTAAGGAATTATGCTTCTCCCGTTGTCAAAACTGTAGTGAGAGGTTATATCCAGATGCCCTGCACAAGATTAATGGACAGAGCAAAGAAAAATAATTGGAGTTCATGCATTGCAGTGGTTGGTGGCTTCTATGAGAATGTTCTGTAGCAGCAACAGCAGCCGTGACCTTCAGAGCATCTCTGCCTCTCTCCTGTTAACTGGATTTGAATCTCTGGTTATTACCACTGAATTTCAGAGTTCCCTGGCAACTTTCTAATAAATTTCTTTTTCAGTCATGTTAGACAGTCACTTGATATTGACAGCAATGAAAACAAAATCTCTGACTCTTCCAAAACTTTAAGAGTACACAAAATAATTTTAAGTATAAGTTCCATTGGCAGACTTTATTTGCTCATTCAAATATCAGATTTCTATAGAGATTATGAAATAAGTAGCTAATAGATTTAAAGTATAGAAATCAAAGCTGCCGCAGTCTGGCTGCAGCAAACTAACGGGGGGGGGGGGGGGGGG
>NW_026000026.1:59568911-59720257 GCF_001458135.2 Marmota marmota marmota | reverse complement strand
GGGGGGGGGGGGGTGAGGAGGAACTTGTGTAGATTGATACAGCAGGAGTGGGAGCCCTTTATTGTAGGACAACAGAGGTATTTATACATTCCACACAGCTTATCTTAATTAGCATAAACTAGATACAGCAGTCAACCAATAAGGAATCTCCACACTTAATGGCTCCCTGGCGTTACTTCACAAACCACTCCCTCTGGCAAAATGCCAGGCGCCATCCAGACTTGTTTATAGACCTTAGCACAAAGCATTTTAATTTTTGTCATTTGATAACTATTACTCATTTAAGTCTACTCTACACTTAAGATATTTTCTCTTTTATACTTCTAGAATGTATTTGACTGATGGACATCTACTCTAACAAAAGTTTTTTTTTTTTGTTGTTGTTGTTGTGTGTTTTTTTTCTTTTAATTTTTTTATTATATGTTTTTCTTGAGACACATGCCAGAGAATTGTCAGAGTAAAAAATCTTCAGGATGTTCGGGTTATCAGGGTTGGGAACAGGATTCAAATCAAGAAGCAACTATGTTCACATTGATCTTATTGATTAACTTACTCATCCATCCATTATACAGGTATTTATTGTGAGCTTTAAGTGTGCCAGGCATATCTTAAAAATTAAAATCAGAGAGTTAAATAAATAGCACATTTTAATTTATGATGAGCTGTGCCCTGCAAAGTGAATGCATCAGTGGTGCCCTGGGAGCTCAGGAGGCTTCTGCAAATGCCATAGAATTCTTAAAGTGAGAAGGTGCTCATTTTTGGTCCTGAAGAATGTGTAGGTAGTATTCAGGCAAGGAACAAGCAAAAGGAAAAAAAGAATAGAAAACATAAGGTCAACACAACAGGAAGGAATGCATGGTACATTTGGAGAAGTGAAGAAGTTGTGCAACTGGAATAGGGTTTGAGGGTTGATATTAAGGATTTAATAGATAAGTCTGAAGACAATGGTGATTGCCACCAAAATTTTAGCAAATACTAAGTGTTACTTTCAGAAGTTTGGATTTAATCTCAAAGTTTGGAAGCTACAGAGTTAAGATATACACTTTTGAAGAAACTGTCCTGGATGCTACACAGGGAATAAACAGTAGGAGATCTAAAATAAAAACAGAAACCAAAGCTATTTTAAGAGTCCCAATGAGATGTTGGAGAGAAGACCTAAGGTAGAGAGATCCACTATCATCAGTCTAAATCCTGCCCTTCCCCATAATCACCAAAGGAGAAGACACAAAAGCAAACATGAATTTTTAGTATTAATTTTAAGTATAAGTTCCACTGACAGACTTTATTTGCTCATTCATAAATTAAATATTTATTCTGTGCCCTTCTCTAGCATTATTTTATCCATTTCGTATGTAAGGGTAATGAAGCAGGAATATTATCTATCTTCAAGTCTTTCAGCCAGGATTCCAGCAAGAATTGCTGATATATTCCAAATTGCATACTTTAAAAAATGTTTACTAAAAAGAATATTTTCACAAGAACCACAAAAATAAAGAATAATTTTTTCAAGTGTGTATGAAAATAACATAAAAGAAGGTTGTTTTCTTGGGATAGAAAGAGACATTTTAACCCTTTACAAGAGAAGGATGTGTCTTCTATAACCCAGAAAAAGGAAGGAGAGAGTCTACCTTGAGAGAAGTTATGATTACGGAGGACACTGCTCATCTAAGGTGGCTTCTCACAGAAGGAACTGGAGAATAAACACCCCTATCACCTCTCCACCACTCTTCTTTCTTCTCATACCCTGCTGGGGAATCTGAATGGCTCAACCAAACAAGACAAAAGCAGGTGTTTCTGTGATGTTTTCTGTGCAGGTCTGCATCCTGCAGCAAATAGACATGTAGAAAGTTGGAGAGTTGACTGGGAAAAGCAAAATAAAGGTGTAAAGTTTTGTAAATTGGATGAAACCCCCATGTATTTTTTTGTATGTATATGCATGTATTCATTCTTTCAAAACTATGTCTATTATTTGTTTCAACTTGGCTTCACCCATGTGGAACATTGGAGGAAGCAGAGAGAGAGATTAGCATACTACGATTTTTCCTATGTTGGCTCTGCTTTAGAGGTAGCCCAGGACTTCATCCTTTTCTACCAGGCAGCCTTCCCTTTGAAGTAGGCAGGTAATTTTACAAACAGGGTGTGTAGACTTTTTATTTAAAAGTGTATGTAAATTAGCATGCAAATGACACTCATATTTATTTGCCTGATTTCTTAGAATCTTGCAATTTGGGCAAACTTCAGCATGTGAAAAAAAGGAGGTATTTTTTGTTTGTTTGATTTTTTAAACAGTCTGCATAGACTTTGTGTTTTGTGTCCTTTTCTTGTGACCTCTGTTTGTCTATTTGTGGATTACTTGGTCTTTTTGCTTTTTGCAATGTTTTGGGTTTGCAATGATGAAAAGCTTCAGAGTAAGGTCTATAAAATCCAGTGCCCTCTATTAGTTTTTCTTATATAAATAGAGGGTGACAATAGCATCTTTTGTCATTGGCAATTCTGAATTTATTATTCTGAATAAAACTGACATTCAGGTTCTTAGCTGGTCAGTGACAAAATAAAAGATGTAAAACTGACAGGCAGAGTAAATTTACATAGGTAGGGTGAATTTGTCATTGTGTAGTTATATTTGATATTATCAAAAAAAGAAACTTCATGACATTCTCAGGATTGTAGAGAGAAAGATTTAGATTGTAAGGAGTTGATGACTTTACTTGTATTTTCAAGATGTCTTGTAAATGAACATTAAAAATGCTCTTAAAATAAAGGAAGAAGGCTGAGTCTGATCAGCTATGCATATATTTACTGAAATGGTATGTGTGAGAGTCACAAATTTTCACTTCTTTAGAATATGCCAGTGCTTTGAAGATATATCACTTTATCTTCAATACATTGCATTTGCAAGTAGAATCGAAAACATTAACAAATATAGAACTACCATGAGTTTTAAAAATAATAAAGGTACTGAAATCAGACAACATGATAGAAAGGAACGGCTTCTGCTCTCTACTCTTGGTCTCACTGACAAAAATAGTAAATTAATATCACAGTATGTTGGGCAAATAGAATCCAAAAGTAAAAATCTGCATTAAATCCTCTAGGGAGTATGTACCAAGCGGTGATGGGTTAAAAATCTGCAGGCCAAAAATACATATCCTTTATCTGGGGAATACCAAAGGCAAAAGTTCTCACAGGGTCTGCAAAAAATGCTACCCATTTTGCACAAAAAAAGCCTACATTTATATGCACTATGCAGAGGTTTTTTTTTTTTTATCCAAATATAAAATTTCACATTGTTTCTCTAAACTTCTAACAGGCTCTAGAAAAAAGTCAAGTAGAAGTAAAAGATGAGGTTTTACCTCTCCCATTATAGATCCTGAACAGTGGTTCAGTCTGTACTGAATGAGGAACATTTTGTATTGAAAATGTGATTAAATATTAATTTAGGATGGATGAAATTTTTTAGTACTTGAAGGTATATCTGACTTACTGAATATAAATATTAGTCCCTGAAAGTGACTCAAAAGTCGTCACCTGATACTTATAAAATGTGGCTGGAATAATGGGAATAGAGGTTGAAAAGTGTTTGTTTGAAGGCAAACTTTATAGAATAATGAAGCTACATGCTGGTTTCAATAAGTCAGTAATAATAGTATTATGGAAATTTCTGCATGTTGAATTAGAAGCCACAATAACATAATTAGTTAATTCTTCCAATTTTGTACTTTCTGAAAAATTTTATTTCATTAACAGTGCAAAAATAAAAGAGGGGGTGTTGACATATTCAGTCTGTGCAAAATATGTGTAGTAAAATTTGATCACCCAGAATAAGCTGAGTCATTGAGTCTTGGTCTCCATACCTGCTTCTTTTTTCTTCTTTTTTTCCTATCTATTTAATTTCTAGAAAGGTTTACATTAAGACTGACTCATCAGTGAGACAGGAAACATTTAATTCTAGATTCAAACATCAGCAACTTTGGGTAAGTATGCAAGAGAAGCAAACAATCGATAATATATGGAGGAAAGATTATTTATTTATACATGTAAAGAGGGTTGACAAGTGTGGAAAGTTTGGAAAAGATGAGGAGGTGAGGGTGAAATTCAGGACCTATAGAAACTTAAGTAAAAAACAAGTAAGAAAGGACACATTATGAAATTCTGCAGGCTGGGGATGTAGTTTAAGGTTAGAGTACTTCCCTGAATATGTGAAACCCTGAGTTTGATTCCTAGCACTGTGGAAAAAATTGTTTTGCTTTGTGAATTTGGTGACAAATTGTTTTGCTTTGTGAATTTGGTGAGTTTTGATCTATCATGCTGGATAAATTTCTACACAATCTTAATCAGTCAAAATACTTCCAATGCTTTTTAAGTTTAATTATGCAGGGGGTAGGAAAGATTGTGGAATGAGATGGACATCATTACCCTAGGTACATGTAGGATTGCACAAATCGTGCAACTCTACATGTGTACAACCAGAGAAATTAAAAATTGTGCTCCATTTGTGTACAATGAATTGAAATGCATTCTACTGTCAGGTATAACTAATTAGAACAAATAAAAAATGTTTAAGCATGTATTTTAAATTTAAAATACCTTTTCCATGAATTTTAAATTCTTGGTGACTAGGCAGGATGTTCATTTCTCTCTGATGATTCAAATGAAGTATGTCCTTCTAAATCTGGGAGAGTTCACAGTGAAGAGTTGTGAATTCCCAGAGTAGATCTGATAAAATGCTTATTTTAGCCAGAGGAATGTATCACACCAGTTCTCACTTGCAAAGTGTGGCTTGAATCCTGCTCAGGAGGGATGCATGATTCAAGACACATGGCATGTCTTCCCATGCTGTATTCTTCTCACACCACTTGTGACCTTTTCCCTTCCCTCTTTCCTGACAGATCAATCTTTCACTTCCTCAGCAGGCTTTCAACAGTGGGGAGTCATGTTGCTGGACTGCTCTCCACAGCCAATGCTATGTTGATGCTAACAGTTGGCTTGTCTTTTGAGGGACAAGGACACCATCGTTTTAATGATTCCTTTTATTTTTTTTTATTTTTTAAAAAAGGTTGTTTCTGGAAGGGAACACTATTTCTTTCAGTAGTTAGCTTGGAAAAAAACTATATAATTTATTCCATCAGGCAAAATACCAAAAGCCCTCAATTATTTCAGGAGCAAGATTCATGAAAGACCGATATTTGTTCATTTAGCATACACAATAAAACTACATTTATTACAGCAGAAATGGTGTCCTTAGAATACATTTTTACCACTTTATGCTTGCAAACGTTGATCTTTAATAATCTAGTATAGAGGACAAGTAATCAGTAATTTCCTTGAACAGTAACTTAAGTTTGATATATATTCCTGTCCTCTTAACAAGCTTCATGTAGTCTTATAATTTTATATCTCATTATACTCACTGGCATCTAATAGAAAATGCCACTGTATAAATCAATTATGAAATTAACCTAAATTGTGTAATAAATTGTATGACAATTTAGAATTTTGAAAATCTTCATTAATCTCATTGTACCTTTACTTATTTGAATAAAAACGAAACTTGTCTTTTTGTTCTTTTTTTCTTGTATATGCATCTACACACAAAACACATACATATAAAGTTTGTTTAATCCTTTGAGGAATTTGCAGAGTTTTTAATTCAAAAACAATTTAAAAGATTATTCAAGGATATGCTTCTGCCTGGGATATGGAAAGCTGGAAAAAAGTCTGTCACTCTAACCACAGGAAGAAGTTAAGTAAACTTTAAAAATCATATATTTTTTATACCTATTAGAGAACTGAAGTCACAGGACCAACAAGTTACCAGATATTTTATAAAAACACATCTCTTCACTGGTAAACGGCCCAATATTTTCAACTGTATATCGTAGGGGAGACTGAGTTCTTGGAATATGCATGTAAGATATAGGCAAATTTTGGAACAAATTGATATGGGATGAGTATGGACTACAGTGAGAGGATGCCCTTTACCTGTTATGCCACCAATAAAGAGGGAATTTACACTCACTCTCAGGCTCTTTCCCATGAAAATTCAACAGGTATTCACTAGAAATTTTGGGTGAGTGGAAAGACTGAGGAGTCTCTCTCCAAGGTGTAGCTCTGAAGTGCAGCCAGTGTTTTGCAAAATGTTTTAAGGGTCAATTTAAGGTAAATTAAAGCCTTCAACTCCAAGAGAGAGAGGCAAAGTTGGAGTCCCCTATGGCATAAGTAAAGATTTCTTTTGGACACAGAATCAAAATGTGTTATTACTGAGAGAGGAAAAAAGGTAAATTGGACTTTATCAAAATAAAATTTTATCTAAAAATGATACTATAAAGGAAATGAAGTGATAAACAAGAGACTATGCAAAAATATTTGCAAATCAACTGTTTGATAAAGGACACATAACCAGAATATATAAAGGACTCTTAATTAAAACTTAAAAAAAATAAGCAAGGCAATGGAAAAGAAGTAACAAAATATTGAACACATTCTTCATAGAAGATACATGTATATCAAATATGTTTCAAATGCTCAAAATCATTTTTCATTAGAGAGACTCAAATTTAAAGAATAGTGACATGATTATTACATACTTATTTGTATAGCAAAAATTCAAAACTTTGACAATACTTTCTGCTGGTCAGATGCAGAACAAGAATGACTTTATCCATTGTTTCAGGAAATGCAAATTGTATATTTATGGCTATGCAGCTTAGAAGAAGTTTTGAGGTGTTATGTGGTGTTAAATATAGACTTGCATGTCTGACTTTCAGTTTCACATACAAGGAGATTGGATCACCACTTTCTCCTAACTCACCACTCTCTCCTAATAACAGGTAAAAAGGTAGAAAAATTGACAACTCTTCTTGGGTTTCTAATAGAGACAAGGACATGAGGCAAACTGCCATACTAAAATTTTAATTGTAGACAGACAATTTTATTTACAGGAAGCCATGTCCAACAATAGCAGAAACTTATGAATGGGAAACTACTGAAGCAACCAGTTCTGGAGCAGAAAAGCCTGAACCACATTTGGTGAATTGCTGACCCTCAGAGTGAACAATTCTGAGAGTAAAAAGAGAGGCCTCCAAGGGGCTGGGGTTGTGGCTCAGGGGTAGAGCCCTTGCCTAGCATGTGAGAGGCCCCAGGTTTGATCCTCAGCACCACATAAAAATAGATAAATAAAATGAAGGTGTTGTGTCCAACTATAACTAAAAAGAATTTTAAAAAGAGGCCTCCAAAATGTGAGATTGACCTTTAGGAGCTTGATTCACACCATATAGATGGAGAAACATCTCCTCATCGTACCAGCAGAAGGGAGGAGGAAGACCCCTTTTAAAGTATTCCAGAACACTCTGTAGTTTGTTTAGCAAGATCTTCCCTCAGAATCAGAGTCTAACCTACAGGAGTGTTATTAGAGCATATCTAATCTGAGAGAAGGTAAATACCCAACTCCAGCCACTCTAGGCTGTGAAGAAGGGATGGATGCCAATCTATATCACTGAAGAGAGGACAAGATCTTATTATAAAATATTTGCATTATACCTGAAGCAAAATATTATTATTCAAAAGCGGACTTAAAATTAATTGCGAATATGAATTACAAAGTTTAAGAAAATTAAAACTTTTTTTTTTTTAAAAAGCATAATTGATATGCTTAGAAAGGGGAAAAATGAAAAGACATAAAATGGTGAATTGAGAAACAGAAAGTGAAAAAAGTGAAATAAAAAAATTAGGGACAAAGAGCAAAGGGAAAGAAATAAAATATATGAACAAACATGGTCCATATTAATTGAACTGTATCATTAATCAATTTGAATCTTGATAATCTAAATGCAACAATTAAAAGTCATAGATTTCTCAAGTGGTTTAAAAAACAAAACATACTACATTTTATGCATAAGAAAGCAACTTTAAATATAAAGACACATATAAATTAGAAATAAACAGATGAATATAAGATATTCTAATACTGTTAGCACCTTAAAGCTAATCCAAAAAAAAAAAAAAAAAGAATCAGACAGAACCAACTTCAAAGTGAGGAAAGTTAACAGGGATAAAGAAGTGTATTACAATATGATAAAAGGGACAATTCTCCAATAAGACATAACAGTCTTTCATGTGTATGTACTGAACAAAAGTATTAAACTACTTGAAGCATAACATGATAAAATTGCAAGAAAAAATAAATGAATTCACTGTCATGGTTGGAGAGTTCAATACCGTTTATCAGAAATGAATAGATTCGTCAATCAAAAAAATCAGCACAGGGCTGGGGATGTGGCTCAAGCCGTAGCGCGCTCGCCTGGCTTGCGTGCGGCCCGGGTTTGATCCTCAGCACCACATGCAAACAAAGATGTTGTGTCCGCCGATAACTAAAAAATCAATATTAAAATTCTCTCTCTCTCTCTCTCTCTCTCTCTTCTTTCAAAATTCTTTAAAAAAAATCAGCACATAATTGAACTCAACAACACATTAATCATGTAATATGGTGAATAACTATAGGCTGTGCCATCCAATGAGAGCAGCATATTTCAAGATTGCATAGAATATTCACCAACAGAGTCCATATTCTGGGCTATAAAACATACCATATCACATTTAAAATAATAGAAATACATAATGTTTGTTTTCTGATCAAAATGGAACTAGATGGAAACCAATAATAGATAATGAGATAATCCCAATATGGGAAAATACATAAAACTTCTAAGTAACACACAGGTCTAATTAAACATTTTCAGAATTCATGGATACCTTGAGCTTAAGTAAAAATGAAAACACAAATTATCATAATTTGTAGAATGCAGCAGATGCAAAACTTAAGAGGGAAATCTATAGCTTTGAATGCATATATTAGAAAAAAGAAAGATCTAAAATAAATAATCTATATTTACATGTTAGGAAACAAGAAACAAAAAAGTACAAAAAAGCAGAAGAAAAGAAATCATAGAAATTAGAGTAGAAATCAGTAAATTGAAAATGGAAAATTATTAGGAAAAAATCAATGAAACCAAGAGCTAATTTTTTCAAAAGATCAATAAAATTAATCAATAAAATTCTAGCCAGGTTAACTAAGAAAAAAGAGCACATGAATTATTAATATCAGAAATGAAGAGGGGCCATCATTACAGATCTGTGGACAATGAATGTGGTGAGCCGCTTCTGCCGTTTCTGCAGACTATGGTCGCCATTACAAGATGGCGCTGGCTCCGCTGTGGTCTGTGACAAACAACTCCTTATTTGGGAGAGTTGGCACATGATTTTTCACCACCCTATGAGAAAGCTCCACGTGGCAGCTTTGCATTGGGGCTTGAGATGCTTTATTAAGGCTGGGAGGGGCATCCGAGGGAGAGAAGAGGAAATATCAAGGGCCTGAATAAACTGCTGAAAGAAGATTCCTGAGTTGCGTCTTCCTTGCGGGCAAGGGGTCGTGACAAATGAAGGCATAATAAAGGAATACAATGAAGAACTTTATGCCAATAAATCTGACAATTAAGAAGAAATAATTTCTTGAAAAACAAAATTTACCAAAACTTATGCAATAAGAAATAGATGATTTGAATGAATATACATCTATTAAAGAAATTGAAACTATAATAAAAAATTTTCCAAAACAGAAAGAATCAGGGCCAGATGAGTTCACAGGTGAATTCTATTTCACATAAGGAAGAACTTACACCAACTCTGCAAACTCTTCTGGAAGATAGAAGTAGAAAGAATGCTTCCAAAATCATTCTGTGTCCAGGATTACCTTAATAATAAAACCAGGGACAACACAATAAAAATATTCATTGATATCACTCATTAACATAATGTAAAATACCTAACAAAATATTAGCAAATCTAATACAACAAAATATAAAAGAAATTATACAAATGACCAAGTGCAATTTATTCCAGATATGCAAAACTGGTCCAACATTCAGAAATCTCAAAGTAATCTATCACATCAACAAGATTAAAAAAAAATTATGTGACCATATCAATAGATGAAGAAAAAACATTCAACAAAATTCAACATTCATTCATGATAATTTCCTTAATTTAATAAAGAATATCTGCAGAAATCCTATACTAACATCTTGACTAAAATTGAGAAAATTGAAATTTTCCCACTAAGATCAGGAACATGAAATGAACTCTCTGGCCATCACTCTTTTGCATAATCATAGTGGAAGTTCTAGCAAATGTATTAAAATAAGATGTGAAAATACAAGGTATATAGAAAAATAAAAATAAAAAGTGTCACTGTTTGTGTGACATGATTATGTGAAAAATATTAAAGAATCTACAAAAAGGACCCTGGAACTGAGAAGTGATTATAGCAGGGTTCTAGGACACAATGTAAACATACAAGTCAATAGTTTTTCTATATGCAAGCAATGAACAATTTGAAATTTAAAATTAAAATCATAATTTTATTTAAATAAGTATGCCAAAATGAAGTAGTTAGGTGTAAATCTATCAAAATATGCACAAGTTCAATATGAGGAAAATCACAAAACTCTAATGAATGAAATCAAAGAAGTAAATAAAAGGTATACATCATTACAGAGGTTCAGTATTATCAAATTATCACTTCTTCCTAGCTCCATGTACTCAGTGAAGTCCCAATTAAAATTTCATTAACTTATTTTCTGAATATAGACAAACTTATTCTAAAGTTTATATAAAGAGGAAAAAACACACAACCACAAACAAAACAGAATAACCAAGACAATTTTTAAAAAGAACAAAACTTACTATTAAGTTTCAGTAGTTAATATTGCTTAGTTTTTTTAAATAAACAAGTGCCAATGAAACAGAATAGAGAACCTAGAAATTGAGCCATAGAAATATAAATAACTAATTTTGAGAGAGGAGCAAAAGAAACACAATCAAGCAAAGATAATCTTTTCAACCAATGGTGCTATAAAAAGGGAGCAACACATGCAAAAAAAATCAAAATGGATTTAAGCACCGATTTTATAAACTTCACAAAAACTAATTCAAGGTTGACTATAGATCTAAATGGAAAATACAAAAGTATTGTGTTCCTAGAAGACAACACAAGAGAAAGCCTGGATGACATTTTCAGGATAACACTTTGGATACAAAGACATGATTTACAAAAGATAAAATAAATATTCCAGACTTCATTAAAATTAAATACTTCTATTCTTCAGAAGATAATGTCAAGAAAACGAGAAGACAAATCACAGACTGGAAGAAAACATTCTTAAGAGAATCTAATAAAGAACTCTTATCCAAAATATACAAATAATGCTTAAATAAGGAAAAAATACAAGTAACATATAATGGATTGAAGACCTTAACAAACATCTTATCAGAGAAGAAATACACATGTTAAATAAACATATGAAAAAATGCTTCACATCATATGTTATCAGGGAAATACAAACTAAATCACAGAAGAATGCACTTAAGAATCTGAAAAACTAACGACATTAAAGGAGGACAGGTAGCAAGAGGAGCTCTCCTTCAATGCTGGTAGGGATGCAAAATGCTACAGACATGGTGAAAGGTAGCTTAGCAGTTTTTTATAAAATTAAATATACTCTTACCATGTAATCCAGCAGTGATAATCCTTGATATTTAACCAAAGATAATGAGAACTTTTGTCTACACAGAAAGTTGCATATGATTGTTTATAGCAGCTTTAATTATAATAGTCCAAACTGGAAACAACAAGAAATGTCCTTCAGTAGGTGAATTGGTAAATAAGTTGTGGTATGTTTACAAATGACATACTATTCATCATGGAAAAGAAAAGCTCTATCAAGGCATCAAAAAAGAAGAAGAAGAAAAAATCTTAAAGGTATAATATTAAGTGAGAGAAGCCAATCTGAAAATACTCTACACAGTATGATTCTAAATATATGAAATTCTTGAAAAGGCAAAGGAAAGCTAGAGACATTAAAAATATCAGTAGTTGCTAGAGGTTTGAGGATTCAAGAGGGGAAAAAGGCAGAGCAAAGAGTTTTAGGGCAGTAAAATTACTGTGTGATACCACAATGGAGGGTACATGTCATTATAAATTGGTCCAAATCCATAGAATGTACAACACCAAAAGTAAACCCTAATGTAAACTATTGAGTCCAGGTACTAATGATTCTGCCAATGTAAGTTCATTAATTGTAATAAATGTCCCACTCTAGCAGGGCTGTTTATAATAGAGGGGGTATGCATGTGTGGGACACTGAGTATATGGGAAATATGTATAACGTCCTCTTATTTCTGCTGTGAACCTAAAACTTATAAAAATTAAAGTCTTCAAAAAATGAAAAAAAAAAATCACTCTATTTCCTTAAAATCACACTGTTTGGTATTGTATCCAACTAAACTGAAAAATTATTTCAGCACAACAAATGATATATAAATATTTATAGCAATTTTATTTGTAATTTTCCAAAATTGAAGCAACCAGAGTATTTTCAACAAGAGAATGAATTAACAAACTACTATACATCCACACTGTGGTATGTGTATGGATGAGAGAATTAAAATAAGGCTAACTATGAAAGAAGTTTTCGCTTTTAATTGCTCTAAAGAGAATTAAATTTTATGAAGTGACATTTAACAGAAATCAGCAATGTACTTTGGTTTTATAGCATATGTAAAAGTCATGAAAACAATTACACATAAGATGGATGCTATGGCTTGGGTCTGGTTTGTCTTCTAACTTGATGTGCTGGAAGCTCATTCTCCAGAGTGACAAAAGTGGGAGTTGGTGAAAATTTCAAGAGAGGGGGATTCATAGGAGTTCCTACGGGCACTGAAAATGCTGCTTTTGGGTCATGAGTTAGTTGAGTCATGAGTTAGTTCTTAAGGTAAAATTGTAACAACAACAACAAAAAAAAGCGGTCCTGGCTCATCCTCTCTCTTGGCTTCCCTTCTGGTCACGTACCTTTCCCTTTTGGCACATGCTTCTACCATTGTGATGCCATTTTCCAGCAGGCAAGCTGATACCAAATGCAGTGTCCATGAACCTGCAGAACTGAGAGCCAAATAAACTTCTTTTCTTTATGAAGTTACTCAGTTTAAAGTATTTTGTTAAAGTAATAAAATTGATTAATACAATGGAAAACGAATCAAACTTGATGTATATGCATGTTCACATGTAAACACATACATCCAGACATATGTACGCATGTATATGTCTTCATCTATGTATGTTCTCACATTTTTTCTCTGACAAACACTGGAATAGCTTCATTACAATGGCAGTTAGTAATATAGTGCTGTTGATACCTAAAAATCTTTAACCACTAAAAGGAAACAGCTTTCTAAGAACAGATCAGAGATTAAGAATGAGACTATATGAGATTAGAACTTCTGTTTGCACTGAAATAAGAAAATGTTCAAGAATAATGGTAGCATGTTGAAAGTACACAGGATCAGCTTTGATGGAGTTTTCAAGGGTCAAATCTAGAAAAATTTCACCTCAAATTAATGATAATGGTAATGGATCAAGACCTAATGAACAAATTAGGTAATCTTATGTTCAAGCAAATTGTATACTTGATTAGAGATTTGGCATTTTTATGAGTGCTCTCAGCAATATGGTTGACTAGATGCTTTTAGTGATCTCTCCTCCTTTATCATGAAGCAATGAATAAAAACCATATTTCATCTAAAAATCACTAAAGGAGAGCACCAGAGAATAGCAAAGCAACAGAAATCCTGTGTAGCACAGAAATTCAGGATGGCCTCATACAGAACAGAAAGAAATACCTTGCTTTTGGTGTCCCTTCACTCCAGTTAGGATGAGCTCATAATGAGGAAGACTTATCTCTGTGGGGAAACTGTAAGCAACAGGACCTCAGCCGTCCCCATTACCAACATGCATAACTTCAATACCTGCTGTCTTCATTGAATTTTCCTACTCTACAGTCTTCAAGGTTCTGAGCCCCATTGATACAGCATTCTGGAGTCCACACACACAGAGCTACCTTCAGAGAAGGAGCTGATACTGTGCCCTGCATTCCCATGGCCCAGGAAGCTACATCTCTGATTTATCTTGGAATCAGATCCACTGCTAGAGTACATCCTGCTTTATACCCATTGCATCTCTTCATCCCTGAGGATAAACTGCTACTGTACTGTGTCCACCCAGGAGTGAGCCATGCTATGCCTTAGGGAGGTCAGGCTACAACAGAGCAGCTCCACTCCTCTACTACACTTCTGATGAAGTCTCCCTTTTGGGAAAAAAAACTGAAGTGATTCCCTGCCCCATGGGATCCAGAGCCTTGAACTACTGGAGCAGTCATTTTCTGGGTAGTAGCAGTGAAGTCAGTATCCCACTACTGGGGACCTCAGGTTTTCTGGCACTGAAGTAACTGTGCACTTTGTGTCATAGGTGAGGCAGCATCACGGGTGAAGGAGCACCACAGTCTCAGGGATCCAGAGGCTTCAGTGACCATGTAGCTACACTTTCTGGGACTGAGCAGACACAGTGCTTCCTCTCCCAGAGAATCAGAGCTTTGACTGGGCTGCACATCCTGCCCACCAGACCAAAAACCACAGTGTCTTGCCTACATGGAATTACTAAGCTAAGCTCTGGCATCCTTAGCTGCTAAGTAGCCTGCTCAGGGCCCAAACCACAGTAGCATTTTACCATATCTGGGTTGTGACTGCTGCTGATCCTGGCCTCAGAGAGCCTGGGTTCTGCCACATCCCACCATCCCAAGGTCCAGAGTCATCACCAGATGGTACTTCATCCCCTATTTCTTGAGATGTCATTGTGCCCTGTTGTTTCTGGGTCAAATTTCATCTGTTCCTGACTTTCCAGTGTTCAAGCCTCCACATCAAGTCTTCTTTCCTGAAGTTATGTTAGTATTGTACGCTGTGCCTGAGTGTCAGAAACACAGCTTCATCTCAGCCCTCTGAGCCTGAGCTGCTGAGGTGTGTTGCATGACAAACTCTGCATTAGCAAAAAAAAAAAAAAAAAAAACAAACAACAAAAAAAAACTACATATGATTGTGACTTGAGGAGAGTCCCAGTGCTACAGTGGTTTCTCAAAATCTTGAAATTAGGCACGCAAGTTCATGGCCTCTCTAAATATCTGTTCCCTGGATCCCAGTGTCACTGTGGCTGCCTGTGAGTTATGGCAGACCCAGGATCAAACGTGACCTCTTTAGTTAACATTCGTCACTGAGAGGCAAGAACAAGCTCTTGCCTTAATAGCCTGGACACTCAACATTACTTCCACAAACACCTGAAGCCCAAACTAAAGAGAAATTCAAAGTCAGTGTTTATAAGGATCACAAATGAAGCTGTAGAGATATGCCACTGTGCCCACACAGAATCAAAGCCAGTAGGCATCTTGACCAAATGACTTATTCAAATCCATCTGTAGGTGAAAACGTCCCTTATTAAAGTCATTCTGTAAAGTTTGAAAGAAGTGACTGTATAATAAGGTATACAGAAATCAGTGAAGGGACACAAGAAACATGGAAAAGCAAGGAGGCATAAAAGCATCAAAGGAACAAAGTAATTCTCTAGAAACTAACTCCAAAGAAATGGAAATTTATAAACTGCCTGAAAAAGAATAAAAAATAATGCCCTTAAGAAACTCAACTAAATACAAAAGAATATACATAACTCAATCAAATCATGAAAACAATTTATTATCTCCATGAGCAACCAACAAAAAATGATTGATACAAAAAAACCCCAGAAATCTTGGAACTGAGGAATTCAGTCAATAAAATAAAAAATGTGGCTTCAACAGCAGACTATAAAAAAGCAGAAGAAATAATCTGTAAAATGAATGTCTGCAGAGACTCAGTGAGAAACGAAGAAAAGGGTGAAGATAGACTACTGGGCATAGGGGACTCAATTACCTGAAATTGTTGTGCTATGGTAATTCTAGAAGGGAAAGAAACAGAGAAAGCAATAAAAAAGCTTATTTAATGAGATAATTGCTGAAAACTTTCCATATCTTGAGAGATATATGGGTGTCCAGATCCATGAAGCTTAAAGGATCCCACATAGATTTAATCAAATGAGGTCCTCTCAAAGGTATGTTATACCAAACTTAAAATTCAAGACAGAATTTCAAAAGCAGAAGGAAGAATGCCTTCAGATAAAAAGAAATCCCCATTAGACTACCAATGTATTTCTTAGCAGAAACCTTGTAGGACAGGAAAGAATGAGAGTTGATGTACTGAAAGAAAACAAAACAAACAAACAAAAAACCCCCCTGCAAAACAAGGGTATCACACACAATAAAACTATGTTTCAGAAATGAAGAAAAATAAAATATTTCATAAATGAATACAAGTTGAGGGGATAAATTAATACTAGATTTACCTTACAAGAGATACTTATGAGAGTTCTTTAAGTGAAAACAAAAGGAAGATAATTATTATCCTGAATATATATATGAAAGTATAAAACTCACTGGTAAAAGTAAGTACATAGCAAAGTAAAAAATACTTCAATACTGTAAAGGTTGTGTTTAAATCATCCAAATATCTAATATTAGTGTTAAAATTCAAAACAGTTAAATATAACTAAAGCTAAACATTGCTAAGAAACACATTATAAAAACATATGAACTGTGACATCAAAACATAAATTGTATGAAAGAGGTAAAATTGTAGAGTTGTATGAAACAGAAGTTAGGTTGTTATTAGCTTAAAATAGTATATTAAAATTATTTTTTTGGAGTTAAGCCTTATGGTAACTGCAAAAGACCATAGCAAATATACACATGACAAGGAGAAGAGAACCAAATCTTAGCACCACAGAAAATGATCACAAATATGATAATAAGAGTGGTAAAAAGAACAAAGGGGATAAGAAATAACCAGAAAATAATGTATTGTTAGTAGTAAGTTCTTACTTACCAATACCAACCTTGAAGGTAAATTGATTTAATTCTCCAACCAAAGATATTGAGGGCTAAAAGGTTTAAAAAAAAATCCAACCATATGCTTCCTACCAGAGACCCATTTAATCTTTAAGGATACACAGAGGCTGAAGGTGAAAGGATACAAGAAGGTATTATATTCAAATAGTAAGCAAAAGAGAGCAGGGATAGTTAAATTTATATAAAGTTTTATATATATAAAGTTTTGTAATAAGTGCCTATATTAAAAAAGAAGAATCATCACAAGTAAACATTCTAACACTAGGCCTCTGGAAATAGAAAGAATACTAAACCTAAAAATTAGAAGAAAAAAAAGAAGTAGTAAATAATAAAAATTAGCATAAAATATGACAAATAGCAGAAAAACTATTGAAAAAAATAAAGAAAACTGAGTTAATTTTCTGGAAAAAAATTTGACAAAAACCTTGCTAGTCTAGGAACAAAGAAGATTAAATCAATAAAATTAAAAATGAAAGTGATGAAATTACAAAGATGTTTCAGAAATAATAAAAAAAAAGAATTGGAGAAACTATCAGGAAACATTATGTGCCAACAATTTGGAAAACCTAGAGAAAATGGATAAACTCCTAGAGGAATACAACCTACCAATATTGAGGCAAGAAGAATTAAAAAGATTGACAGAACAATAATGAATAAAGAGATTGAAGATGCATTCAAAAAACTTCCAACAAAGAAAAGCTCAGGACCATATGGCTTCACAGAATTCTATCAAACATTCAAAGACCAATTAATATTAACATTTCTTAAAGTCTTCTGAAAAAAAGAGTCAGAGGAAATGCTTCCAAATTCATTTTATGAGAGCAGCATCACCTTGATACCAAAGTGAGGAAAATAAATCACAAGAAAAAGACTGATTTCTTCACTGAATATTGATCCAAAGTCCTTGATAAAATATTACAAATGGAATCCAGTACATACCAAAATATTATGTCATGACCAATTGGGATTTATCCCTGGAATACAAGACATATTAAACACATAAAAGTCAATCAATGTGATGCATCACATTAACAGAATGGAATATAAAGACCATATGATTAACTCAATCAACACAGAAATAGCATTCAACAAAGGCCAAATAGCATTCAACAAAGGCCAACATTGTTTCTTGATAAAAAGCCTCAATTGTTTAGGTATAGAAAGAAAATTTCTACATATCATGGAGGTCATTTATGAAAACTCCAAAACTAACCTTGAAATCAATAGAGAAAAACTGAAATATTTTCCATTAATATCTGGTACAATGCAAAGATCTTGCTCTCATTCCCCCTTTTGACATAATACTGAACGTATTAGAAGAGCAATCTGGCTTGAGAAAGAATAGAAGGCATCAAAACCAAAAAGAAAAAAGTAAAATTATCTAATTTGTCAAAAAAAGAAACCCAAGGATTCTGAAAAAATAGTTTAGGACTAATAAAAGATTCCAGTTAAGTTCCAGGATAAAAATAAACATAAAAAATAATTATTTCTATACTTAAAAAAGGCCTAACTGGAGCTGGGGTTGTGGTTCAGTGGTAGAGCACGTGTCTAGCATGTGTGAGGCACTGGGTTTGATTTTCAGCATCACATATAAATAAATAAAATAAAGGTCCATTGACAACTAAAATATATTTTTTAAAAATGCCTAACTGAAAAAGAAATTCCATTTATTACAGCATCAAAAAATGTCTAGGAATAAATTTAACCAAAGATGTGATCTACTGAAACCTGTAAACATTGATGAAAAACATTTCATGCTACAAAAGTAAATTGAAAATTTCTCTATGTTCAGGGACAGGAAGAATTAATATTGTTGAAATATCCTTGCTATTCAAATCAGTGTACAGATTTGTTTCAATTCCTTCTAAGGAAGAATAGAGTTACTTTAGGTAGAGGGGAGTGAAGAAAGGGGAGGGGAAATAGGGGTAGGAAGGATAGGAGAATGAATTGGATGTTATTGCCTTATGTACATATATAACTATATGACCAGTGGGATTTCAGACCATGTACAACCAGAATAATGAGAAATTATACTCCATCTTTGTATGATATATCAAAGTGCATTCTACTGTCATGTATAACTAATAAGAACAAATAAAATTCCCAGTAGAATTTTTCATAGAAATATTTTAAAACTTTAAAAATATTGTGGAACAATAAAAGACTGAGATTAGCCAAACAGTTCTGAGAGAGGAAACAAAGCTGGAGGCCTCCCAGGTCACAATTTTGTATTATGTCACAAAACTATAGTAATCAAAACAGTATGATAGTGATGGAAAAATAGACAGATGGGTTAGTAAAATAAAATGGAGAGCCCCAAAATAGATCTAAACATATATAGTCAACTAATTTTTGACAAAGGCACCAAAAGGATGCAATAGGGAGAAGATAGGCTTTCAACAAATAGTGCTGGAAAAATTGGATTTCCACTTACAGAAGACTGAAATATGACTATGATCTCAAACCATATACAAATGAATAAAAGATCTGAATATACCCGAAACCAATAAACTCCTAGGAGAAAATAAGGAAAAGCTCCTGGTCACTGGCATTGTAAGTGATTTTTGTGGGTGGGGTATCTCAAAGATCAGGCCACAGGGACAACAACTAAATAAATGGAAGCAGATCAAACTGAAAGCCTTCTGCATAGTATAGGAAATAATCACCGAAATGAAATGGCAGTTCAGTTCCATTGAGAGAAATATTTATAAACCATAGATCTGATAGTGGGCTAATATCCAAAATGCATGAAGACTAATACAATTTAATAGTAAAAAAATAAATATCCTGATTTACAATGGGACAAAGCTCTGAATTCACATTTCTCCAAAGAAATTATAAAGATCACCAACAGGTACATGAAAAGATGCCCAGTTTCATTAGTACCATCAGAAGAATGCAAACCAAAGCCATTATGAGTTGGGCATTCCAGTGACTTGGGAGGCTGAGGCAAGTTTGAGGGAGGCCCCTGCAATTTAGCAAGACCCTGTACATAAACAAGCAATCAAACAAACAAACAAATAAATAAAACTAGAAATATGAAATATTCTGGGGATGTAGCTCAGTGGTAAAGTGCCCTTGGGTTCATTTCTTAGTTTCAACTAACAAACAAGCATAAAAACCATAAGATATTCTCTCACATTTGTCAGGATATCTACTATCAAAAAGTCAAAACATGACAAATGTTGGTGATCATATTGTGCAAAGGGAATTCTGCTGGTGGGAGTACAGTTTGGGATAGTCATTATAGTAAACAGTGTGGAAGTTTCTAAAGGAAATTAAACATAGACTTATCATATTACCTACCATTCCCTTTCCTACGCATACAGTAAAAAGAAATGAAATCACCATCTTATACACATTTGCACTGCCATGTTCCCTGTAGCATGATTCACAAGAGCCATGATTGTAAACCATCTTAGAGTCTGTCAATGGATGAACAGATAAAGAAATGGGCACACATATACAGTGAGATATTATTATTATTTTTTTTAAAGAGAGAGAGAGAGAGAGAGAGAGAGAGAGAGAGAGAGAGAGAATTTTTTAATATTTATTTTTTAGTTATCGGCGGACACAACATCTTTGTTTGTATGTGGTGCTGAGGATCGAACCCGGGCCAGGTGAGCGCGCTACCACTTGAGCCACATCCCCAGCCCAACAGTGAGATATTATTGAACCTTATTGTTGAGAGCCACAGCTGAAGGGGCCCCAGCAAACTTCCACCTTCCAGCTGATGATTGGCTCACAGAGGCCCCAGCAAACTTCCAGCTGCCAGCTGATTGGCTCCTCTGCGGTGATGCTCATTGGGCTGTTTCCCTGCCCTTTCAGATCATGGAGCTGCTCATTGGGGGACTTTTTTGGCTCCGCCTACGTGACCCAGCCAATTGGCCTCAAGAGCAGAAGGAGTTGGGGGGTTGAGAGGCTTGTGGGAAGCCAGTGGTGGCAGTTGGGCTCTGAGGGAATTCCTGAAGAGCTCCTGTGGTGAGGCGTGTGTGTTCTAAAAAATAAACTTTGTTTCTGCTTGATAAGTGGCTCCTGAAGCACCTTATAAATATGGAGAACTTGCCATTTATCATTACATGGATGAGCCTGGATGACATGCTAAGTGAAATAAGCCAGACAGAAAAAAATTATCATATTTCCTCACTTAAACACAAAATCTTAAAAATATTAAAATACATAGAAATAGGGAACAGAAGCATGGTTATCAGGTAGGTGGAATGATGGAAATGGGGAAATACAGGCCAGAAGATCTAAGGTAGTAAATATGTAGGATGAGACAGTCTAGAGATCTAATAATGTACATGAGGACTATAGGTGACAAAATTACATTGTATACAGGATTAATACTAAATGAGTAGATTTTAGTTTCTTGGATCACAAAATTTGAAAAATGATTAGCTGTGTAAAATTATGGATGTGTTAGTTTCACCAGTCTTTTAACTAATTATATGTAATCCTAAACATCCTGCTGTATACCTCAATATACACAATAAAATTTATCTTTAAAAAAGGAATGGAATTTTTATATTGTCTCAAAATAATTTCCAACAAAATACTTACCTGTTACTAAAGGAAAAGGTAACTTTTTAATGGAGAAGCCTGAAAAAACACTACTTTATTCAAGTGATCAGAGTGGACATAATTAATAATCGACAAGTTTAAATTCTAAGACTCCTGATAAAACGCAAAGAAAAAAACCATGGTATTAATAACACATTAATGTTAATTTTCTTCTCTCAGATTTCACATTGTACTATGTAGAAGACTATGATCATTTATAAGAAACACTGATTCATTTTGAGAAAAGGAGCATATGTCAACAATTTACACTCAAATAATATTTTTTGATGGGATGCTAGGACTCAAATCTAGGGCCTCATGCATGCTAAGTATATATTGTATCACTGAACTACACCCTTAGGCCCAAAATAAAAAAAATAAGGTACTCCTACAAATTTTAAGTTTGATATCATTTCAAAATAAATAAAAATAGATAGTCTGTCTCAATGGTCTTAATAGAGTATTAATTGCTATTCTTAGATTAAGAGATTGCTGCATTCTTTGTGGTCAATTCCTTAGTAATTTTGGTTAAGAGTTTTATTCTGAAATGGTTTAATGAGAAAAAAATAAGATTTTATGTACTGATCAAGGTAGTAAATTTCCAGAAATCATTATAATCTAGTAAATTCATATCACATTCTGGAATAAGGCAAATATTGTATGACAGCAGTGAAAGTAAGAAAGTTATGAAAAAAATTTATTGAATATATTTGTTCATATTAAAATTATAAATTACAGATGTAGTTTTAGACTAAGGAAGACATTTATTTTTCAGGATTCACTAAATATCAATGGCATATTGATCTCTAAATGTTTTCTTTTTCCTTAATTTTTTTTATTTGTTCTTTTTAGTTATACATGACCATAGAATGTATTTTGACATATTGTACATATATGAAGTATAACTTTCTGATCTTTTGCTTGTATAAGATATGGAATTACACTGGTCGAACGAGTGTTCATATATGAAAATAGGAAAGTTATGACTGATTATTCTATTGTCTTTCCTATTCCCATATCTCCTCCCTTCCCTTCATTCCCCTTTGTCTAATCCAATAAACATCTATTCTTGCTTCCTACCCTTGCTTATTTTGTATTAGTATCCACATGTCAGAAAGAACATTCAGGTTTTGGATTTTTGGAATTGGCTTATTTCACTGAGCATGATAGTCTCCAGTTCCACCCATTTATTGTCAAATGCCATAATTCCATTCTTCTTTATGGCTGTTTACTATTCCATTGGGTATATGTACCACATTTTCTTTATCTATTCATCTGTTGAAGGACACCTAGGTTGGTTACATAGCTTAACTATTGTGAATTGAGCAACTATAAACATTGACGTGGTCATGTCACTACAGTATGACGATTTTAGGCACTAGACCAGAGACTCCTAGTAGAAGAAAAAGTTGCCCCAAATCATCACCATGTCGGCCTAGGATCTGAGTTCCTTAAGAAGACTCCTAAAGTACAATAAATAAAATCAAGAATCAATAAATGGGATGGATTCAAAGTAAAAACGTTTCTTCTCAGCAAAGGAAACAATCAATAACATGAAGAGAGAGAAAATGGGAGAAAATTTTACCACATGCACCTCAGATAGAGCATTAATCTCTAGGATATATAAAGAACTAAAAAACTTAACAACAACAAAAAAACAAAACAAATAACCCAATCAATAAATGGACAAAGAAACTGAGCAAGCACTTCAAGAAGAGGAAATACAATGGATCAACAAATATATGAAAAAGTGTTTAATATCTCTAGCCATTAGAAAGTGCAAATTAAAACTACACTGAGATTTCCTCTCACTCTAGTCAGAATGAGAATATTCAAGAATACAAGCAAGAATAAATGTTTTTAAGGATGTGGGTAAATTGCTGGTACAACTGCAAATTGGTGCAACCACTCTGGAAAGCAGTATGAAGACTCCCTAGAAAATTTGGATTGGAAGCACCATTTGACTCAGTTATCCCACTCCTGGGCTTATACCATGACATCTCTAAATGTTATAATTACTCATGTGTCTTCCACAATCAATTTAGTTTCAGAGATACCCTGATAACTCAAACATTATATAAAGGTTTACAGCAGTACTGACTGTGTCTACAGAAGAGATTATATTCTCAGTCAATTTATTACCTGTTGAATGTGAGAGTATCATTTATAACTTGGAAATGGCTGTTTGACCTCTAGAAAATGAGGTGTTTGAACCCTAGCCCCATGGAGATCAGATTTCCTTTTTTGGTCATTATAGGTTACTTTTCTAAGGAGCATGTATGTGTATGTGAACACATGAGAGAGAAGACAGAGAAAAATGTAAAGACAGAGAAGAGAATGAAGAAGATACCAGATTTTTGTTTCCTTTTATAATACCATTTGGGATTGGTAAGAGTTCTTTTTAAACAATCAAAATCCCAGATTCATAATTTAAGCATGAGATTGAATTATTAACATGCAAGAGCAATTTGTGACTAAGGAACACCTTTAGGTAATATTCAGGTGCCAAAGTTCCCGCTGAGAGACCTGAACTAGTACCCAACAGGCATTCTCTACATGTGGAATTGTCAGTATCCTCATCATAGACAACCTTGTACTCAAAGTCACTCAGCAAAGGAAAGAAATGTTAGAAATTTCCTTGCACTGTGGCATTCAGAGGCCCAGAGTATATTTTCCCAGTGGGCAATGAAAAGGTTTATCAGTTCTTTCATTTCATGAAAAATTTGGACTAGAAATTGACAAGGCCTAGGAGAGCTTGAAGTTTTATGTATTTTTTAAAAATAGATCTGATACACATCTGAATACTTTATCTTAAGTGGTGCATGCAGGTCAATTGGTATTGCAAAGTTATACTTATCAAAAGAATTTACAACTTTCTCCTCCTAAAGAAAGTGATATATTTTTCTCAAGTTTCTTACAATGAAATCCCACAATCTCTTTTGATGTCTTTATTTAGAACACTGTTGAAATACAGAATAGTCTTCCTTTAATACTGTGTCTAAAGAAAGTGTATAAAATTTTGCAGTCCACAGAATTTTCAAATGCTATGGTGGAATTTAATTTCTTCAGACATATGCAATAGAATCACAAATAATTATTTATAAACTTTGGACATATTCAGTTTTTCAAAGAGTTTTGTCAAGGAGGGTCATTGGAGTGAAGTTTATTATGATGCTGAAGTCCCTCATTCTCAAAAGCCTGAGGCCAGATATCACCATAGCCTTTAATATAGACCCAACTAAGTAGAATGCTGTTAAGAAATCTAGGTTTTTTGAATGGTGTAATGCATTAACAAACTTCTTGAGTATCATCATCATAATTTTGAACATCTTTGCATGTTACCTGTACTCATGCTTATATTATATTTTTTAGACAATAGACATTTTTTATTTAAAAAGTTTGATTTAAAAGGCCTATTTTATATCACAATTACATAGTATCTATTCATTTCCCCCAAATAGAAAATAACCATAATATAAAGTGATAACACATTATCTTACATTCTGTAGTAAAAAAAAAAGTCTTGGCCATTAGGAAGACCTTGATTATATTTTTGTTTTTTACATACAATTCAAATATTTGATTGGTGATGTTGGCTAGTCTTTTATGGTATTGTAGACTCCATTTTCTTGTTTGTAAAATAGAGATAATTTTGCTTAACTTTAATATTCTACAAAAAAATAAAAACCAAGTACAATCAAATCATATGAGAAAACAAAATAATAACACTGAGATAAAGTAGCTAATCAGTAATAGCAGATCTAATCATAATCATCTATGTTTTAAACTGTTTTCTACAATTTTCTTCTCATCTCCACCTGCTGAAATCTTACTCATGCTTCAAGTCCTAAATTTAAAAATTACTTCTTCCTCCATAATATCTCCTATTTCCTTAATGCAGACAAAATTTATCATAACATTTCAAAATGATTTAAAAACAAAAACATAAAAAAGGAAAGTAGAAAATGTAAACCTCTTTGTCTTTTATTTTATGTGATTTATCGTAATTTTAAAAGACAGAAAAATTTGTACAAATGTTTGGTTAGAGTTTTTTCCCCCTGGGAGAAGAGCTATTTTCATGAAACTGGGTTGTTTTTAATTAACAAAAGGGAAATTTTATATTAAGTGTAATGGTTTATTTTTAAGCTGTAATAAAACACACACAATGCAGAAGAGAATTGGTTTTAAAACAGACTACTGAGTCTAAGAGATTATAACTAGAAACCTTAATAATAATGATAATTCAAAAACTCCCATAAAGAAAAGCAGTTGTTTATGCTTAGTCTTTAGCTTTACTTAAAACAGAGTGCTGAGCACACTAAATTTGCCAGTTAGCACTTCTCCCTCATAACCTAAGATGTTCTGTTTCAGAACAGTAGCAGACTTTGCTCTCAGGACAGTATATGGCTGTTAAATTTGAAGAGATCAGGGCATAGCACAGACTAGAAAAATAGCAAATGACCAATGAGTTTTCCCATGCATATCACACTTCTTCATGATATCCTTAGTGTATTTATAACTATTTTAATAATTAAGTAGTTATTTAAATTAGTTTTTAAAAGAACCAGGGAGAGAGAGGAGGGAAAGAGGAAATACTGGGGAACAATATTGGCCAAATTATAGTTATATTGTCTGTATGGATTAATATATAACAATGAATCTCACCATTATATATAATTAAAATGCACCAATAAAATATGGGAAAAAAGAAACTTGATGTTTATCATTTATAATTTTTTTAAGGGAAGAATGCTTTCAGTTTTTAAGCCATCCAAACCTTAGCAAATTTAAAAGACAATCATAGCTGAATATTTTCTAAATGGGTTAGCAATAAAGATATAGTAAAAAATTAGTTTTCCATAACAAAGTTCAAACAGTGAATTCACAGGTTAAAATGGATTTATCTACCTCCTGTTCTCACTTTATAACAATTTGTCTTCTTTGATTTCTTTCTATTCTAAATGCAAACAAAAAAAAAAGTGAAGATTTTGTCCTCAAGATTGTTGCAGGTAATGTTTGAATTCAGAACTTGTATATTTTCTTTTAACACTTTGCACTAATTGCTTTCTTACTGCCACAACAATACGCACAAACATAGTAACTCAAAGCAGCACAAATTTACTTTCTAATGGTTCCGCAAATTAGAGATGCAACACAATCTCACTGGGTTAAAATCGAAACACAATGGGCTACTTTCCTCTTGGATGCTCAAGAGGAGAATATATTTTCCTGCTTTTTTCACCTTCTAAAGGCTATCTATATTCCTTGTCTTGCTGTCTCTTGCTGTCTTCAAAGCCTTCAATGCCTCATTTCTTCTGACCTGGCCAAGAGGGTTCTCTCCTTATGAGGACACGTGATTAGACTGAGCCCGCTTGGATAATCTAGGACAATCACTGATGATCTTTACCTGTAGCCACACTGGCAAGTGAGAACAGAAAAAGACAATACATTTACAGTTTCCAAGAATTAGAACATAGACATCTTCAGAAGCCTTTTTTTCCCTACTTAACTATATATTTTGAACCAAGAAGGACAACACATATTACTGTGACAACCCTTGTTACTCTTTTTTGCTACAAGTTTTGGGAAAGCAGTGAAAGGTCAATATTTCAGTATTCCTTTTTAAAAAAAATTTAGTTGTAGATGGGCACAATACCTTTATTTTATTTATTTATTTTTATGTGGTGCTGAGGATTGAACCCAGTGCATCCCATGTTCTAGGAAAGTGCTCTACCACTGAGCTACAGTCCCAGCCCCTTCAGTTTTCTCAATAATAAGGAACCGTTTAGAATGATTTATGTATTTTTAAAATGGAGAAAATAAAAATAACAAAGGCATAAGTGTGTTATCTGTGGGGCCATTATTTCCATAGGACAAGAAGTTAACAGTTTTGGGATTCTACTATAGTCATTCTGGTAGCAGATATTCTCAACTCTTAACCACTATGCATGTATTCCTTTCATGCTATGGAAAAAATAACTTGATATGCAGCTTCAGTAATGCAATGCACAAAAAACTAGCACGGGCTTGAATCAAGGCCACCACTCTAGACTGCTACTTTTCCTGCCACTGCTCACATCCACTTAATTCAAGTTAAAATAAATCACAGGATGACGCCAATGAAAAATGAGAAATCAAGAAAGGGGTGGGGCGGGCAGGAAAAGAGAGAGTCTGAAGAAGGGAGCTCTTTTCTCCATTTGGCAAAGGAACATAGTAAATTGAACATAGTTAAAACTTTATAGAACTCAAGAACTCGATTTGAGCATTGTGTGCATCTGTATGTAAGCACCAATTTGAATCCTGCATCCCCAAATCTTTAAAATGTTTAGATGTTTATCTTCCTCAAGTGTATAGATGCTGGAGTCAATGGCCATTGGTCTCTAGTGAAAAACTGGGAAAATTAGTAACAATATTGTTGGTTAGTCAATGGGTCTAACTGAATCTGTTATGAAAAAAAAATTTCATTTGGTGAACTGCTTTCAGTGTCCTGATAATACACCTTCAACTTCATTTCATGATGCAAGTTCATTTGGAACCTTTTTGGCTCCCTGTTTGTCTGTGAATATTCCAGGAACTATATCCAGGTTGGTTCCTCTAGCCCAGCATCTACTCCTTCTGACCTTGTCATTTGTTGTACAATTAAGTCCACCTGATGTATGAGGATGAAGAGGCACCATCTGGTCCTAGAATTCTAAGATGCCCTCAGCCCCATTTCAAAGACCTCTGTCAAACTCTCCAACCCTGACCTCAGAACCACAAGTGGAAGCCCTGGCTGCATGGACCTTTATGAACTTTCTTTAAAGCATTAATTTCCTGAAAATTCAAAATTATTAAGAATAAAGGATTATTAAAATGCTAATTAATGTTACATAATTGACTTTTTACATAGATTGAATAATGCTTTTACTACCCAAATATTCTTTAATATATATAATATGCAATATACTGTAAGAAAATTATGTGTCTTTGTCACATAAAGGGAAGAAGCTATCTGAAAATAAATCTAAAATGGAGGTAGTGGATCTGACAGAGAAAGAAATCAGTTCCTAATCACAATGTTTAAATGCTGTGTATGTCAGTCTTCCCTTTGCAACTCTCAGTCAGTGAGCCAATTTAGCACATTTTTAATTTACCTATTTATTCCAGTTCCTAAATATATTCAACTCAGGATAATCAGCCACTATACAAAGTGTTTTCTTTTTCTTCTTGTCCTATATGGTTGCTAATTCTAAAATTCTAGACTTGTAGGCACTTTGCTTTTCTAGTGTGTCAGATAAGGTTGATGTAGACGGACACAAACTTGTAATACCATCCTCTCTAGAATATAATATCTGAAAATTTTAGTCAACTAAAGATTCACACGAAGCATGTACTGATTGGCCACAAGTTAGTTTAACAAATATTGAATTACACTCTAAGATTCATCATGGGTTGGGATTCCTCTTAATGTCTCATTGATCTAGAAACAATCTACTATAAACTGTAATTAGTATAGTTTATTTTGAGCACAAATAGAACTTATATACAAGTTCCTTGGGTAGATTCCCAGATCTCTGTGTAATCCACCATGCATTTTGACTTGCAACCTGCCTTTTCTTCAAGTCACAATAGGGTCACTGGGAAATCTTATCAGACTAGCTCATAGGAGAAGATAAAGTATTAGCCTAATCTGTGAGTATAAACTGAAAATGGAAGATGGCTTCAGTAAAGTCCCACTTATTGGTGATTTTACTAGAGTGGAAGTGAACTTGGGCAGAACTTTGGGGATGGGCAAGTTAACCACTTTATGCAGAGAATATCCCAAAAGAAAAATACGCATGGACTAATGGGCAGTGTGACAAATAACTATTTCAATTGATCAAGGGCAAAGACTTGAAGATCAGAAATGAGAACTGTAGAGGAGTTTTCATTAGAACTTCATGCTCATGGAAATAGAATAGTGGACCTGAGGTGTAAAGATCTTTCTAACTTATGATAATGCCACCATAGAGCACTTACAATGCAACAGCACTGAACGAATCAGCAGACTAAATAATCCAATAGTTTGTATGATCTAGCCCTGCCACTGGCCACCACACTTGTGGTGAGGTAAGTGTACAATTATAGTGGCCATAACTGCAGGAGGAAAATATTTATGAGTTTGAAGTTATAGGGTAATGTTTATCTAAGTAATCTTACCACTGAATGTCTAACCTGTCTGTTTCACTTGGGGTTTGACAGCCAATGGCAAGACTAGATGATGTCAACTGGCTGAGTTAATAAGTCTGCTGTGTCATACAATGCTGTCACTCTGGTAAGTGCTCCCTGTTGAGCATCAAAAAATACAGTGATCTTTACTGTTTATGCCCATGGTTTTATATCCAGGAGCATGTGTGGTATATAAAATTAAACATAATTGTCTCAAAAAGAAAGTTAATAAATGCTCAAAGTTCATCATTTATTAATACTTGTACTACATTTTATGTTACACGTATTTTTTTTTAAAAAAGCAACAGTTCTGTGACTTTATTTATGGCCTGTTACATACTCAATTTTTGTAAATGTCCCAACAGTGCATGTAAAGAATGTGGCCAATGACTTTGAACAAAAAGCTTTAATATCTATAAATAGTAACTTTAAGACAGTTTGTAGTACATTGGAATTTTATTTCTAGTAATTTTACTTCACAGAATACATTGTACATCCCTAACACAACTTAGCAAAAGGGGTGGGGAAAATTCAAGGAGTTGGATACAGAATTATGAATTATAAATTATAAATTATGCTCCATAATCTTCATTGTATTTCTACATTTTCTGCAAAAATAATGTGTTGTTTGTTCAACAAAGAAGAACAATTTGCAAAGCTATTTCTAGAATCCAGGCTAGAAAAATGAGGTTCTTAATGATTAAAAAAAAAAGTAGGTGATAATATCTATAGGTCCACGTGGTAATAGAATGTAGACAATATTTATGAAAGAATTAAGAGAGGTGCTCAAGTTATAGGGGCAGCAGGGAGGACTGTGCTAGCATTTACTGAGCTAAGAAAAACAAGAGGAAGTACAAATTTTAGGGGAAGAAAGATGGTGGTGAATGCTGAGCTTATCTGTAACATTCAGGTAGTGACTTCAGTAAAGCTTGGTAGATTGTTAAGTGTGAGGAATAAAGTACTGGATTATTCCAGCCTCAGTCTCTGATTTCCCCAAGATGCTTAATTTTCATTAATATTTTTCTAACTGAATTAGAAAAAGGTTAAAAGATTATATGTGCTTTTTAAGTTATCTATGTGTATTGAATACATGGGATGAAAATACAATGTGGTAACATGATACTGCTCATCTCTTCCCAATGTCTCAATCAGGGAAGTTATGTCAGTAGTTCAAAATTCACCATGAAGAAGCATTCAGTTCAAGAAAAATAGCAAATGCTACAAATCTGGGCTTCTTCATTCCCCTTGAATTGCCAAAAGGTAAACATTTTCTAGTACATGACTAGTTATAACTCTCAAAAAAAATCTATTTTTTTAAAGATTAAAAAAAACTATTTTTCCCTTTTTAGCATTCAAGTAAGAGAGCAGAAATTTTTATGCTATAAACAGCTTTTATTTCACCAGATTTTATATATATAAAAGAAAGAATATGGTGAAGCTTTTCAAATACCTTTATAGAATGTTAGAATGAGGTAGCATTCATGACTTAAGGGGAGCTTCCCATAAATGAAGTAGAAATAGCTTCCCTTTACTTAAATGAAGAATCTACTGAGATGGGCAAAATGCTATCAAGATTTTTAAGATTTCTCAGAAATTATTCTATATCACTTATTCTCAGGTAATGTTATCCTTCATTATGATATAAACTCTAAAGTTTATTGTTTATGCAAAGATTTTTCTTGTTACTCAATTGTTTAAGAATACTTTAATTCTTAGCTGGTTAATGAGATTATTTAAGCATTTTAAATTATATTTTAGATATGAAAGTATATATTTGCCTTACTTGATATGAAATTCTCTGGGAATTCTTTGGAATTATCAATGACCAATGACCTTGGTATTTTGTTACCACACTTGTAACTTTGGCATAGGTAATATATGTTTTTATGCTAGAAATATAAGTTATTACATTCAAAAAAGAAATGCTAAAACAAAATTGCACCATTGTTTTTCCCATTACAGACAGCTTGTCTTTGGTAGTATTTGCATTAAATTGCCAGCTTCTAAAATGGATTAATAAGACAATGGCTTATCACATAACACAAAAATAAAAACCAAACAAACAAAAACAAAATAAAAACATAATGCTTGATGTCCTGGGAAGCAATTTACAGAGGTACTCTTTAAAGTGAAGAGTTGGTGCTGAATGTTGCATTGCTAAATGACTTGGCACAGAAATTATACTGACACAGTTTTGAAACATTTTTTCCATTAGGAAACCAATTTCCACTTAAGTGGTGAAATCAAGCTCTGACTTGATTGTTGTAGTGAGAAGGATTATGCTGTCAAATCGGATGAATCCATGTGAACACAATGTTTTTGTTTAGTCAAATACTGAAAATATTTGCGGGTAAAAAGAAGCACAATAATAAACTGTATTGTAGCATTAGCTTTAAAGAAAATATGTTATTCTTCTTCCTTTAAAATGGAGTTTACAATTTTTGGTTTATCTAGTCTAGAAAATACCAACCAAAATATAATTTTACATATCAACTTAAATTTTTCCTTTCAATTTTATTTGATTCCTAAAAGATATGTTTTTTCTACATCAGTTCATGTATATTAATTCTATTTGACTTTACCTTCCAATATAGTGTGGTTTTTATCCTTACAGCTTTTAGCTTGCTATGATTCTTTTGTTATTTGTAAATTGTTTTGTTAAGCCAGTTGTAGCTAATGGGACAGACCTGTATTGTTGGATTGTTTCAGTGACTTAGTTTGCCTCTCTAGCTTGTTACTTCCTGTGGTAATTTCTGGGTCCAGCTTCTGGCTCGAAAGCAAATGCTCAATAAATATATGCTAAATAGATTAATAAGCATTTTGCCCTAGAGAAGTTTGAATAGTTATTTGTAAAAAGAAGCACAATTTCTGTGAAAAGTATTAACCACCACAATTTTGATGAACCACTGAAGCTGCTAATGAGAATGGAATAATTTATTGAAGTTGAATTTTTCAATGGAAAAGTAGGTAACCTTTTAATGTTCCTTGAATGCAATACAGGGGCAGATTTGTTGTTTCAGTTCTTAGTTGATGCAACCCTTTATTATCATTATGGGAGGTGTAGAGTCACAGATGATGGAAACACAGAGCTCCTTGAAATCTAGAGATTCTAACTAAACGTCCAGGGCTTGACAACGAATTAAGACTGATCTGTATGTGCGTCTGTGATGTGGCTACTACTATAAAGATGGCATAAAGAGTAAACCAATATGATATTAAGTGTGTGGTCTGGATGCTATGGACTGAATTTTTGTGACTCTCATCCCCACAGTTCACATATTGAGTTTAATCCACAAAGCAACGGTGTATTTGGAAGTGAGAATTTGGGAGATAATTAGGTAATAAAGATAAGTCTCTTAGGAATTGGATTGATTCCTCTAAAAGAAGTAAAATGGACATGGAATCTTTCTTTTTAGTTCTCTGCCGCAGGACAGCTAGCCCTCTCAAAACCAGGAAATGGGACCTCACCTCACCCACCTAATCTACAGTATTTTTGTTGTAGCAACCTGAACTGAGACATTGAGAATGGGATCCTTGGCACAGTCTCTAGACTCACCTGGAGTCCAGAGTCCCTGACCACATAACTTAAAGAACCAAAATGAATCATAAACATGACCTTATCTTTGCAGCAGTAGTGCAGTGAAGATGGATCTTCTGCATAAAATTCTGAGGAGTGCACCTTGGGTGGCATGCCTCCTGAATTGGTGTTGGCATGATATACACTGGTTCCAACCTGTTTCTGTGGTCAAAGACAGTCATAGTCCTTCCCTGAGGGTGGTTGAAAAACCTTCTGTCTCAGGCAATGGCTCTATGAACTCATCTCGTCATTCCACCTTCCTTCCCTTTTTTGTTTCTTTTCTACACCTTAGGTTATTTTATTAGAAATATAACTGCATAGGGGCTGGGAAGGATAGTAAGGGGCTAGAGATGTCATGATTTTTAAAGGAAAAGGAGTAAACATAAAATAAGTTTTAGATGCTTAAGTAGTTGTATGGTTCTCAAGGGAATAAATTATATTATCAGAACAAAACACAGGGTTAGGGAACAGGAGATTTCAACTATACTCCTAGCTCTGGCACCGGCCATCAGTGTGACCTTGTGGATTTAATTTATTCATCAGAACAATGAAGCATTTAGTTTCTTATGTTTATATATAAATACATGACCAGTAAAACTACACATCATATATAACCACAATAATGGCATCCTAATTAGAACAAATTATATTCCATGTATGTATAATACATCAAAATACACTGTCATATGTGTCTAAAAAGAACAAATGCAAATGTAATAATTTAAAAAATGAGATGTTTAGAATACTAAGGCCCTTTGCAGTCACACCTTGTATAATTCTACAATGGCCTCACCACTCTGTTTTTTTTTTTTTTTTTTTTTTTTAAGGATTCATACTTGAGCTGAACTCTGAGTCCTTGGTATTACACTGGCTTTAAAATATATTTTGCTACTTCTTTAAAAAATGAGAAATAGTGTATGCATTTCTTACCACAGTCACTGGGCTTTATATCAACTTGCTCTTGATAGTTTTATACCTAAAGGAAAACATATATCAAGGGGATGGTCCTCTCTGTAACTCTTGGCATATTTTACATCATCACACCAATGCATTTCCAGGTACTTATGCCAGTGCTATGGTATTAGTCAAGGTCTTAAAATGTCCTTGGTTGACTTAAGTGAAATGGAGTTTTCTGTGCTTCTTAACACTTTGTATTATAAAATATATATCTTAGGGTGAGAATTGTGGGTAGTTGACTGCAGTCAGTGATAAGAGAAATTCATCTTCCTGCAGGTCACAGAAATCAGTGCTTATATTATAAATGTGTGAGTACAATTAAAGGCTTTTGAAGATACAAATATTTTTCCAAAGGCAGAGGTAGATTAATGCTTGGTATTGTATTTGAATGGTGCGGGTTATATTACACAGTAGAAAATTACATGGTTTGGCTAAATACACTAAATTAAATGATTTAGTAAAATCTGAATGCTTTCCAAACTTCAGTCTGAATTAAGCACTGTTGGTGCCAGTACCTGACTGTTATTCCTGTATTGTTGCTGTTTCTCCTGAAGCAATTGCTATGCTTTCTATGTATACAGTTAGTCAAACATAGATGTTTCTGATTTATTCTGAAAGAATAATTTATGATCCTGCCAAGGAAGGATTTATTGTTTTCTGAGTAACAACATGAAGTTCATATTCTCTCCAATCAATTCAAAATGTTGAGGATTAAAATGTAGCTATGTATGCATTGACTTTGACCAATCTCAAAAGCATTATGATGAGCAAAAGGAAGCAGTTCCATACTAACCTAGGAGGAGAGCTGTAAGAAAGCATTGAATTCTGGAGTAAAGTGGAAGCAGGAGCTATGGACTACCTCAAGATGGCCATGAGGGAAATTTCTAGGGTGATGACAATGATTTATAGCGTATTTTGTGTGGTGGCTGTACAGGTCTAATACAAGTGTTAGAATTCAGTGACCCCTAAATACTTATGATCTATGTATTTGATAGCATAGAAATTGTACTTGGATATCAGTTATCTGAAAAAGATTATTCTAAAATATTGGTATTGATATGCAAAAAAACAATCATTAAAGTTTTTATTTGAAACCAATGGGGACTACAAAATTCAGAAAAGCAGCTTAAGGAGCTCTTTGGCTCTTCTGCACATTAAAATGACTAAAAGTATAATAATTATGTATAAATCTTCAATCATTTGAAGTTTCCAGAAATTGTGAAGGAACACAGGAAATTAAAAAAAAATGTATTTATTAAGGTAAATCAGTATATTGAGAGTCTGTGGCATTTGGGCTCTAACCCATCTCTCTCCTCCTGATCAACTTAGCATAAAACAGCTCTATTGCAGTTGAGTGCAATGTAGAATAAAGTTTTCCCCCATATTCCAGCATAAGACTTAGTATTACTTTGGAATGCAAAGAACATCAGCATTTCTCATCTACCCACTCTTAGGTCCATGTTTTAGAAACTATATTCTATATCACATATGTGGAAATGTTTGGGGTTTTCCATCCTCAATTCATCTGCCACTTGCAAGAGAAAATTTCCACCCTATGCATGACAGGCAAAGAACACTGGTTCCCAGTCACGTGTGCTGCAGCTTACCCATAGAGTGGAAGTTCTGCTCTGGGAGTGGAGAACTTAGAATACCAGTGGCTACTGCCTTCACCAAGTACTCCACATGTAAATAGAGAAACAGGCCATTGTACCCATCTCTAGGTACATAATCAGAAGCAATAAGGTGTTGCCTAAAGGGAGAAGCAGGATTCAGAACAGAGAGTTCCATAACTCTTCCCAAGAGTGCCGCAGCCCGGCTGGCTGGGCAAAATAACCAACGCCTACAGCGTCCTGGGCGGCCCCAGATGGCCCCGGGGAGAGTCCGGGACTCAAACTGCCACTGGGCACAGGGAGCAAGAGCCTGCGAGACTGTGCCTCTGGGTCAGGTTTGGATTTGGGCTCTCTCAGTGGCGTCCGCTTCCCAGGTGGGGGGCGGGGCAGAGCCTGCTGCTGCCGCTTGGAAAGTCCTTGCTGCGCCATGACTGGCTCTCGCATGTGGCAGCCACCACGCCAATTCACGCACCCTCCAGTAACGAAAAGTATTCAGTAATAGCCTTTTGTTGCAACTTTTTTTCTCATAATCCTTCTTCTTCTGAACTTTCTTTTTATTTCTGACTAGAGTTCCCGGGCTTCCATCAACACATGCCCTAACTATTCTTGGTTCCACTGGGGTGCCTTCTTCCCTTCCCTTACTTCTCACCCCTTCCATATTCTCATCACAAAGACAATACAACATTTCAAGACAAAACAAGACACAAACATACTGAATCAATCTTCTCCATTTTCTCGAAATGGCCATTTTTCCTCTTGCCCTATCTGTCTAGGGACTAGCAGATTTGCTCCCGTCCTATCTACGGATGGGCAGCTTTTTCTTGTCAACTTACCCCCGAGTGTCCCGGGACTCCCTGTAATGGGCCACCATCTGCCACAGTCCAGCTGCAGCAAAATAACCGGGGGGTGATGAACAGCTTGTGTACATTGATACAGCAGGAGTGGGAGCTTTTTATTGTAGGACAGGAGGGGTATTTATACATTCCACACTGCTTATCTTAATTAACATAAACTAGATACAGCAGTCAACCAATAAGGAATCTCCACACTTAATGGCTCCCTGGCTTTACTTCACAAACCACTCCCTCTGGCAAAATGCTAGGCGCCATCCAGACTTGTTTACAGACCCTAACAAAGAGCATTTACTTTATTTGGAACAGAGTGTGAGGAAGTCCAATCCTAAATGTACTGTTGAAAACAACAGGTATTTTGGTAGTTAGCATGTAAGTGGAAGATGATAGGTCTACAAGAAGAAAAAGATAAGCTACAGACCAAAGTGAATGAGGGAAAGAGAAAGCGAATAACAGCCTTACTCCAGTCAGAAAAAGCCTCAAGGATGAGTCTGAAAAATTATTTCTGCTAAGGTCTAAGATTTAATTGGATTAGAATTTACAGTTATTTATGCTACAAAGTTCCAGCTGGCAATTAGTGGAGATGAATATCTGGGTATGTTACCTGCTTAAAGAAGAAGGGAATTCAACAGAATTTAACCTCAGCAACTTAGCGAGGCCCTAAGAATTTCAGGAGAGCCTGTCTCTAACAACAACAAAAAAAGGGCTGGGTGTGGTGGCACACACCTATAATCCCAGTGGCTCAGAGGCTGAGGCAGGAGGATCCTGAGTTCAAGGCCAGCTTCAGCAAAAGCAAGGTGCTAAGCAACTCAGTGAGACCCTGTCTCTAAATAAAATACAAAATGGGACTGGGGATATGGCTCAGTGGTCAAGTGCTGTCCCTGAGTTCATATATGGGTACCAAAAAAATAAAAAATAAAAATGGCTGAGTTTATGGCTCAATAGTTAAGTGCCCCTGAGTATCAAGGTGGGAGAGGGTGAGGATAAGCAAAATCATAAAGTGTTTAGTTATACTAAGAAAAAATGTGATGACATAAATAGTATTAGAGATGTAAAAGGAAACATTACAAGTGTTTCCACTGAAATACAAATGATCACTGGAGATTATTATGATCAACCATGTGCTAACAAGTTGGAAAACCTAGAATAATGAAAAAGCTTATGGACACATTTACCTAGTGAAATTGAACCATAAAGACATAGAAAACCTAAACAGAGATTAAATCAGTGATAAAAATCTCCTAATAAAGAAAATACCAGAAACAGATGGTGTCACTACTGAATTCTATCAAACTTTTAAAGAAAAAACTAATGTCATTTCTCTCAAACTAAAAGGAAGGGAGCCCTCTGAAACTCATTCTATGATGTCAGCATTACCCTGATATAAAACCAGACAAGGATTCAATAAAAAAAGAAAACTACAGACTAATAGACCCAATGAATATAGAAGTATTTTTTTTTCAAAATACTTGTAATCAAATACAATAGTACATCAGAAAGATAATTCACCATGAACAAGTTGGATTTAACCAGGGATGCAAGATAGTTAAACTTGTGAAAATCCATAAATGTAAAGAGCACATCAAGAGAATGAAGTACAAAAATCATAAGATTATCTCAATAGAGACAGAGAAGGCATTTGATAAAACTCAATATCCCTTCATGATAAAAACTCTAAACAAACAAGAAATAGAAGGATCATACCTCAACATAATAAAGACTAAGTATAACAAACTCACAAAGTCATGGCAATGGGAGAAAACTATGACTGTTTTCAGTAAAATCTAGAATGAGAAAAGGGTGTCCACTCTCATTTATCTTATTCAACACAGTATTAGAAGTTTCAGCCAAACAATTAAGCAAGAGAAAGAAATTACAGGTCTACTAACAGGAAGGGAGATGATCACATTATCCCCATTTGCAGACAATATGTGCTATTTACACAAAAATCTATACTTCATAAAAGAGTTTTGAACAAAGGAATTCAGCAATGTTTCAGGACATAAAAGCAACATAGAAAAATCAGTAGTATTTTAATATACCAATAATATGGTTGTAGCCAGGAGTAGAGGTGCATACCTGTAGTCCCAGCTACTGTGGAGGCTGAGGCAGGGACCTCTTGATGACAGGAGTCCAAGGCCAGCCTTGGCAACATAGCATGATCCCTTCTTAAAAAATGAGATTTCTGAGAAAATTATCAAGAAAACAATCCCATTCACAATAACTACAAAAGAAAATAGAATGCTTAAGAATAAATTTAATCAGAGAAGTAAAAAAACTACTTCTGTCACTTCTTTATGGGAAGTTCAAATTCCTCCATTCTAACTATGTTCAGATACATAATGCATTATTGCTAATTATATCCACCCTAATGTGCCATAGAACACCAAAAATATTTCTCTTAATATTTTAAAAACAAATTAGTAAATAAATATATTCATATGTGTAAGAAATAATGAGGGATGAGGAATGAAAAGAAAGTTTTAATGTGACTGGAGCATAGCTGGAAGCCATGAGATAGTATTCCTAAGAACAGTTGAAGAGATGAAGTTTGTGAAGAGCCCCTGGACCTGCCTTTAATTCCAATCAATAGAGTCATGACTGGTTATTTCATCTACTGGTATTGTAAGATTATTTAATATTTTAAGGGCTGGTGGCCTCATAATGGCTTAGAAGTTAGAAATATTTATTTTAGATTTTGAAGTTAAGTCCTTTTATTTTTCACTTGAAAATTACCAAAACATAAATCCAAGGTAGTAGGGTTTTTAAAAAGTATTGGCAGCATGCCAATGCATATATGCTGAAAAAAATAAAAAAGAGGAAGATACACAATCACCACTCAAATACCCCTTATATTACTACCTACTTTGTCATCTGTGAAGTAACTGACATCCTCCCCAGGTTTTGTCTGCCTCAGAAATGACAACAAACTTGAGTTTCTTTTCTGACATTGCTGTTATGTAAGACATTGATAATGTCCTTAACTTTTAGTGCCTCAAAGCATTAGTGTGGTATAACATTCAGGAATACGTTGTTGGTGTGTGTGACAAATGTAATTTGGAGGACAGATTTTGAAGTGATCTAAAGAGCGATTTTTGGTGTGATTCCTAGGATAGAACTACCTTAATTTATTTACTTTTCTTGTCTTCCATAATCCTTAGTTGACCAGTTTTGTGTTCCTATCACAATTTTGGAGAATACTGAAGGGTTATACTCTATTTCGTACAGTTCTAGGAGTAAAGTTGTGGATAGAAATTTCACTGCTCAATAAAACTTATAAGAATGCTTCATGACAACAACTGTTTGGAAAAATTCCTCTTACTTCTTAGCAAAATATAGCATTCAGAACACAGACTTAAAAATGTACACACATATGATGAATACAGTAACTTTTGTTGAACTGTCATTAACATATCCCCAAATAGTTAACGCATTCCCTCATCTCCCCATGAAACATTCTGGTTTTTCAGTAGCTAGTGTTAATCAAAGTCTTTTTGATTTTCATGCTCATTATTGGAGGTGTTTCACACTTGAGCATGATTTAAATTTCCATAAAAATGTAATGAATCTAGAGCTGGCATTAAAATGTTATTAAGATGGCAAGTTATATGATCAGTGCTTCCTTAGATAGAGTCGATGATAGGGGTTTCCCACTATTAATCCTACCAGAGGTCTTGCATGACTGCTAATGAATCCCTTTCCTTTTATTGAGAAGTCTGTTGAGAAGTAACAGGGCCAAAGAGTCTGTTTTTCCATAACACTGTATGAATGTCTCAGTCTTAGGACGCTCAGTGTGACCCTGCATCTGGCATTTGGATTTGCTCCACTGGTTTGCATCTTTATTGCTCTCCAGTTATTCTGTCATGGCATTTTCCCTGATCTTAGGGATAGCCCAGCAGCTGACAGTCATAATGATTCTAACTTCTTAAGTTCAGTGCTAGGAAGTATGCTCAGGTATAGGGGGCCAATTTCATTTTAAAATATGTGTACAAATGAACTTGCTTAGCTCTTGGCAAAGTACATATACACCTCTCCAAAAACCATAAACATAGCTCTTAGTACGTCATGTCAATAAAAATAAATGTACATATACTAGCAATAAGTCCTATGTGCAGAGTCTTATGCTTTGTTTCCTAGATATTTATTTGTTTGTTATTTCTTTTCATTTACTAATAAGTGAGTACAGTAGATTCCAATGATATAAAGGCAACAAAGAGAAGTTAAAAATTAACACATACTTACAATTCAATTAGCAATAATGTCTTTTTTCTTTAAGAAATAATAAATTATAACCATCATTTTATTTTAGTCATGGTTATACATTTTTCAGTGGTGTAGTATGAGTGTCAAAATTCTACTTTTTTAACTGAAAAGCTTATGTGACTAAATCTAAAGATTGCAGAGCATAAAGGTATCTTAGTTTGAAGGATGGATGGAAAATTGCCACTATGCCATGTTGCAGTGTGTGTTATGACTAGTGTCACCATGTCCTGAAGAAGTCCTGATTATCTTGATGGAGAAAAGCGTTGCATAGAAGGGACTGGGGAAACAGGAAAAATAAATCACAGAGAAGGAGGGATTGAGAGAGTGAGAGAGAATGTGTAGGAAAACTGTTTTGGCTCCAGACAATGGACAAAAAATTCGATAAGCCCACAAAATCATTAAAAAACACTGCATTATCATTGTTTTCATCTCCAAAGTTTTGCTGATTTGTTATTTAGAAAATAGATTACTGGGATTGGTATATTTACTTATTTGTTTATTCAACAAATAATTGTTTAGTATCAACAGGGTTTAACAGTGATTCCAGTTGTCACTTGTTTGCATCAATATTTTCTTCAAGGCAATCTTAATGGGTACCTAGTTCTCTTGTTGTCTGGTTACTCTCTTACCTGTCTTCATGAATTAATACCATTTGATCTTTGAATTAAGATATTTGGCTGAAAACCCCCAAATTCTAAATTAAAATGTATAAACTTCTCTGAATTTAAGATCTAAGAAGTTGAAAGTTCATGGTTACTGAATTTTGTGGATTTGCATTGTAGTTTATTCACCATTTTAACTTTTCCGTCTCCACTTTTCCTCAGATCTTGTCACACGTGGTACTTTTCTTCCCTGCTTTCTGCCCTTTTGTGGAGGTATGACACAGAGTTTAAAAATATGCAAGTGTTCTGGAAAGAACATCTTGAGAATACCGATTCATGTTAATAAGCTCCATTATTAACCTTAGTTATTAACCTTATTTCACCTTAGTTCTTTGCTCATTGTTAAAGTAATTTTATTTACTGTAAAATATTCTGGTGTTTTTATAAGTGCGGATGTTGGGGAGGTTTACCAGGATCTAAAAACTAAAGTAAATGTGGGTTGTTATGGTTTAGATATGAGATATTCCCCAAAAGTCCATGTGTGAGACAATGCAAGAAAGTTTGGAGGTGAAATTTACAGTCTAAATGTAATCAGTGAATAAATTAACTGGGTGGTAACTGTAAGCAGGTAGGGTGTGGCTGGAGGAGGTGGGTCTCTGGGGGTGTGCCCTTGGGATATATATTTTATTCCAGGCGAGCAGTGTCTGTCTTTGCTTCCTGTTGCAAGTAGTGTTCTGAGCTGTTTTCCTCCTGCATGCTCTCAGCTATGACATGCTGCCTCACTTTGGGCCCAGGGCAATGGAGCTGAATGGCTGTGGACTGAGACCTCTAAAACTGTGAGCCCTGAATAAACTTTTCCTCCTCCAAAATTGTTCTTTCAGGTCTTTTTTGGCCACATCAATGAAAAAACTGGATGAAAACCTGCATGTGCATAAAATACATCACAGCAAATGTGAAAAATCTAAGAGGAAAATCACATTCATCACATTTGTATAATAGATACATTTCTGAAATTATTGAACTCATATTTAGTTAATTTTTAGAGTCACATTTCTGAAATTATTGAATTCAGATTAAGGTGGTTTTTTTTTTTAGTGAAATATGCCACAATTTATTGATTACTAGTCTCCAAAAATGCTATATAACTACTTTGTGTATTTTCTTCTGAAAGTATTTATAATTTGACAAAAACACAAACTAATTATGTTTTTTTTTTCTTTTTTGTGTGGTAAACAATTTGACCAATGTAACTGTGATGTGAAGAATGTTTGTAGTTAGCAAACTTTGGCAGGTATTACTAAAAGCAGAGCCTCTCTGCCTGCTGAGAGTTTCTTGGACCTTCAGTGCAAAGTTTTCCAACATGTAAATATACTTACCACTAGGGGCATGCCGAGTTTGAGTTTTTTCTAAGATGTCTTGCAAATATTAAATGCTGCTTAGATTTTTCCCACTCATCATCAACATCATTTGTATACATGAAATCCAATAAGAAAACCCACTGCCTAGGTGAAATTGGAAGAGGGTGTGTGCTACCAGTTAAAATCCACTGTTCATAATCTGTTTTTTTTTATTTCTACAAAGATTATAAAAGTAACCTTTTATTTATAAGATGTTTCCAAGAACTTCCTAATTTGTTAATGTCTGTACTCTAGAGCACATGACTTTAGTACTATTTTGTTTACTCTTGTTGCATATACAAGTCAATTAGGCTTAATATTTCCTAATTCTATGAAGAATTTTAGTATACAATACATTGGGTTCTCAAAAAAAAAAAAAAAAATACATTGGGTTCTCTTCCAAACCCCAGGTAGCCATTAGTTACAAAGATGAAGAGGACATACTCTATTTAGGCTTTGCAATTGCTGGCAGTGTACACATGATTTTTCTGTATATCTTCACAGAAAATTCATATAAAGTCTTGAAATTGAACATCAAGAGGTAAAAATCCTATATAACAAAATTTTTCAATGTCATAGTTCTCATTCATCATTTCATTTTTCTCTTATACCCATGTGATTGCTCTGAGACACCCTAGTTGTAATCAACAGGAAGGAAGAATCTATTGTTTTATCTCTAAATATCTGAAAATATTATAAAACATTTTTCTTCACTATAAATTTTCCAAACCAATTGATACAGGGAAACATGTAAAAATAATTCTGTAAATAGGAAGAGACTTCTACACCCCATGATGAGTGAGAAGCCCTAGGAAATCCTTGATGACTTTTTTCCCTGATGAATGTCATACACCCACCACTTGGTACACAGAGAAAATTATTCTACTAACCTCATCAGGTTGTGAATGAAGAAATGGGAATTCCACTCTTATATTCCTTTAAGAAACAAAACTAAAATCTAAAACAACAGCAACAGACTATCCTGTTTCTTTAAATTTTCACTTAACCCCAGTTAACTTTCTTTCATGAATAATACATGGATTAGAAGCAGGTAGTCTCTCATATAGCTTATTTAATTACTTAACTGCTGTGCTGGAGACTCTCATACATTTTCATACATTTTTTTCCCAATTATCAAAGTCTTTACATCATTAGTGAGGATTGTGGAACAAGATTTACATTTTTTTGAATGCTACTCATATGTTTTTTATGAGGAAATTAAGAGCAGAATATTTAAAATTTTGAATGTTTGATTCAGGGATTTGGTGATCTTTGCATATAGAAAGTTTATTCTGATCTGATAGATATGCCAATTATGCTAATGAGATCATTATATATTTTATATATGTATCTAAATATTGCACTGTACCCCATAAATATTTATAACTACTATGTGTCATTCAAAAATCTTTTTTTTTTTTTTTTTTGGTACCAGGGATTGAACTCAGAGACACTCAACCACTGAGCCACATTCCCAGTTTTATTTTGAATTTTATTTAGAGTCAGGGTCTCACTGAGTTGCTTAGTGCCTTGCCATTGCTGAGGCTGGTTTTGGACTCCAGATTCTCCTGTCTGAGCCTCCTGAGCCACTGTGATTACAGACGTGTACCCCTGTGCCTGGCAAAAATCAAAATATTTTTAAAGAAGTTTGCCATCCAGTTATGATAAAATAAATGGTGCCAGATTAATCCCCTGCAAATAAATAATCATGAAAACCAGGAAAAAAAAAATCTAGTTAACTATTTTTAGTATTGACCATAGGCATCAATTTTCTCTGCTTAAGGACAATTTTCTTACCATGATAATCTTGAGAAACTTAAAAGGCAGAGTTCTGAGAATATTAAGAAGATTGGAGGTAGAAGAACAACCAGAGCTGTAATACTCTCTGGAGTCAGAAGACCAGAGATCAAAAAGGAATGTGTATGTTAGGAAAGTGGTTGCAGAATACTTGTAGGAGCCCTCTGAAAATCTATTAATTATTATTATTATTATTATTATTATTATTATTATTATTATTTTGGTACTAGGGATTGAATCCAGGGTACTTTACCACTGAGCCATATTCCCTGCCCTTTTAAAATATTCTAGTTAGAAACAGGGTGTTGTTGAGTTGTGTAGGGCCTTGCTAAATTGTTGCAACTGGCTTTGAACTTGCAATCCTCCTACAGCCTCCTGAGCCACTGGGATCATAGTTGTGTGCTACCATGTCCAGCTGCAAGTCCGTTTTAGAGACTGGTCATCAAATAGGCAGGGAAAGAACTGCACAAGGCCACAGAGTAGTTGCTACTGGCTTGAGAATAGATGAAAAAATTTTGAGGTTGGGTAATACTGTGGGACACTGACTTTGTGGTCCAATTGAAGGGAAGAGACCATTATCTTCTTTGGTATCCAGCTGACAGACAAGAAAAGCATTGACTTATGAGTTAGGACCAGTTCTTAGAATTATGCCTACTCTTAATACTTCTTTAAAAACCCAAGTTGCTACAAGTACTTCAAAGGGTCAAAATTTTGTGGTTGAGTCTATTGAAATAGAGAAGCTTTGGAGATACTCTGTGCTTGCCATAGAGCATCTCTAAAGGAGTATAGTCAGGACTACAGAAAGTAATTCAAACTCCACCAGAGTTTGCCTGTTAGAACAAAATGATGTATCTTCAGAGGAAAATTAAAACATCCAGAATATTTACCGCATATTCACAATATCAACCACACAATCAAAATGCACAGATTTTCAAAGAAGTTAGAAAATTTGAGGAAAATGTGAAAACAAAAATAGTTAAACTGCCAGGCATATGCCTGTAATATCAGCGTCTAGGGAGGCTGAGGCAGGAGAATCACAAGTTCAAAGCCAGCCTCAGCAAAAGCAAGGTGCTAAGCAACTCATGAGGCTGTCTCTAAATAAAATACAAATAGGGCTGGTGGTGTTGCTCAGTGGTCAAGTGCCCCTGTGTTCAATCCCCAGTAATGACCCCCCCACCAAATGTATCAAAACCAGACTCTGATATGGGCCAGATTTTGAAATAAGCAAACAAGAACTTCAAACCACTATTATCAATATGTTCAATGATTTGAAGAAAAACAGTGATGTGAGTAAATAGACAGACTCTCAGTACTGCAATGAAAATTATAACCAAAAGATTAAATAGAAAATCAGTAGTTGGAAAATACAACAACTGAAATAATAAAAAAGTGGATGAATTTAACAGAAGATGAGAGACAGAAGAACAACTAGAGAATTGAGAGAGTTTCTAATGAGAACAAAGAGGAAATCGATTGAATAAAATGAACAAGTCTTTGGAACCACTGAAAGTACCAATGACATAATATACATGCAATTGAATCTCAGAAGGGCAATTAGGCAGAAAAAGATTTAAAGTAATGTTTCCATTATATAGCAAAAAAAAAAAATCAAAGATAAAGATCTAAAAATCTTATTACTTCCAAAGTAAGATAGTTTTTTTTAAAAGCTATACCTAGTTACATCACAGTCAAGCTGCTGATAATCAGAGATGAAAAAGAAAATCTTCAAAACAGAAAGAAGCCAAAACTTATTATATAGAGAAGAATGTTGTTATGAATGGTGACTAGCTTATCAGAAGTAATGGTAACTCGAAGGTAATAGAGACATTTTTAAAGTGCTGAAAGAAAAACCAACCTAACTCCAAAATCTATAACCAGCCAAAAAAAATCTTTAAAAAAGAGAGAAAAATAATGATATATACAGATAAATGAAAGCTAAAAGAAAGCAGTATGTTAGTGCTAAAGGCTATTCTTCAGACTGAAAGGAAATGACACTGTATAGTAATTCAGATCTACAGGCTCTGATTAAAAAATCATCTAATATAGAGAAAATAGAAAATGTTTTTTTCCTCATATATTGTTTAAAAGTAAAAATGATAACATTTTAAATTGGGATTTATAAAATATAGAGAAATATAAGCAATGACTAAAATAGGGTAAAGGACAAGTGCAGGTAACTGGGATTGCACTATTAAATTTATTATATTTTAAGGTGAGTAGTATGAAATAAAAAATAAGAAGTAGGAAGTGGGAACTGAGGAAATGAATATGCTATATTAACATTGTTAATAAAGTAAATGTAATAATAAAGCATATTCTATTATTCCAAAGAAGATACAGAGAGAATATATCATAACATAGCAGATGTTAACCCAATCACATCACTGTACACATTAAAAAGCAGAGACTTTCATTTTAGACATGAAAAGAGTCTTAAATATATATATATATATTTTGTACAGGAGATTCTTTTCAAATATAAAGATATAAGTATATTAATAAATAAAGATATGAGTAGATTGAAATTCAGAGTAGGTAGGGCGTATGATATGAGACCTACACACTTTAAGTAAGCTGGAGTGGCTGTATTAATATGAAGCAAATCAGCACTTAGGACAGGGTACTCACAGGACAAAGCATCACACTTCATAATGACACATATGAAGTTTGTTAAGAAGATATAACAATTCTAAATTCACTAATAACAGAACTTCAAAAGCTATAAATAAAAACTCAGCTGGGTGCAGTGATGCCTGCCTGTAATCCCAGCTATTTGAGATGTTAAGGAAGAAAGACTACCAGAAAACAAACAAACAAACAAACAAACAAAAAAACAAAAAAGGAATAAAAGAAAATAAAAAAAGATAAAACGTTTATAGCAATAAGGTGAAAATTAAGCAGAAAGTAACTGATATCTCCAACTTTATTTTGCTGGAGAACCACATTGAAACCATAATGAAACCATAATGAAAATACTATTACAAAGTTGTCCTGTAAGAGAAAGTAAGCAAAGGGGATGTATTTTTTGAGATATTCTAAGAGTTTTGTAAAAATTATATGATAGCCATGACCTCAGATTTTGAGAAAATTCAATGCACAATCTGCATATGGTATCTTGATGTTTCTGTGTGTGACCTGCTGGAAAAATCTGCATGCTAGCACTTAGAAGACTGTGATGCTGGGTACTTCCACATGGAGATGATAAAGGAATATGGAAAAGAGATTATCCTGAGCATTTCCCAGGCATATTGTCTCATTTGGAAGATTTATTTATTTGTTTTATTACTAAACCCTATTTAGTTCCAAGAAAAGTACTTCCAAATGTGTATGATTTGGGTAGACCCATTTTTCTTGGATGATCATGGGGTAATAAACATGCTGACAATGGTTTTTAGACTTGCTGTTAGGAGCTGTGATTCAGAGAAACAATTAGCATTTAATTCTGGGAGAAATTTGAAAATAAAATAACTTTTTGCATGTGAAATATTTTTAGGTTGTACTATTATCATAGCATGTCCTCTTCAAAATTTGGGTGATCTGAATATTGTTTATGCATTAAAAATTTGCAAGGATTTTTTGCTTTAAAAATTTCTAAATGCTTTTGCAAATTCCAAAACACATTCTACAGAGCTTTTAGTAATCAAGCACTGATTTAAAGGTTAGAAGAGTGACTGTAAATCTGTTGTTATGCCTCATTCTGAGCTTCTCTTAATCTATGGCCTCTGGGTACTTAATTTGTAGGTGTTAAATCATCATGTGTGGTGAATGACTCTATTCTTCAGTCTCCTTCATGACTGAAAACAGATCTATAGTGTTGACACATGCCTGATGTTAGTGCTATTGAATAGAGACATGGTTCATATTCTGTCAAAGTTACATTTCAGATTACTAATTGTTTTCCTTTTCATAAGGTTCCCTGACAGATCTTATGTGTGTAACAGAATTTGTGAGAATATTGAAGAAGCAATAACTTTTAACTGCTGTTTCAGTAACATAATTACTTTTCCCTGTGTATGCAAATACTGCACTAAACTCATGTTGATAAACCTGACTCTACTTTCAAAACCAAATTGCAAGAAGAATTTAAGAAGCTACAGTGTGTGGACTTTCACTCGTCCAGTGAGGAGGTCCACAGAGGAGAGTGTGGCTGTGGAGTCACAAATCAAGATCTCCAGAGACCAAGCTGGAAGCAGGTCTGATTTTATTGTGTAGTTACCATGTATATATACTCGGGCAGTAGCTAAGCAGTTAATAGGTGTCCACCAATGTAATTTCTGGCCAATTGTTCTTTTAGCAATCAGTTGAGGAATGGGCTGTGGAGAAAGCACTGGGACTACAACACGTGGCCTCATGCTCAGGGTGCTGTGCCTATGGGGTAAGCAGCCTGCCGTTCATGCACCTAGCACAAGCAGAGCAGCCTGCCACTGAGGCGCCCTTAACGTTAACGTATGCCACGTATGCAGTACTCCATGCACTGTCCTCACATCTCCCCCCATCCCCACCTGTCCTTGCCACAAGGACTTCAGACAGCATGGCTGTTTTTCATTCCAAGTCTTTCAGATGATTACATAAACATCTCCCAACTCAAGAAAAAATCATCCCTATCACAAACAGTGGGGCAAAGGTAACAGCATTATAAGGATTAGTTAATTTGGCTATCAGGTTTTGCCAATGGTTAGTCAATCCCTGGAATAAAGCAGAGGCTGTTAAGACAAATACCTTAGTCTCATTGATATTGACAATTGGCTATGGCTATTAGCACTTTAGTAAGATTATGCATAGTCATTGCATAGTTAGCATCCAAAGCCGCCCTTTATACTGAGGAAAAATTGGAGAAGTGTGGGGTGACATTTTCAGATACAGCGTATTGGGTGACACAAATACTACAAAATTTGGGGTCACAAGAAAGCCTTTTCAGCATAAACAGAATATCTAGTTGTTTCTGGTGGAGGTCTAGTTCTTGCTGAATGACTAAAATAGAGGCTCAGGACAATTTATTTAAGTCATTTTGGATGGCAAACGCTTTGGCAGTAGACAAATTGTTTGTAGTCTAAGCAGTCTGGATACTCTAAGTGAGCGAGGCAGTGGCAGTGGCTGTGGCGACGATGGTGGCTACCAGGGAAATAATTCCAGTGATGATGAGGCTAATTGCACACCTTATGGTGTAGGATCTTTCAGAAGATTTTTCATCTCCATGTTTCATGGACTCCTCCACTCTCTGGACAGGTTCACTGGAAGCCAGATTGCTGGGGGCACTCTGAGGATAAATATATGTTTAGCTTTCATAGCAGGGGTTAGACAATTTGTGAGCCAGCAGGATGTATGGACTGCACAAGGGATCTCTGTATGAGTGATATTTATGCCATCAGTATCATTTTTTATTAGCATAGGAAAGGGTGGCCTAATACAAATCTGTTCATAGTGGGTATGGGTATAGTTTAGGGCAAAGGTAAATCCATGGTTAGGGCCTTGTATTAACATCAACCCATTCATCCAGCTGGCTACCACCCATCTGATGAGTGTAGCAGCCAGCAATATTGGCATGATATCCATCATACCATATTGATTTCCTGTATAATGGTTGGTAACATCTTGTCCCTGAGAAATTCCTCTTATCAAGGAGATATGGTGGCCATGACACATTGATTCCATGGGATGCTATCATTATCTGAGGAGGGCTTTCCAAAAAGCGTTTTTGAGCCTGTTGGCAGCAAGAGTGTCTTGCATTTGCCATGTGGGAGTCTATGGCTTTTGGTAGCATTAACTATAATTCTAAGGTCAGTAAGAGATAGCTCAACATACGACTTGTTGTATTTATCTACAATAGTTTCATTAGCAAGAGCAAAACAGGGGAGACTGTGTGGATTATAGGTTTCATTATCTACTACAGAGAAAAAAATGGGCAGATATGGAAATGTTGGTATTCCAGGGTACAGTGACCTTCTGGATGGATAACTCAGGATCAATAAGGTTGGAATTATTGGAAAAGAGCTTACGTAGGGCTCCTTCCCAATTGGCCACTGCTAAAGGTGGTGGCCTAATGACCAAAGCTCAATTTACCTGACGGGAAGCTTCACTGTTAGCAGTGAGTGCTGCACACAATAGGACCACCATCATTGGCCCAGGGATGAAGTTGCCACTAGGCAAAGGGGCCAATCTGGTGTCTTAGGCAACAAGACCTTTAATATCACTTCAGGTAAATTTATGTGAGGTTCGTTTACATTGTTGAGTCCTTTTTTTGTGAGGTTTCTCCTCCAGAGTTAGTTCCTTCATCTTCTTGGTTGGTGGTTCTGAGGATCCCGGGCTTGACTTCCTGGCAGACACCCAGATGGGGTGAGGCTCCTGTTAACATATACAAACCCTTCACCCATGTTTAGGAGGGTCCCTGGATTTGTTATGGGATCTTTCAAGGAGACCATAGGTAGATGGGTGAGTTCCATGAGGAGGCGCCCAATGTTTATGGATTGCTGTTTCCATAGAAAAATTTTGAAATTGAAAGAAAATTTAAAGTAAATGCGGTTTGGTTCAAGGTATTGCAAGGGGACTTGGTATAGTTTCTCCCCTCTATTTTGTAGCATGGTCTGTAATTCCTTGTGTGTTCTTTCTAGAATACCTTGAGCCTGAGGGTTATAGGAGATCCCAGTTAAGTGCTGTATATGCCACTCATTGTAAACCACATGAAATGTCTTGCTGGTATACACTGGCCCATTGTCAGTTTTACTAGACACGGGAACACTCATGATTCCAAACATTTTAGGAGATGGGAGATGACCTTTCTTGTGGTTTCTCCTGTGAAGACTGTGACCATTACACAGCCTGAATAAATATCAATGGCTGCATGAATGTATCTTAAATTTCCAAAAGGTGCATGATGAGTGACATATATTTGTCATAAAGCATTATATTTTAACTTTCATGGATTCACTCCAGCGGGTTGTAAAGAAAGGTTGCACTTTTTGCAGTCTCTGACTAGCTATTTGTAAGCCTCCTTAGTCCTTTCTTGAAATAATTTGTGGAGGCTCTGGGCATTCTGGCCAGAACTGTCCTGTTCCCCCATATCCCCAACAAGTGGATCTCCCTTTTTCTTTATTATTACCTTGTTCCTGCTTTAATGCAACTGTCATGACTGAGGCCAGCAGAGAGGCTTGAGCTGCTTGTGTCCCTGTGGCCTGGATAGCCAAAACCCAGTAATCTAGCATGCCATTTTTTACTGGTGCCACTGTTTCTCTGTGTTCCTTAGTTCCTCCCAGATCAATTCCTTGGCTAGGGCTTCCCTATTCCTTTATGAGACCCTTTCCCTTTTACCGCCTTGTTTACTTTGTCAGTAAACTACAGCAAGTCTTCAACGGCTTTTTGCCTTAGGCCCTGTATAGAAACTGTACTTCCCCTAGCTGGTAATTTCCTCCAGGCTCTTAAAGCGCGAATAGCACCTGATTGAAATAATTTGGTGGACCTGTAGCTTGTATCACATGGGGACTGTAGATTCCCTCTCCCTGAAAGCATTCAGCTTGGAGGTTAATATTTGTGGCATGGTTACAATACCCCTGCTGTTCACATTCATTGTAGAAGAATGTCTTCCACTTCAGAGAGTGCGGCTGTGGAGTCCACTTCAGTGCTCTGGCTAGGTCTTACCAGTGTTGAGGGAAATTAAATTCAAGACTTAATGATTCCAGCATTTGCTTCACAAATGGGCCCATCCTCTTTTACTGCCTTCTTCAACTTTCAGGGTACCTGACGTGTGTGGGTACCAAGTAGCAGGGTGCTGTGGCGTGGGGACCATGTTGACTGGGAAGGCTTGTATTCCCTTACCCCACTTTTCATTTCTTATGTAGATCTTTGAAAAGATCTCTGGCCTCTTAAAATGAGTTTCTGGGAGAAACATGGCTTGGGCCTGTCTGGTGGCCTGGTCATTTCTAAGTTGTCATAGTCCCTTGATGGCTTTGGCATTGCTTTAAAAGGAGGCAGTTGCTATTGACTCAGGGAAGGATATAGGCTTTGCCTGTCAATAGAAGATGAACTTGCATCATTTGCGGTCACCTCTTCCTGCAACATGAAGGCTAGCGGTACCGCTTCCCGTCTCTCTCCCTCCTGCACCTGTTGTGGTTGCTTGCTTTGAAGTAGATTTTTGCCTCTGCTTTTTCCCCCTTGTCTGTCTCTCATAATCTTGTCTTCCCTCAGGGCCATCATTATATGACTAGGGTCTTTTGTAGGGCCTCCTAATGGCTTTTCTGAATGGCTGTCACAATAGGGAAAAAAAAGTAGTGGTAAAGTACACCCCTGTCTTACTTCAGCTTGCCACACATTTACCATTATCTTGTCCCATATCGTAGGATCAAAAACATCAGCAGCACTGTTCCAGGGGCTAGTGTCTATTACTACATCCCCAAACTTGTGGGCCTCTTTTTTTATTCAGGGTTAAACCTCTAGTGTCTAGGAGAGTGGGCAGCACTTGCAACTTCAAGTCTTTGGTGGAACTTGATATGTTCCCCACCTTTCCCTTCCTCACCACTCTATGAGGGGCTACACCTTGTCTTATAGGCTCACTTCAAGTCCCCTTTCAGGCACCATATGTGTGGGTTCTCTCTCCTCCAGTGAGGAGGTCCATGGAACAGGGTAGAGGTCCACGGAACAGATTAGAGAGTCACAAATCAAGACCACTGAGACCAAGCTGAAAGCAGGTCTGATTTTATTGCATAGTTACCATGTATGTATACTCAGGCAGTAGCTAAGCAGATAATAGGTATCCACCAATGCAATTTCTGGCCAACTGTCCTTGTGGCAACCAGTTGAAGAGTTGGCCGTGAGCAAGCACTGGGACTACAACATGTGGTCTCACACTCAGGGCACTGTGCCTATGGGGTAAGCAGCTTGCCATTCATTCGCCTAGCACAAGGGGAGTGGCCTGCCACTCAGGTGCCCTTAACATATGTCTCTTATGCAGTACTCCATGCACTTGTCCCCATACTACAGGAGTTTCAACAATCGTACAAAAGTAGCTCCTTTGCCAAGGAGCATGTATATAAAGTGTGCAGTGTGGATACATAAATCTATATTTTATTATTTATAGACTATGCATTTTAGATGAATAATTTCACATAACAATATGATATGATTCACTTGGATTATGAAAATTTTGGAGATTATAGAATTATGAAGAAATGCCTGCCCAAAGCAGTTAGTAATTAATTCTCCAAAGTTGTTTTAAAGGTGGCCCAATTTGGGGGGTTACTCTCAGTGGCAAAAGAAGCCAAATGAACCTAATCTTTTTGCTTTTCTTTTTTTTTGGGGGGGTGCATGGGTACTGGGGATTAAACTCAGGGGCTCTTGATCACTAAGCCACATCCCCAGCTCTATATTTTTTGTATTTCATTTAGAGACATGGTCTGATTAGTTGCTTAGTGCCTTGCTTTTGCTGAGGCTGGCTTTGAACTCACAATCCTCTTGTCTCAGTCTTCTGAGGCATGCACTATTCCACCTGGCTTTCTTTCTTGTTTAAGTATGAGATACTTAGGAACAGGATTTGAGGTAAAGAAGATGACCTTTATGAAGTTAGTGTTTAAGAAAGTCAATGCCCATTCCTTTCTTTTCTTTTTGAAAGAAAAAAAAAAGTATATTATTGGTTCTTTTTTTAAAGTTAAGGGAAATCTGAGCGTACCTGCAAGAAGAGGAGACTGGGGTGTTTCTTCTGTAGTATGCCTGCCTGATTATTGAACTTGTCCGTATGCCTCACACACTGTAGCTAGAGATAAAGCACACAAGAATGATATCAGAGGGTATTATTTGTGACTATAACCAGGGAGGACATAGAGACTACCCTCAAATTCTTGGTATCAGGGTCCATGAAAGATAAAATTTACAATATGGGAGCCTTAGATGTCAAATGAAATACAAATGGGATTTCTGGGGTGTATCACAGCACCAGAGCAAGGCGATCACACACCAAAGGCATGTTATGCTGTCTTCTATTGTTGGTCATATTCAATCTATGCCTTTGTGGGGCCAGAATTAGAGATTTTAAAACCAGGACATTGACAGATTCCGTTGAATTGTCATTTGAATTTCTCATGATCCAATCAAATCGAAGGTTATGGCAATACACGTGTTCTAGATGGTAATTTGTGTTATTGTGACCAGTTATCTTCCATGTAAGAGTTTCATTCACCTATGCTCTTGCTACACCTCCCTTTGCACAAAGTACAGGATTTCCCCCTCCCTATTTGATACTGAGTCAATGCCACTGACTTGTAACTCCATAGACTGTTACTGGGTTTAAGAAGAACCATTGAATAGGGTTGTGCAATTGCTTTATTGTTTTATTTTTCTTCTTGACCTCATGCATGAGAGAACAGTTAGGTACTGTGTTTGGGCTACCCCTCTCCCTCAACCTTGCAATGAGAAGGCATAAAGAAGCATATCTCTTTCCTACCCACCTCAGCATGGTAACCATTTTGCATGCCTATTAATATGTAAATCAAACTTTGTTGTCCTGAGCCAATAAGACTGTGAATTTTGCATTTGTAAACAAAGCCAACAAATAGAGAAAAATTGGACAATAATAGAATCATTAAATTGATAGGAATTAGGTTGTCAGGAGAAATTCTAAAGTCAGAAGAGAGAAAATGCATAGGTATTCCATCCCTCACCCCGAATGGGGATTGAACCTATGCTCTCCTTCCTAAGTGTTGTAAGTTAACCAGGTTGGCCTTGAACTTGCAATCCTCCTGTCTTAGCCTCCCTAGTAGCTGGAATTATAAGTGTGTACCACAGCACACAGCAAAGCATAGGGGTTCTGACCTTAAGAGGAGATGTAATAGTAAAGGGATTTGGCTGGCACTGGAATACAAAGTGAGATACCAGTGGAGTTGTACTTCATGGATTCATTTGTAATGTATTTATGGATCACCTTTAATGAATCAAGCATTGTATCAGGCACTGGAAAAATAATGAAAAGATTAGTGGTCACTTTTGAAAAATTCACAGTCCCCTAAAAAGTGTACAGGCTAAAAATGAAAGATTTAAGTATTCAAAATTACACAAAGTCCAGAATAGAAAAAAAAAATTTCACTGAATGCTTGTAGAAATCATCCTAAACAAGGGAATATTGAGCTGGATTTTTAAAGATAAATAACAATTTTATAGGCAGCAAAGAAGGTGGGAAGTTGTCCCAGACACACAGAAGACTCTGTGTTGTTTAGCTTAAGCTACAAGCTGTTCACTTTGGCTGGAGCATTAAATGTTAGCTTGGAATGGTTGCTCAGATGAAATGAAAATGAACTGTTAAAGGTGAAATCAAGGAGAGCCTTTTATGCCAGACTAAATAACTTGGCATTTACTCTAGGTAATAAAATTTCATTGGGAAAGATTTTAATCAGGGGAGACAGATGATCTGATTTTCATTTTAGGAAGATCACTTTGGTAGCTTTTAAGGGTCAGTTGCAAAGGAGCAAGGTTAGAACCAAAGGAGATTAGCTAGGAGTTCTTCAAAAAGTTTTAGAATTATTTAATATAATAGAGTGGGCTTACATCTTATATATGATTTAAATTCTAAAATAGGGAAGATGCAATTCAAATATAATAAAAACCATTTCAAAAAATTCTTCAGTTCCATTTTGCATCACAGGGTACAACAGAAACATTTTTCGGTGGTTGTATTTGAATAAATCACTTTTTTTTTTTTTTAATGAGCATCAGATAAGTAGCTGTCTTATGCATCTTGAAATATTTAACTACTCACCCTGGTGAGATGCTTATGCTAAGAGACATACATTGTAATTGAGAGCAATTGAGAGAACAATAATTTACATCTCTCTGCTTGCAAGAGAATTTATATTCATTAAGAGGATTGGAGTTTCTTCCTTACCATTTAAAGACAGTTGTCTTCTGTTTATTCCTTTTAAGTAAAGCTCATTAAGATCAATATATATATATATAGAATATGAGATCCCACTGGCATTAGAAGGAAACAACTTCTATAAGTTAGCCTGAATCTTTTTCAAATTAAATATTGGACCTCAAAAGCATGAGCAACAAGAACAAAAATAAGCAAATGGGATTACTTCAAAATGAAAAGCCTCTAAACAGTAAAAGAAGCAATCAATAGAGAAAAGAGACAACCTTCAGAATGGGAGAAACTACTTGTGAACTATAAATTTGATGAGAGGTTGGTATCCAGGATATATAAGGAATCCATTCATATCAGTAGCAGAAAAACAAATAATCAATTAAAATGAGTGAAATATTTCAACAGATATTTCTCAAAGGAGATATATTAATAGCCAACAGGTATATGACAATATGCTCAACATTTCTGATCATTGGGAAAATGCAAAAGAAAACCACAGTAAGATATCATCTCATACTAGTTGGAATATTATCAAAAAAGACAAGAAATAACAAATGCTAGTAAGGTTGTAGAAGAAGAGAAACTTTTATACACTGTTGGTAGGAACGTAAATTACTACAGCCTTTCTGGGAAACATTATGGAACTTTCTCAAATAAACTAAAAATAGAGTTACCATAGAATCCAGCAATTTCTCTATGGGCATGTATCCCAAGAAATGGAATAAGAATGTCTTAGAGTTATCTGCATGCCCATGTTTATTGCAGCACTGCTCACAGTAAGTAACATTTGGAATCAAGGTGTACATCAAATGATGAGTGAATAAAGAACATGTGGTACATATGCATAGTGAAATGGTATTCAGCCATTAAAAGGGTGACATCCTGTCTTTTATGACAATGTGGATGGACCTTGGGACATTATGTTAAGTGAAGTAATCCAGTCCCAGAAAGACAAATACTGTAAGATCTTACATGTGAAATCTAAAACCACTGCTTGTATGAAAGTGAGGTTAGAAAGGTATTACCAGAAGATGCTGGGGTAATGAGAGTGGCCGGGAGAATGGGAAAGGTTGATCAATAGATTCAAACCTATAAGGATGCAATTCCTACAGGAATAAGTGTTAGCTTTCTCTGTGTAGTAAATATAGCTAATAATAATGTATTGTATATTCTGAAATAGAAGAAAGTTTCCTTACTGCTTTTACCACAAAGAAATGATTAATGTTTTAGGTAATGAACATGTCAATTACATGATTTGTTAATCACACAATGTATGTGTGTGTATATATATATATATATATATATATATATATATATATATATATATATATCTTTGTTTATTTACATTTAGGTGGTACTGAAGATTGAACCTCACATGTGTATGACAAGTGCTGTACCCCTGAGCTACAAGCCTAGCCCTCCTTTGTCTTATTTAATAGAATTGCATCACATATGTATATTAAGAGATCAGATAAATCTTTCATTGTATTTTTAGAGTTGTTTAGCATAGAACATCTCATAAAAGAACACTTATGAATAATGATACTAGATAGTTTGTGAATCTACAGCTTTTTGTATCTAAGAAGGGAGGATGATTCTTTTTGCTATTTTGCTGCCGTTAGACTCTGGAAGTGTATACATACATGATCTGGAGTTTTCATTGTTATAATAAAGGAAGCCATCATCTCAGGGGAAGTTTTATATAAGAAATGGTCCACATGAAAATTTTCCTGAGGAATTCTGTCTCAGGTAGGTAGCATAATTGTGAAAACATGTACCACTCTTGTTATGTTCTTTTTTTCCTCCAGTGTTAGAGATTAAACCTAGGGCCTTGTACATGCTACCCAAGCACTCTACCACTGAACCACCTCCCCAGCTCTCTTGTTAGGATTTAGATGTGATGTATCCTGTAAAACACTCCTATGTAAAGCAGCAATATTCAGAGTAAAATCATTGGATTATAAGAACTGTAACCCAGTGAGTCTATCCTAGTTTGAATGAACTGATTGGGTGTTACTGTGAGTGGGCGGGGCATGGATGAAGGAAGAATTACTGGGAGTGTAACCTAAAGGGATGGATCTTCCTTGTGTGCCACCAACCCCTACCCTGACCCCCTTGCTTCCTGGCCTCCACAAGGTGAACAGCTTCCCTTCACTGGTCTCTTCTCTCATGATGTGCTGCACCATGGACTGAAATCTCTGAAATCATGAAGCCCAAATAAACTTTTCCTTTTCTAAGTTGCTTTTGTTGGGTATTTTGGTCACAATGATGCAAAATTGACTAAAACACCTTAGAATTATGTTCTCCTTAATGAAAACACATGAGTTAAGAGGAAGAATATAAACCTTGGAGTGTAAAAGAAAACAGTATTTGTTTTATGTAAGATTCCTTAACCTCTTGCTTCTTCAATTTCATCATCAATAAAAAAGGGATAATTACACCTATTTGCAAAATTATTTTGAAATTTGAAAGCAAGACTATGCAAAATGAAAAGTCAAAACATGCAGTAGAACTTTATAACACATGTCAGTTTCTATACACAAGAAGTTGATTCTTTCCCCTATTAGAATAAAAGATAGGTAAATTAAAGTTTAGCTTTCTTTTCTGTCAAAAGGAAGAAAATCTCCCTGAATAGTCTCCTTAAAAGGAAAGGGAAGCATGTTCTCTAGAGTGTGTGGGAATTCATTTAGAGACTTCAGTGGTGTAGAACTTTCATCTGTGACTGAGTTGCCCTGCTTGTTCAGATAAAAAGGAAAACTATTTTGAATAAAACATGACTAAAAAGGAAGGTCCATCCTATCTCCCTCTAATTTTGGGGAGTAAGTAGTGAGGAAACTTTCTTTAAGACATTATATTCTATATTTAACTTTTTTTTACATTATATATACATGTGAATGATAATAGTGGTTTAAGTATTTCTTCACTTTCAAAAGCCCAAGTTATTTGTTTATTTTTTAAAATATGTTTATTAACACAAATTAACTGTGGAAATTGATGGGTTTCATAGTGACATTTTCATATATATATTATATACATATGAAATACATTTTCATACATATATATATATGCATATACATGGATCATGTCCATCTTCTATCCCTCCTTCCGCTCCCCTGTCTCTGCCCTTCTCGTGGTCTACTTCTCTTTCCCTTATAGGCCCTTCTCTACTTCTAGGTTATTTATTTATATTTTTAGTTTCAATATAGGAAAGAAAATACCCCAGTATTTATTTTTCAGTGTCTGACTTATTTAGCCTAACATGGCATACTCTGGTTCCATCAATTGTATATTGATGTGTGTATACATACCATATTTACTTTACCTATTCATCTGTTGAAGGGAATCTGGATTGATTTCATATCTTAGCTATTGTGAATAGTGCCACAACAAACAGGGATATGAGGGTATTTCTTTTGAAGGCTGAATTCATTTCCTTTAGCTAAGTAACCTGGAGTGGGATAGTTGGATCATATGGGAGCTCTATTTTGGGTTAACTTTTCCACAGTGGCTCTACTAATATACATTTTCATGTTATTGTTTGGCTATGAAGTGTTCCCCAAAGACTCATATATTGAATGTAAGGTCCCCAAATGCAGCAGTTCAGAGGTAGAGCCCTTGAGAAGCGATTTGTTCATGAAAGCCCTGATCCTATTTGTGGATTAATCTATTGAGAGATTCATAATTTTACTGGTAGGTGATGGAAAGTGTAGGAGGTGGGATCTAGCCAAAAGGGATATGACCCTTGGGCATATGTTTCATCCCCATGTCCTTTCTCTTATTCTCTTTCTCTGTTTTTTTGGCTTTTGTGAGCTTTCTTCTGGCATGCCTTCTATCATGAAGTTTCTGTCTTAAGAGTCAACAGACCATGGACCGAAACCTCTGAAACCAGGAGCCAAAGTAAATCTTTCTTTCTCTAAGATGACTGACATACCCACCAACAGTGTAAAAGGATCTCTTTTTCTCCACATCACCAGTACTGGTGGTTACTATTGTTTTTTGATGGCCATTCTGATTGGGATGAGTTGGAATCTCAATGTAGTTTCGATTTGTATTTCCCTAATGTCTAAAGGTATTAAGCATTTTTCATAGATTTATTGGTCACTTTTCTTCTTTTGAGAACTATTTAGATTTTACCATTTTGATTAGGTTACTTCCAATTAGGTTATTTTTTGCTAAGTTTTTGCGTTCTTTATGTATTCTGAATATTAACCCTATGTCAAATAAATGACAGAAATGCAAAGATTTTTATCCATTCTGAGGATAATCTCTAGGCTCTATTTATTTTTTCCTTTCCTGTGCAAAGACTTTTATTTGATGTAATTTCACTGGTCAATTCTTGTTTTTGTTTTCTGAACTACTAGTGGAATTCCATTCTCAGGAAATCATTCAGATATCTCGTTTCACCAAAGGGTTTCTCTATTATAGGTGTTACTTTTATTTCTAATGTTTGATTACTTTCTAATTCTTATTTGCTCATTTATTCTTTTAGATTTATTCTTTACTATGATTCTGTTTATCTTCCTTCCACATTTGGTCTAGTGGTTTTGAAATTCTCTTTGTTTATGCTTATCATAGAAGATCTTTATTCTAAATCAGCTTTTGACCTGATATATTAATCTTTTAATTTCTAAAATTTCTATTTGGTTCTTTTTTCAAAATCTGTCTCTTTATTGAATTTCTCATTCATATCTTATATTTCTTAATTCATTCATCTATTTGTGATTTCTTGGAGTCATTGAACTTTTTGAAAAATCATTTTTTTAAAGGTTTTATCTGGCATTTCATCCATGTCAATGTATTTGAAATCAGTTGCTAGACAGTTATAAACTCTCACATTGCCTGCTTTCCTCCACATATTTCTTGTGTTTTTGTGTTTATATTTGCACATCTCTGGGGATGAATACCTCTTCCCCTTTATGTGAGGGCTTCATTAATAAGCAACCTTGTCTGCATGGTGTTATGTGTAGTGTTCAATTTCAACCCAATTAGACTTCATAATCAGTTTCCTGTGACTTCTTTGGCTGAGACTGGAGGTTTTTGACATCATGCCTACTGTGTCATTTCCTGGGACTTGCTTTCTCTGCAGGTTTCACAAGAATGAGGTCTTTCTAGTAAGCCAGGCAGGTGTGGAGTAGACAGAAATGTATGGGGTAAACACTGTATGGTTGCTCCTTCAGGCTTGTCATCATTGTCCAATCTGATAGAGTGTAGGAGCAAACTATGATGAGCTCCCTTGTAGACACAGTGTTCACATGGATTGTTATTCCTCTCTCCTGTTGCCAAGCGGGTACATCTAGGAAAGGGACTTCCTGCTGCCCCAGCTGTGCATAGTTGATTCTGGGTAGATGGCTAATGTTTTTTTTTGTTGTTGTTGTTGGTTGTTTTTTTAATCTTTCTTGTTCTTTAAATTGAAATATTTGTGAAGGATTGAGCAGGCCAAGTTCATAGCAGAAATAGAAATAGTACAGTTTTGTGAGTAGAGCTGAGATGTAGCTCAGTGACAAAGCACCTATTCAACATGCTTAAATTGCCAACTCAGTCTCCAAAAATGAATAGAAAGAAGAAAATAAACAATAAGAATAACAGTAACAACAAATATAATCAGATAAAAAATGAACACTGAATTAATACCAACAAAGACAGAAAGGGACAAAAAAAAAAGCAACAGATTAAACTCAATACCTAAAAATAACAAAAATGAAACTAAATTAAAAACAAATAATTAAAAAAGAAAAAAACCAAATAATGCAAAAAATAAAGAAGAAAAATGAAAGCTTAAAAAGTTAAAAGAAAAAAGGAAAGCAGAGGAAAATAACAAGTTGAAGAAAAAGGAAATAAATAAAGACAGAGTAAAAGAAAAATTAAATACTAAAATGTTAAGAAAATGGAGAAAAAGAGAAAAATGTGAATGAAAAACCACACTAACAAAAAATAGTATAAAAAGTAAAAATTTCCTCTCTCTGAGATGCTCAATTATGTGGATAACAAGCGATATCATGACTAGTACCGATCAGAGTTTCTTTCTGTGTTTTCTTGAGTCCTTTAACCCTTGGACAAGCAAGTCTGGGTTATTCATCCCCTTCTTCTTTCCTTTGCTATGCTTACCAAGCAAGCCAGTAGAGGTTTATGGCCAGATCTTGATGGATTACCTCTCAACTTCCCTGTAAACCCCAACAAGCTAGGGCAAAATTGGAGCTCTCCAGGCATAGATGCACTCCAGAGCTATTTAAGAGTAGAGTGACCTCTACTCTTTCTGACTTGGATCTGTCCCCAGATCAGAGCAGATGCTGACCCTGCAATATGTCAAAGACTCTGGTGCCTTTTGTATTGTGTGCTCTGAGTGAGAGGAGGCTATAGTCACAACCACCTGACTGTGGTGTTCCAAAACATAGCTCTTGCAGGAAATCCCAAATGAGTATTCTTTATTCCAGACTCCTGTAGCTGGCTTCCTGAACCAATGGTTTTAAAGGGAACACTTTTTTTAAAAATGTAATAGTCCAGTTTCCCATCACATAGAATTCTCAGCAGGTTTGAGACTGTCTCAATGTCAAACTGACTCTCCAGGCAGCTGCTTAGTAAACCAGAGTAGTAATATTGCTGTGGGGACCCAGAGATGGGGAAAATGCTTTTTATGCCCAAAGCAGTAATTTTAGATAAGACTATCTTAGGATGGCTCCCTGTCACAGCACCAGTAAGACATTATTTATCCCATTTTTTTCCAGTTTTTCTCAAATCTTATTTTTAACAGAAAATCTTCCTAGAAAAGTGCAAACATCAAGTCTTTACTATATTTGAATTTTTGATATAGAAGTTAGCACTTAGTTATATATTCTTTAATTATACCATATGTATCTTGACTCCTAAAATAGATTCTAAGTGGCTATGGTATTTTATATATTCTTTTCCTTTGTATCTTTGTACAAGGTCACAATGTTGGAGATATTTTAAAAAAATGGATACTTAAGGATTGCATGTAAGAATCACAGAAAAATACTTTCCTAGAGTTTAGAATGAATAAATTTCATAATTTTTATACCCATTTTTATTTAAACACTTGTCTTTCAGAGAGATGATGGATGTTAAGAAAAAATGCAGTGTTTTTATCTTTCAGTCAGATGTGAGTAATTCAAGAGGAGTGACCTCTACTCTTTCTGACCTGGAGCTGATGGTAGGGTATAAGTAGTCCTATGATATATAGGTCATTGGTAAAGATGCAGAGACTTGGTCTTACAGGTTGTCATGCTTGGGGAGTTGCCTGCTGATTTCTAGTTACACTTTGACTAGTGGTCTAAATGAAAGTGTTACTTGGACCCCATCAGATTAATGTGAAATCGGTACTGTCACTAAACACATAGCTGTATGTGATCTTCCCTTGTTTTACAACAGGGTAAGCACCACTGGATATTAGATATTCTCTACCTAACTGTCCGTGAAGCATGATAAGTTGTGACAGAGGAGGACTGAAACTAAAAGGTGAATATGTGTCCTTGTGAGAAAAAGAAGACAAGGGATAGTCTGCCTTAGATGTTACAGTATAATTCAATTCTGGCTGCTCTCTGTCTCCCCACAATTGACCCTTCTCTTGATGGCCCTTTATATTATCACCTCTCCCACTCAGGAAACTCTACTTCTCACACTAGAAAGAACCTTCTGAATTCTGTCCCCTCTTTACTTTGTGTGTCCTCTTAATTCATTAGACTTCAGCTCATGTTAATAAGGCTGGGGATTTTCTTTTCCTGGCTGGTTGTGGTTTCAGTTTACTCTACCCAGAGAGTAAGAAATATGATAATTGTTCCCATTCTAACTGGCAATACTTTGGCTGGTTTCATACATTCTTAAGAACAAACAAGTCCAACATGTAATGCATGTTGTTTCTTCCACACTAAAACAAATAGATCTGCAGATAAGATAACAATAAGATGAGATAACAATATTTTCTTTATTCAAAATTCTCCTTGCTCCCCACCATGTTAAGATTTTACCCTGGTATCATTATACTGAGAACCATTTTATACTTTCTAAGAAGTAGCTTATGCAAAGGGCCTCCATGATCGATTAAAATGTTTCAGTCTGAGTAAGATTGGAATGAATTATCCTACATCATCACCCACAAATCACTAAATTTGTCCCTTGATAGAATGAGTAGAGTAGAGATTTCCATACATTTTTGCCTCGAATTACAAATCTATATGAAATATAATCACTTTTGGCTAGTTATTACATTTTATAAGCAATTGAATAAAGCTCAATTTTTAAAAAAGGTGTTTAAGGCAACAACTAGAAGTTGTGATGCTACTAGAAAATAATAAGCATATCTGGACAAAACCTTTAATTTTTATGATTACAGTATAATATATGTGTTGGTAATCTTAAAAAGTACCCTCCCCATTGTTCAGTTATTTGGTAGTTGGAGAGTGCTTAACATGAACTTATAAGGATGGATATATAAGGATACAAATGTAGCCCTTGTTCAAGTCTCAATATAGGTAAACTCAGACTACTGCTTCAGAAGAGGAACAAGAATAGAAAATGTTTAGAGAGGATGATGGTAAAGGTATGTATGATACTAGTAGAAACTTTTTTTTGATCATTAGAATATTAAAGATACTTTTGGTATAAAAGAAAAATAAACTATTTAACACATTAGTGAATATTAAATCTTCAAAAGCTAAGCCACTGTGAGCAACTATCAAAAATATAAGCATTCAAAATAATGTTATTTTGAAACATGTTCATATTTCTATCTTAGATGGATTGTTACCCAGAATGCACTGGTTATTGCAGTGATCTTATGGAGGCCCATAGTATGAATTAGGGTGAGACGGGAAGATGGTGGCGAGGGGAGTGCATTACCCCCGTGTGCTGCTTCACTGTGTGGGAGTATGACAAGTCAGGACGGNAGGGGGGAGGGTGGAGGATGGGAAAGGCAGCGGAGCACAACAGACACTAGGATGGCAATTTGTAAATCAATGGATGTGTAACTGATGTGATTCTGCAATCTGTGTATGGGGTGAAGGTGGGAGTTCATAACCCACTTGAATCAAAGTGTCAAATATGATATGTCAAGAAATTTGTAACGTTTTGAACAACCCACAATAAAAAATTTAAAAAAATTTAAAAAAAAAAAAGAAACTTAAAAAAAAATGAATTAGGGTATTGATACAAAGGGAGATTTTCAGCTTTAAAAATGCAGACATATAATCATATTTAACTCAGCTCACAGATACTCATTTTTCATTTCTCAGTGAACAGCCCTGACATGCTCTCAATTATAGCATAAGACAGTTTGAATTCGTTTAAAGTGGATATTTAACTTTGTTGGTAGATTTTAAATTTCTGTAATCTGATGGTTAAACTACTTTAACCGAGACTGGCAGTTTCCATTACAGATGTAGCATATTTAATTGATTTTTATGTGATGGAAGAAAAGATGGAAAAAACATAAATTGGTCTTCAAATTGAATAGTTTTTTTATTTTAAAACAGTAATTTTTCCTTCTTCATCAACAAATCAACAAGAAAGGTATGAAAAATATTCTGTTTTAATAGTTCTGATATTAAAATCAAAACAATCGAATAATGAGGGGCCATGAATCATGCCTGTAATCCCAGGAGCATAGGAAGCTGAGGCAGGAGCAGCCTCAGCAACTTATCGAGGCACTTAGCAACTCAGCAAGACTCTGTTTCTAAATAAAATATTTAAAAAAGGGCTGGGGATGTGGCTCGGTGGTTAAATACCCCTGGGTTCAATTCCCGGTACCAAAAGAAAACAAACAAACAAAAAACAAACCAAACCAAAACAAACAAACAAAACAAAACAAGCAAACAAACAAATACACTATGTAGAACATTTTAAAAACTTTTATAATTATGCAGGCTATTTTTGAGTAAACTGATAACCACTTTAAAATAATACTGTTATTATATTTTAGCTTGCTATTCTACTCTATTGCTTTGTGGATTGCATAGGAGTTTGGTTTTAATTGTGGAATAAGTGAGGCACCTAGAAGGAAGTGACTGATCCTTCCCAGAAAATTGATGTTGAGGTCTGAAGTAGCACACACATTATTCTTTTTATTTTAGTTTTTGCCTTAGGAGTTTGGGCTAATTCTGAGGAGGACAATGAAACATTTTATATTTTTAGTACTCTTGTCTACTTTCTTTGAATTCTCAGGAGTTGTTTCATTTGTTTGTTTCTCTTTTACTCACCTGGGGTGAGGGATACTTGGTTTATTCAGAATGCAGCTGTTGGTTTGGGTTGCTGTTTCTTTTATGTGTTGTGTATCAGATTGATACTCATGAATGACCTGTTGGTGGACCTAGAATAAATGGCAGATTTCTTTACAGAGCCACTATTTTCTGGTCTTTGCTTGAGTGTTACCTCCTCAAGTCCTGTGTCTCATCACCTGTCTCCCAACACTTACCATAATGACACAACTTAGGATGATCACTTGAATTCTCTGTTTGAGGGCTTTTAATTTCAGTAAATGGAAGTCTTTCTCTATTTTTGTTTTTCTGGTGAACTCCTACATATACATGAAATCTCAACTCAAATATCTCCTTCATAAACATGTGGTTACTGTTATCTATTTACATGCCATTTACTGCCACCAACCTATTCATTTAGTTGAAAATATGGAAAATAAAAATGGAAATGTATTATTCATTTTTGTATCATCAGCCTACTGTTTTGCCACTCAATACTTACTAGGTGCTTATAAATATTTGATAAATCCTTAAGGATAACTTGCTCAGCATCTCAGATTTTGATATGTGCTGAACAGATACTTGCATTTATTCACAGTAATTACACATTAGAACAAGTCATCTTGCACTGCAGCCTGACTAATAAGTGACCTGCCTTGAACCTTCTGTTTTATTGTCAGGTACTTAAGTGGCCAAGTAAGATGCTGGAAAAAATATTCATGAATATTCATGAAGAAACTCTGGCAGCAAAATGCAGGGGAGAAAAATAGCAATAACAACTCAGTACACAGAGAATTGATAATGTACATTTTGCATTATTAAAATGGTTTTTATGATTTTGAGCTACAGTTCTAATCTAATTTCATATTTTTTAACAAAAATATTTAATCATAATAATGGCTTTCTCTGTTAAGTATAATAACTGTTTGTCTATTAACTTAGTATTAGCATTCTCATTAGGTAGAAGAATTTTAAAATAATTTTTAGTAAAACCCCTAGAATAAACTGCACATGCCATCCTTGGGTGTGGCCTGTACAGTGGAAAGACTCAATTATTGGTGCAGAAAAGTGCTTTGCTGTTTTGTGAATTAATATTTTCTTCTTTGAGATACAATTTTACCATGAAAGTTTGTGAAATTAACATGTCTTTGATGTTATTTCTAGTGCTTATGGTTTAATTAATGTTTTAATATTTCTACCAGAATCTTTAGTGCCCATTGTGTAGAATAAGTTAACCACCAGAATTCCTGGCAGATGCTTTTGCTCTAACCATATCTCTCATCAAAATAATAGAAACTATACCTTTATTATTCTCTGATCAGGTATCTTTCCAATGTTTGAAATCATATGTGGCAGAGTAAGACAAAAGGCTTTCCCAAAATATTTTCTTTCCTTTAATGATAACTATAATTTTTTCCCTGATTGCATGAAAGGATCATTAAATATGAAAACTTTTAAAAGTAATACTGTATTTCCAGATTACTAAAGAAGGCTCAGTTTTGGCAGGCACATTGGCATGTGCCTATAATCCCAGCTGCTCAGGAAGCTGAGGCAGGAAGATTTCAAGTTCAAAGCCAGCCTCAGCAACAGCAAGGCACTAAGCAACTCAGTGAGATCCTGTCTCTAAATAAAACACAAAATAGGGCTAGGGATGTGGCTCAGTGGTTGAGTGCCCCTGAGTTCAATCCCTTGTACTGGGAAGAAAGAAAGAAAGAAAGAAAGAAAGAAAGAAAGAAAGAAAGAAAGANAAGGAAGGAAGGAAGGAAGGAAGGAAGGAAGGAAGGAAGGAAGGAAGGAAGGAAGGAAGGAAGGAAGAAATTCCAGCTTTGAGGATGTAAATAAACAGATTTCTTTGGAATGGTTTCATCATGCTTTTGTTATGTGTGTGTTCTTTATAATAACTATATCTCTTTGTGATAGGAGAATTTTCTGTTGAACTTTGAAGGTATTGGGCAATGAATATCCAAAATTATGTGGTACACAAAAATGTAATACGTTGCTGAACTTGTTTCAATGTAGAGTATTGCATAGTCTGTGGTGCTTTCAGGAAAGACTTATTTTTATTGCATATTTACAGCAATTGTTCTGTTTCTGGGTGGGAAATTAAACCTTCAAGAGAATTTTGGCCTATCCGTTTTTCACTCTAACTTTGTTTTCTAACTTTAAGAGCGTCTGCTTCTAACAGCAGATTCTTGGCAGTTTCCTAGGGCTTAGAAGGATTAGCAAGAGGTTTGATATTGAAGAAGGATGACTGCATTGCCTTAAGACCAGTGTGTTCTTCTCTCACCCTGGAAATCAAAGCATATATACTTAGAAGAGCTGATGTGGCAAACGATGAATGGAAAGGCAAAACACCATGCACAATTTAGGCTTTCTGCTCTCTTAAGTCAAGCACAATAGAAAAAAGATGAGTGCAAGGGTTTTATTTTTATATAGTCTTATATCAGAACTTCAACCTAAATTTCCGAAAAGAGTCACATTACATATTATTAAGATGACATGTGAAATTCGAAAGAATTTTTAAATAAATTGGTAAAAAGAGCAAGGGTTACAAGAAGCATAGAGAAACACCCTGATTATCAGATGGCAACCAGTTCTCTTTATTTAGATCCTTCTCTTCATCCTCCTCCCCCACCCCCTTCTCATTTTCTTCTTTAGTATTTACTTATACTCAGGAGATCAGTTATTTTATCGATTAATTTGCATTTGGGATCTAATATCAGTGTTCAGACTTACTAGAATGCAATTATTTGAGCTTTGCATTTGTAACTATTTTTTTAATGTGGTGTTGAGGATTGAACCCAGTACCCTCACATGTGAGAGACATATGCTCTACCACTGAGCCACAACTCCAGCGCATAACTACTTTTTAAAAAAATGGTTCTTTTTAGTTATACATGACAGTAGAAATCATTTTGATATAATTATACAAGCATGGAATATATCTTATTCTAATAAAGAATACATTCTTGTGGATATACACAATGGTAGAATTCACTATTGTGGATTTTTAAAAATTGAATTGGTTTTAGTGTTCAAAAAAATGAATGGCTTCTTCTGATAGAGAATTCAAGATATATGTGGGTACTTTACACTTTCACTAAATAAGCTATGAAGGAGTCCAGATTATGTCACCCCAAAGTATAAAGAATTGTTGAGCTAAAGAAAATTAAGAGTCAGATGCAGGGGAGTTCTCTGTCCTTCCTTTCCTTGCCCCAAAGCAGGACATAGATATACCAAGACAAAGGGTATCTTGCTTTCTCTGCCAAGAAGAATGAAGGATAACCATTAAAGGCACCATTTGACCTTTGTCCTATTGGTGACATTAAAGGAATACATATGAACAACTTTACTAAGGAGCCCTTATCTGCTATTTTTTTTCCATTGTCACTTCTCTAAATATTTACTTTTCTTCATTGAATTTGATATGTAAGCTAAAGTCACTTCTCTTAGAAATAATTATTCCATGAATTTCATGGATTCCATATATGTGTTTGTGTGTATGTATGTGTGTGTGTATGAATACACATACATACATACATACATACATAAACATATACATATACATACATATATATATTGTTTAAAGGTCTTTTATAAAAACAAAATTTATTCAATTTAAATCAATCTAATGTATTGATTTTTTTTTAAAGAGAGAGAGAATTTTTTTAATATTTATTTTTTTAGTTTTCGTTGGACACAACATCTTTATTTTACTTTTATGTGGTGCTGAGGATCAAACCCAGTGCCCCGCGCATGCCAGGTGAACGTACTACCGCTTGAGCCACATCCCCAGCCCAATGTATTGATTTTTTATGTGTCAATTAGAAAATGATGAAATACAATAGAAAAAGGTAATTTTTTGAAGAAAAAGGTAATTTTTTGAGGAAAGAAGTAAAGGTTGACAATTTTAAGCCTGTACCACACAATTTATTCACATATATATGAAGTAAAAAAAATGTGTTTTTATGACTGGCTTATTTCACTTAACATAATGACCTCCAGGCGAATCCATGGACAGGTTTTCAGCAAGTTCCTGCAACTTTCTGCCATCCGCTAAGCCATGGCTGTACTCTCTGCATCAAAGCCTGGCTCTCCTTCTGGGGCCTCTCATTTGGTTTTTCTGTCTCAGCCCTAAATGTATTGATTGTTCCTTGTATCTTCCACTCCTCTATCCACTAATATTTTAAATTTTCACTACCATATTGGTCATTACTTCATTCCACTATTACAGTTATATATATATATATATATATATATATATATATATATATATATATATANTATATATATAATTTCCTTCCTCAGATTATTTTGGGGTTTCTCTCTCCTGCTGAACTCAGGTTGACACAGAGACCATTGCAGTTTTATTTAGAAACATATTCCAGACCTTGATCTTCTCTTTCTTTATTACACAAAACCCTACTGACAAGTATAAGATACTATATAGATTCTATATACTTCGTTGCATTTTTTAAAAATGTCAATTAAAGGACAGCAATTCATGTGAGGATCATAACATTTTAATTCTAAAATATCAAGTAGTATATGTAGAAAAATATTTTTTCTTCAACTTTAAAGATTCATATTTGGAATAATCCCTTGTAGCAAAGGACAGATTAACACACCAAAAAAAAAAAAATAGAAAATTTTAATTTATTTCTTACTCTGAAGGGATTCTAGAATAAAATATTGTTTTTGTTTTTGTGTAGTATTGGCAATGGACTTAAGGAGTGATATAGCATCCATATGCTACATTGTTATAAGTTCAAGTCTTACAAATCACTTAAAATGTGTACACTTAAAATATAGAAATATTTTCATTTTATCTCCATAATGTTTTATTTAAATAAATCAAGTATGTTCTGGTTCATAATGTGTCATGTAACTGAGCAAAGCATTGAATGGAACTACTGAAATCCATTTATTCAGGTTTAAAAGACAGTATGTTGTTGATATAAGTCTGTAAAAGCACTTTTTTGGGGTTTTTATAGTTCCAGATGATAAATGGTAATCAAATTACCTGTTTGAATTGAGAGAAATGATTTGGCTCATGAAATTAGGAAGTTCAAAGGAGTAAATCTCATTAGCTTAAGGTATGACTAGATCCAAGATTTCAAATGATGGCACCTTTGAAGTTATACCTCTATTTTTCTCCTTTTCTTTATTGTCTTCCTTTGTTGTCTATTTGTATTCATGTAGAATCTTGAAATGGATATTTGATTAGCTCACCAGAGTATTGGGTATATTCTACTAGATAATCCTACTAATATAGAGTGCTTGTAGTGTATAATTTCATAGAGTGCTTCTATGTTGGTAGGATTATCTAGTCGAATATACTATATTCTATAAAATTCCAGCAAAACAAGAACTTTCACTCTTACTGGGCCAGTTGGATTTCCATGACCATCACTGACTGTTTTTGTCCAGAGATTGAAAGATAGTGACTGATTAAGGTTTTGTTATAAACCCTGAACTCAATAGGGTGAGAAGATTAAGGGATGCAGAGTTGAAATATATTTGTTCTTCTTCTAACCTAACCAAATGAAATGAGAATGGAGATGAGTGACTTCCTTTCAAACAGGGAGTAAAATATATGTTATCAGAAAAAGAAATGCTGATTAGTAAAACCAAAGGGAATAAAACAAAGAAAATATCAAATGTAAAACAAAGCTAAATGAAATTCAAAATACACTTGATCAATGGAACATCATGGATAAAATGGTTAGGATTAATCCATGATTAAAATTCATGGATAAAGTGATTAGGATTAAAGAAGTCTACCAAAATTTTTATCAAAGTTGTAGTCTACTGGAATTAGTGATAGATCTTAGATGTCATTGTATTTCATCTCTGCTTGAACTTTGAATTCTGTGAATTTAAACACACACACACACACACACACACAGGGACTACAATGGTATAAAAGAAAATGTAAGGTTAAAAATGATCAGAACTGCAAAGAATAAATATGTCTTATTCATACAAGGAGAACAATATCATCTGGGTGCCAACTTGCAAGAAATTTGTGCAAATGAAAAGAGTGTATGTTGATTTTATCCCCAGGAGAATGGCAATTACACATTTGAACTCAGTCTTATCCCAGGTAGAATAACCCATCCTATAATTTTTTAGTTTGTTTTCTGGCATTTCAAAATGTTTATTAATTATGCTAAATATTATTCTTCTTTTCCTTTGGTGTTATCATTACAGAAAATTATTCTTTGAAAATAATACACAAATATCATAAATTTGTAGCTATTATTATACTAAAGACAACAGTTTTCTGCATATGTTCTGTCTTAATTATTTTAGGAAACTGATGAGATCATCACATTCATTGGTGATTCAGAGAGTGATCATATTTCTTATTGCTTAATGGAAGATGAAATTATACACTAGAAGCATAGTTCTCAACTAGGAAGCTAAATCACATTGCAATTAGCTTAGTATGTAATGATAGTGGATGTAGCCCAATGTAGGGTTATGAATATCTGCATCCTTGGAGCTACTTCTAATGTGTTCTAAGTAATAACAAAACTCAACAGTTCAATGTTTGTGTATACAAACTCCCTTCTCTTGAGGTCATGCCTATATTGTTCTGAATCTTAGTATAGGAAAATTTTGAAATCTTTCTTCCCTTTTATGCTTTAGGATTTGTTTATTTTATGGAACACTTTTAGTGGGAACTCCAATGATTGTTTATTCTGAAATCTTCTGAGCATACCTGTATTCTCATTGTTGTTTTTTCATGCTACATTCTGGCCATAATGAGAAGCCCTTGCTATAGACACCCTTGTAGTGAGCCCTCAACCTCAAGACACTGCTAGGTGGTAGCAACTATATTCCTTTGTTTTCCCTTATAAAATGTTCCAAGTGTTTATATTTGTAAACAAAGTATTTCCTATACAGGCTAAGCAAGTTAACTTGCATTTTATTGTAGATTGCTTCTTTGTGATCTTGAATTCCTGCTTTCAAACTCTATCAGGATGTAAAGTCAGCTTTACTAAAGGGTGATTTCTAAACAACAACTACTCTGTGGTTTAATTTAACTTATTTATTTCTCCTTTCTCTAAATTTTGTTGTCTGAACTTACCATGACTGCCTGATTGGAGATTCTTAATGGTAGCCTAATACTCAGTTTCAACAATGAGCATGCTGAGCATTTAGTGAAATACTCACTGTGGAATCACAGGGAACAGGAACAATTCCCATTGTAAAGATTGGTGATGGATGATATTGTTCCAGAAAAGAAGAACTTTGAATAGTATTCTCATGCCAACATCTGTCAATGTAAAATGTATTTTAGCTACTAGTTGCTGCACATGGACCTATCTTTATGGACAAATACTGTAGATTATTCAAGCCTTCTGATGATTCTCAAAACTAACGGTTGTTAAGGACTTATCAGCTTTAAGGCAGAAAAAAACATATAATAATAAAACAGTTATATGAAACACAATTATTTTTATCAGGTTCGATCATCAAATAAGGAATAAAGAATAAGAATTTTACCACTACTTCATGGTTTTAAAGTTTATTCACATCTACACACTCTATTGCTGCAAATTAATCTTTGCTATCTCTATAAAATTAAATTGTTATGACTTTGATCTATTTTTCTGGAATAATTGGATAGACATTTTTTACTTAAGAACAATAGACACATTTATGATATCACAAATCTCTACACTCAACAATTGGTTATTTGAGAAACTGGACTAAAGAAGTGAGCTTTCACTCTAGAAGCCTTGCTACTTCAGTGCCCTCAGAGGAAGCACAGCAAGGCAAAGCATCTGAGGAGGAAAAACATCTAAAATGAATAGGGTCTATTTAGGTACTAATTTAAAAATTTAATCTTTGTAATATTATAAATGAGCTTAATTCTTGATATCAGTTATAGAACACCTAACTTCATGAAACCACATTCTTACAGTTACATTTAAAAAGTAATTGTGTGCATTTTTAAAGAAAAAAAAATAATAAGTTTTTTTTTTGTAATCAGCAATAGAGAAGTCTGACTAGGAACTATTGATATAAATGGAATACATAAACAATCAAGAAAAAATTTCTTTGAAATATTATTCAGGATTTCTGGACCTCTTCTAAGTCTTGCAGTAAAATTCTCATGTAATGTAAGAAAATATGGAATCCCTGGGGCATGACAAAAAATATAGTCAATCCAAAATGATGCCTTATTTGTAAAAAATATCAAATGATGAAATATTATGCAGAACATAAGCTCAAAGTTTAAGTTAAAATTCAAAGGTTAACTCAAGTATTTTCCAAGACTTGGAGGAAAAAATAAGTATTCAAAAAATGGCTTATAAGACATATTGTACCTATGTAAATGACAACATCTATGAACACTTTTTATTTCCAAATTGTGCTATGATAAAATAATTACCAAGACAAGTTCTTAAAAGATAAGTCTGTGTATGTAAGGAAGTAATGATTGAGAAATAGATGCAGAGAGGCAGGATAGGTTGCTTACCTCAAGAAATCTGAGTACTTTGAGTTCACTCACTAGTATCAACATTTCTAATAAAAAGATCTCATCTTAAATTTCTTTGAATTGGTATAAATTGAAAACTCTGTGTTAAATTTTGAAATGAGCCAGGCATGGTGTTGTATGCTATAATCCCAGCAACTCGGGGGTTGAGGCAGGATGATCAAAGTTCAAAGCCAGCCTCAATAACTTAGCAAGGCCCTAAACAACTTAATAAGCACCCCTGGGTTCAATCCCCAATATATAAAAATGTATTTTTGAAAAGATGTTTGAATACATAATTTTAAAAAGTATTTTATGAAATGAGGTGTGCTTGTATATGCTCATTTTATGAAACAGATAAATTTTGGCTTAATTTGGTTAATTGTTATTAAACATTTTATGAATTGAACAAAATGTTTTCTTAAAAAATTACACAAACATAAAATTAATTCAATGACCAATTTAAAATTTTGATGCTTTGAATATGGGCAAAAATGCTCTTAATGACAGAGAATGACCCATGAAATGATTTATTAATCATGTGGATTGTCAAAGTTGATCACACTCAACCATGAACTATTAAGCAAGTCTGAATCTTTGACTGCCTCATGGTAAAATCTCTTTAGAAAAAATAAATACTAAGAGTTATGTAAAAAAAAGTGAGAGTCTAGACATATCTCCTCTAAGATATTTAGATCACTCACATTATAAAAATCATACTGTTAATGGTTTAAAATAGAGAGGCAGATAAATATTTCAGCTCGCCACATGAAACAAAATAGTTTCATCTCTCAATATGAAGAAACGCATTTCAAAATTTCTAAAAATAGTAGCATGGGACTTTCTCCTTTTTTTATATTGTTGTCTTGTCCGTCCTCACAAGGTCTAACCATAAATTATTTTTCCATAAAGAAAGTATACAGAAATTCCTGCATACATATACATTTGACTTTTATACGCACATTATTAAATAAGGGTGTTTGTGAAATCATGTATCACCAGGGAATGATGAGATATGGATCCAAGCTGGGATGTTTGTGGATTTTAATTCAGCACAGATTTTTCAAAATTAAGAGACCCAACTTACTTTCATAGATAATAAACATTATGTTATCAGAAGCAAGAATACATTTTCAAATAGAATGCAAAAAATCTCATTAAATTTAAAAATAAACCAAGTACTCAAGAAAATTGATCCTGGAAATGATGCTTGGAGTGATATATTCAGGTGCAGAGGCATTCATATTGTCTCTTCTGATGCTAAAATTCCTAGGAAAGCTACAGAAAGACATCTGGGTGTCAAGTTGTCTTACAGACTCTAGTCTAGTAGTTTTTTCTCAAAGTTGAGGTATGGTTGACAAATGTACAAGGTGATGATTTGATATACATATGTATAGTGAAATAATTACTGTAATCAAGCTAATCCATCAACTTATATGGATTAGCATATAGTTATATTAACATAGCATATAGTTATCCTGTGTGTGTGTGTGTATGTGTTTGTGTGTGTGTGCATATGTGTGTGGTGATATCACTTAATAGGTACTCTCTTAACAAATGTCAAGCACACTATACAGTATGATTATAGTCCCCACACTGTACACTAGACTATAGAATTATTCATCCTATATAACTGAAAGTTTATATCCATTGGTGTACACTTCCACATTTCCTTCTTCTTTTCTGTTTCTATGAATTTGATTGCTTTAGATTCCACATATAAATGAGATCATGCAGTGTTTGTCTTTCTGTACCTGACTTGTGTCACTTAGTATAATGTCCTCATGTTTTAACAGCAGTTTTTCTTTATTAAGACTGAATAATAAATTGACATTCCATTGTGCACATATAAGGGATATAATGGAATACAATATTCACATGTTTTGACAAATTCATCTACTGGTGGTTACATTTCTTGGCTATTGTAAATACTGTTGTAAAGAACATGGGAGTGCAGACATCTCGTCAACATGTTTCTTTAATTTCCCTTGGATATATATCCAGAGATTGAATTGCTAAATCATACAATAGTTCTATTTTTAAAATTTTTAGTAACCTCCATATTTCTTTTTTCTATTTATATACCCCTCAACAATGTGTAAGAGTTCCTTTTCCTCCACATCACAGCTAATACTTATTATCTCTTTTCTTTAAGATAATAGCCATCCTACAAGTGTGAGGTGATCTTTCATCATGGTTTTGATTCAGATTTTCCTAAGGAATAGTAGGAGGTTCTATTAGCTTATTAATTGAAGAATCAAGTGTGATATTTCTGCTATGGGACGTTAATTTAAACAGAGATTGGCATATCATGTAGATAAGATGATTATATGGACAAAGCAAATTTTCAGTTGAATTCAATGAAATTCAAGTTTCTTTCCAACCACTAGATTTAATAAAATCAGGTGGTCTTTTGTTATTTCTTTAAAGAAATGAGATTTTATATGTATTTTCAGAACTTTGATTCTATTCTTAATTTACTCCTTAGATGACACCTAAAGTTTTTAAATCTTTAGTTCATTTTTCTGTATTGTTCTCTTAAAATGTAGCATGAAAAATGTTAGTCAGCATTCCATTGCTGTAACTAAGTACTTGAGAAAAACAACTTTAAGAAGCGAGATTTATTTTGACTCATACTTTCTAAGATTGTAGCCCAGGGTCACTTGATTCTGTAGTTTTGGGGCCTGTGGTAAGGCAGAAATATCATGGTTGAATGGTTGAGAAGAAGAAGAAGAAGAAGGAGAAGGAGAAGGAGAAGAAGAAGGAGAAGGAGAAGGAGAAGGAGAAGGAGAAGGAGAAGAAGAAGAAGAAGAAGAAAGAAGAAGAAGAAGAAGAAGAAGAAGAAGAAGAAGAAGAAGAAGAAGAAGAAGAAGAAANTTCAGAAGAAGAAGAAGAAGAAGAAGGAGAAGGAGAAGAAGAAGAAGAAGAAGAAAGAAGAAGAAGAAGAAGAAGAAGAAGAAGAAGAAGAAGAAGAAAAGGTGGGGGTCCTGGACAAGGTATGTACTTCAAGAAAACACGCCCAATGCCCTCCTTCCTCCTAGTTGACTTTGCCTCCTGAAGTTTCTACCAGCTTACAAGACTTCAACACATTAGCCTTTGGGGGACATTCCATATCCAAACTATACCAGAAAAGTAAGCTTTTTTCTTTTGTTTACTAAATTACACCAATATTTACATTTATTGTTTTTCACCATGTAACTTGAAAGACAAATACTCATAGTCTCTATAAAAGCACTGTATACATTTTATAATTTCTGCTGTTACATGCTATTTTGTTGTGTGTAACATGAAATCCAAAAAATAATTTTTTTTTGAATTTATTTAACAGATATAGAAAAATTAGCATTTTTCTTGTCTCTCTGCATAGATATTTTTCATGTCTATGAAGAATAATGTAATAAAAGAGTTGTATACATAGGTATGGCATGAATTGCTGAATTATTAATGGTATGTGAGTGCCCATATGTATTCCCAATAATACACAGAAGATGTTACTAGTAAGGGTTTTGGAGCTGAAGTCTCCTTTAAACTGTTTCCTACTTTCTGATGGACTGGAAATTAGTTATTTATAGCTCACTTTTCTTCTAAGAAATGTTTTTAAAAGCTGAGACAAAACAGAAACTCCAGTGGAAACAATGATTATTTCCAAGGTTTGGGAACATAGCATTTTTGAATGCTGGGCCATCCTGACTGTTCAATCTGCCAGTCTAGCTCTCCTGCTGTGCACTATGCCCACTGTGAAAAGCAGGAGCTAGTGCAGCACAGAGAGAAGCAAGCATACCAGGATTTCAGAGTCCAAAATATTATAAAATATCTTACAATTGCCCTGCATGCATGCTAATTTAAGGAAATTAATGCTTCATCTTGTATCCTTGTACTTGTTGTGTGTATGTGTGTGAGTCTGATAAAGAATACTACTTGAAATGTTTTTGGTAAACATGATTCGTAATAATATGTTGCTGCTGCTGATGCCTGGTAATGATGAAAATTGTGTTCTATGGAACTTAAAGTATAGGACTGAGTCTGAAATGCAATGATAAATCTGTTCCTTTATTAGAGTAGAGGCATGTTAACTACTTCTTGGCACATATACCAGGAAATGCTAAAACATGCTAATTAAATGATGAGCCCTTTGAACCTGAGTCTAAAGTTTTGAAGAAAAAAGATTAAAAAATGAGCACAATCATAGACTTCTGACCATTAAAACATTATTGATAAATAATAAAATATTCAAGATCTCGCAACAAGTTCATATAACATATCAGTAGTTATATATTCTTTAGAATAAACTTTGTGTTAGGCAACTGATTTTATTTATTTATTTATTTATTTATTTTTTATTTTTATTTTTTTTAGGCAACCGATTTTAAACTGTTTTAGTAATTTGATTCCCATAAATCACAGTGAAATAGATAACATTTTTATTTCCATTATTTAGATAAAGAATCAAACACAGAGATAAAGTCATATTGTTTCCAATTTGGAATATGACAAGCCTGTGTGAATGGAAAACATTTATAAGGAAAGAAGAAATTTTCTTTGGGAAGCCTTTTTAGTTGCTGAAGCTGTTACTCCACTAAATTTAGAAGTCAGTTTTTGGCTTCTTTCTAAACATTCAATAGGATGTAAACCATTTTTTGCTTTTGATGACAACTGAGAAAAAACAAGATTTATTTTTGGCAAGGTACAATTACTTTTGTTTTAAATTAGATTTTTCAGCCTCCATGTGAGGTCAAGGGAAATGCAAACATCTGAATCTGAATTATGATTAAGACCATAATGCATTAGCTTTTAGGGAAATATAACAAGTTTACTAAGTAAGTTTATTTTGAATAATTTTATTTCTATGATTGTGAGGCTTCATTATTATCCCTTTTCCTATTTTTTTCTCTCTTTCACCACAGACACAATCATACATGCACGCTGAACTCAGGTTGAGCTGAGGTTGTTTTTATGCTGTATTATTTCCTCAATGATATGCTATTTTAAGCCCTATCACTTGATATGCACGAACTCCAATGTATATCAGACTTTTCAAAAACAGATTGTGCATTATTATTTTAACCTATGTGAATCTCTAGTTCGACTCATCATGCCCTATAAACTCTGTTTTTCTCCTGCATCATGTAATTTATTTTACTAATTTTGGTATTGAAGATTGAACCCAGGGGTGCTTTACCACTGAGCTACATCACCAGCTCTTTTAATTAATTAATTAAAATTATTTTGAGACAGGGACTCACTAAGTTGCTTAGGGAATCACTGAGTTACTGAGGCTGGCATCAAACTTGCAAATCTCCTGCCTCAGTCTCCCAAGTCACTGGTATTATGGGTGTGCACCAACCACCACACCTGACTTCCTACATTGTATGTATGAAACTCTAGGATTATATACACTAGTAACTGTCATGTTTCCCTGCTTCCTGCCCTTGACATGTATATCCCATTTTGAAAAAATACAGAATGAAATGAAAATAAAGAAAGTTGTTTCTAAGTATTTGATAAGTCTTCATACTAAACATAAAAATTCCATTGTGGTTAAGCGTCTGTACATAGGTGAATGTCACTATATCTAAAATAGAAACAAATTAAAATTTTATATTTTCTGAGTTTATTTTCTTTCTTCAATTGGACCAACTCACCTGATTCTTGATAGAATCTGGATTCCTGTCACATGCCAGATGATCAAATGTCTTAAAGAAACTCAGGTGTCAATGGCCATATCTGTCCAAATTGTTCAATGAAAACACTGGTGGATATGAATTAAAGTTTGATGCAGAACTCAAGTGTGACAATTGTGCCTTCCAAGACCTGATAACATCCCAGAGTTGTGATAACTCTGTCCTTACATAATTCATTATGATACCTTCTATCCTACTTAGGTCAGCATAATTGCTAATTCATCCATTAGCATCCATTTATCCATTACTATTTGTTTGTTATTTTTTAAATTTATTTTTTGCTAATAATACCCAGCAGAAGAGATATTATGTGACTCTTGAGGCTAGGTCATAAAATTTAATGCTGTTTCTGCCTTGTGCTTTAGAATGCACTCACTCTTGAAGCCTTCAACCATTATGTAAGAGATGATGTTATTTTAAACATGCTATAAAAAACAAACTTTGGATTGTGTAGAGGGGAGGGGAGGAGTAAGGGAATGGGAAGGATGGTGGAATGAGATGGACAATATTACCCTATATACATGTACAACTATACCACTGGTGTGTCTCTGCACCATGTATAGCCAGAGAAGTGAGAAGTTGTGCTCCATTTGTGTAGAATGTGTCATAATGCATTCTACTGTCCTGCATAATTAATTAGAACAAATTAAAAAATAAATAAAAAAACACACCCTTAAAATTATCCAATGCAGAAAATGTACAGGAAAAGCTTGAACAAGGAGTTAAAGTAGTTAGTCTGTGATCATTTACCTTCTGATTAAGGGGTAAACAGAGCTACTTTCAGGAAAAGAGTTATCCCAGTATATATAATAATCAACAGTGAAGAGAAAGCCTGGAATGGGATAATATGTTTGTAAACTACACATTAGATAAGAGGTTAATATCTGAAATATATAAGCAACTCAATTCAATATTAAGAAAATAACTTGTTTTAAAATGGGTAAAATACCTGAATAGAAATATTTAGAAAAAGAAGACATACAAATGGCCAACAGGTACATAAAAAAAAAATTCTTAACATCATCAACAATTAGGGAAATGTAAAAAAAAAACCCACAATATCATATTATCTACCCTATCAAAAATGCCTATTATTTAAAAATACTAAAGAAACAAGTGCTGTCAAGTGTTGCGGGATAGGTCACTCAGAAAACACACCAAGTCCCAGTTTTGTCCAAATTGAAGAGTCTTTATTTAGCTGGCCTGCTGGTGACTACTCCCCACAGGACCCATAACTGTCTCTGCAAGGAACAGCCCAGAGCTTGAGCCTTTTAGGTTATTTAAAGTAAAAAAAAAAAAAAAAAAAACTGCAAAAACCACATCTGGGTTAACATAGCTGCAAGTAAAAATGTACAGAAGCTAAACTGGGCAGTTAGCGAGACAATAAATTGGGTATATTGGTATTTCCATAAGGACTTTCCAGGTTGGCATAGCAGCAAGCTAGCAGAAGAGAAGTGGGTCAAAATGACCCTAGTTCGGTACAAGTTAGAGAATGGCTGCTAATGTGTAGACAATCAATCTCTGACAAGGTACATAGCCCAAGAAAAATGGAAACCAACGAGATCAATTTTACATTATATAAGAATTGTTATTTTGTGTTGCCAAGTATGCTATGCTAGGTAACTATTAATGGGTAAAGAGGTGGGGCTTTCCCATTGGAGAAGCATTTCTTACATAATATGAAGTCTCAGGGTAAAATGGTGTCTCTTTGGTTAATGCCTATATAGCCTGTCCCATAACATCAAGAACTGGGAGCATAGGAGCCCTTATACACTATTCTTGGGAATGTAAATTAGTACAATCATTATGGAAACAGTATAGTTTTCCCAAAATATTGAAAAGAACTACCAGACAATCTAGCAATCTCAGTTCTGGGTGTAGAGCCAAAGGAGATGAAATGAGTATGTTGAAGAAACATCTGAACTCCCATCTTTTTTTCATTTAAAAAAAAATTTGTTCTAATTAGTTGTACACAACAGCAGAATGCATTTTGACTCATTGTACACAAATGGAGAACAACTTTTTATTTCTCTGGTAGTACATGATTCAGAGTCACACCATTCGTGCAATCATACAGTTACATAGGATAATAATGTCAGTTTCATTCCACCATATTTTTCACCCCGGTACCCGCTCCCCTCCCCTCACTCACCTCTGCCCAATCCAAAGCTGAACTCCCATCTTTATTACACCGCTGTTCACAAGAGCTAAGAAATGTACACAACCCAAGTGTCCATGAATCAGTGAACGAATGAGGAAAATGTAGAACATATACTCAATAGAATGCCATTTAGTCATAAACAGTGAATTTCTTTTTGGGGTAGGAGGTATTGAGGATTGAACTCAGGAGTACTCAATCACTGAACCACATCCTCAGTCTTATTTTGTATTTTATTTAGATACAGGGACTCACTGAGTTGCTTAGCACCTCACTTTTTCTGAGGCTGGCTTTGGATTTGTGATCCTCCTGCCTGAGCATCCTGAGCCACTGGGATTACAGGCCTGGCCCCTGGGCCTGCATAAAGAATGAATTTCTGTAATTTGCTGCAGCATGGATGAACTGGAGATTATTAAGTGAAACACGCATGAACTGAAAGATAAGTGCCACTTGATCTTGCTTATACATGAAATACAAACATGTTAACTTCATAGACTTTGAGAGTAAATGATAGTTTCCAGTGACTAGGGAGAATAGGAGGGAGAGGAAAGAAAGGTTGATCAATAGGTAGTAAGTTACTGTTAGATGAAAATAAGAAGTTCTGGTGATAAAAACAAGAAGTCTGGGTGAGTATGATAACAATAGTGTGTTCTACATTTCAAAAAGTTAGAAGAGTGTATTGAGAGTTTTCACCATATGGAAATGAAATACTTGATTAGAAGATATACTTAACTTGATTTAAACATTATACAATGTACACATATATTTAAACATTATGTTACCTCATTACTATGTATGATTTTTATGCTTTTATACCAGTTAAGATAAATTTAATTAAAATTTTAAAAATAGGATTCAGTCTAATACCATCACAAATAGCTGACTTCCTGGTAAATGGACAGATAATCTTTTTTAAATTTATATATGATATTGGAATGCATTTACAATTCTTATTCCACATATAGAGCACAATTTTTTTCATATCTCTGGTTGTATACAATGTATATTCACACCAATTCATATCAGATAATAATTTTTAAGGGAGAAGTCCTGATGTATGGGATGCACCTATACAGGTGTTCCAGGTACAAGGATTTCTTGTGGTAAATAAACTTATAATCAATAAATTTATGAGGTATGGCTTCTTAGAATATATCACATAAACTACATAGCTCTCTGATGTGTAAAATCGAGGTGTCTTATGTCACCAATATACCTTACTATGTGATAACCAGAATATCACTGAAAGACAGCACTATTTCCTGATTTCTCGTATTCTTGAAATTATTAGTGAAACTTTGTGCTGGTTAGTTGTCTACTTGTTCAAGTCTCATTTAACAATTCAATGCTCTATGTTTGCTCAGTTTGAAATGTTATATTGTCATATTGAGTTAAAAAGAGTTGCTTTGTTTCATTTTAAATTGAGCATTAAGAAAATGCATTATTTTAGTTATAACTCTGCCAATGTGTATATCTAGAGGCCTATTGCCATTTCTATCTTCAGTGAAATTTTTGTCTCTAAGAAAGGATAACAGATTGAATTGGTGTGGTGTATTCTTGGGTATCAAAAATTCCTGTGTAGCTTTGGGATTTTGAATTGGTGAATATTCATGATTTGTAGAAATTTACATACTACAATTTCAATATCACAAAATTAGATATTGTGTATGTATACGCATGACCTAGAGGGACATTTCAAACTAAGCTGCTTGTGCCTAAGTGACTTTGTTCTTTGATTTTGTCTTGTTTTTCCTGTAATGCACATATTAACTTTTAAAAAATAAAAGCTATTTTTAAAAAGGTGACATAATATATACTTTTAATTTATATACCTTAAAACTTTATTCATAACTTTGGATCAGTAAAACACTTTAACCAAAAGAAATTTAAGAATGCTCCTTTTAATATTTTATATAGTATCATCTCTCTTTTCTTTCTCCAAAGAATTCTTGGTACCCTTTTGTTTCTAATTTCAATGCATACTTAATATAATTTTTTTATATTCTAAGAGGAAATATTTTTATAAGTTGAATGTATTTATTTATAATACTGAGATTTTCTATCCTGAAATATATTTTGTCTTCATTTCTCCAGTTCCCCTGTTGATTTTTACAGACGCCTATGTATTTTTATCTATTGTTTCCAAGTTATTTATTTTATTTAAAAGTGTGCATTCTGCTTTAGTTCTTTTAGCTGATTTAATTTATCATTTTCTCTTTAAATTTTTTATATTTTTCAAGAATTAAAATCAGTGAAGTCATTAAAGTGTTTCATTGTAAGAAAGATGTAAAGAACAAGAGTTGGCAACTTTCCCTCTTCCATTGCCCCATTATTGTTAAGCATGCCAGTGTGTGTCCTCTCCAGGTACTTTGTGCTGATATAAACATACACACACACACACACACAAATACACATACTTATTGTTAATAGTACTGTTCAATTTATATGCTTCTTGTTCTGTTCTCTAGTTACTAATTGTTGTAACATGGAAAATGTTGATCTTTTATGAAATGCAGTTTTATTTCATTTTCATGCAAACTATAGTATGTAAATAATATTAATAAAATATCTGTGTTCTTACTTCTTTTAAGTATTTTTATATTTCTTTTTATCATATTACATAAACCCTAAAAGACCAAACATGAACCAAAATGTTATTAGGAATATTTTAAAAAAAAATTTGTATATCCTCATTTTGTTTGTAATGTCAATTTTTAAATGATTATTATCAAACAAAACATGTATCTTTTCCAAAATTATTAAGTTTTGTGGTTTTATTGGTTAAGAGATAACATATCAGTAGCATGCCAATAAATTGCCCATATTGCAATCAATTAAAGGTAATAATTGACTAATAATAGCAAGATAAATTAAATTTTGCTTTTAAATTTGCTAATATTTGGCAATATATAAGGTATATAATCTTTGTACAATATGTGGGTATTCATATACAGACTATGTATTTATATATAGTCATTAATTTCTAAAAAGTCTTTAATCATAACTTAAATGATATTTGCTCATTTGATTTTTTTTTTTTTTTGTACTGAGGATTAAATTCAGTGGGTGCTTACCATGGAGCTACACCCCCAGTTTTTTTTTTTTAAAGAGAGAATTTATTAATATTTATTTTTTAGTTCTCGGAGGACACAACATCTTTGTACATGGTGCTGAGGATCGAACCCGGGCCTCACGCATGCCAGGCAAGCGCGCTACCGCTTGAGCCACATCCCCAGCCCAAACCCCCAGTCCTTTTTATTTTTTCATTTTGAGACTGGGTCTCACTAAGTTGTGTGGGGCCTCATCAAGTTGGTGAGACTGGCTTGAACTGCCTATCTCCTGCCTAAATCTCCTGAGTCCCTGGGATTGTAGGTTGGGGCCAAATCTCCTGGCTCATGCATATGTTATTTAGAACTTTTAAAAACTCTTTAAATGATTGGATGATTTGGGGTTTCCTTTTGTTTGTTTGGAAAAAAAGTCTTGTTAAGTACAGTCAAGGTGCTCTTGCATTATTTCTGCTTTTAGCTGTTCAAGATTATCTTTATAGATAAATCTAGGATCTATTTTAGAATATTCTCTTTGTACTTTAGGAAAAATATATATCTTTTTATTTTTTGTGGTTCTCACAATTAAACACAAATCCATATATCTGTACACACAAATATATAGACACACACAAAAAATAAATGCAGTCTTAGTAATGCCACTAGTCCTCAATATATAGTCCATAAATTTCTGGGGGCTTTAGGACTCTTTCAAGATATTATCAAGCTCAAAAGAGTTTTCACAGTAACACTATCATATAATTTCTTTTGGTATGGTGATGGTTACATCTACATTGTGAAAACATTGATAGTTATAATGTCTGGCTCTTTTACATGAATGACAATATTGGCACTAAGTTATGTGACTATTACGAATGTAATTTCCATCACACACTCATGGTTAAAAAAATATTAGTTTTACTCCAAATTGTCTATTGAAGCAGTAAAAATTGTTAATATTATTAGATCTTTACCTTTGGTTATATTTTAGTAAGTATTAAATATATATATATATATATATTTCAATAAGTATTTAATAAATATACACCTTTTTATTAAGTAGTTCCATTGCAAACCAAAGTATGATAATTGTGTCTAGGAAAATAAATATTTGTGGATTGAAATATAATTGAACTTGTTACTTTTTTCATAGGATACTATGCTCATTTGAAAATATGACTGACAAGTAAACCATAGTCATTCAGATTTGATTTTATTGCAAACAAATAAAGTGTGTCTGCAACTGGAAAGGGGGAATACCTGACAGTACTATAGCCAAATGTGTCTTTCAATGGAAAATTTAAAAAATTAAAAACTTGCATGTTTGAGCTTAAAAGATTCCCAAAATAAAAATTCTCTTCTGAAATGGCAAATTAATAAATGTGATTTTTAAAATCTTACCATGATTTTTCATAATTCATTATCACAACAATATTAATTATGAGATACTTTACATGAATTATTAGAAGAATGTAGCATACTCTTTGATTTACAAAAAAATAAAAGGCAAAAAGAACATTTGTATTTGTTGTAAAATAGTTAAAATATTATAAAAACTATTACCGAATATAAAATTATCATTGTCATAACTTATTCTCTAAATAACATATTTGCATGTAAGAAATAAATTTCCGGGCTGGGGATGTGGCTCAAGCGGTAGCACGCTCGCCTGGCATGCGTGTGGCCCGGGTTCGATCCTCAGCACCACATACAAACAAAGATGTTGTGTCCACTGAAAACTAAAAAAAACTAAATATTTAAAAAATCTCTCTCTCTCTCTCTCTCTCTCTCTCCTCTCTCTCTCTCTCTCTCCCCTCGCTCTATCTTTAAAAAAATAAATAAAAAAAAGAAAGAAATTTCCAAGTCAATGAATGATCAGAACAACTAATGATCCAAAATAAAATGCACAATTCAGTTAGTTTTCTCATCTATGGGGAAAGCACTAGATAGGTTATAGATTGGAAATGAGACGGTCAATCTATCAAGGGTGACATTATAATTATAGCAAATATCTTAGAAGGAAAAATCAATCGATTCTTACTTTGAGAATCTATTTTTTCTTTAGTCTCATTCATCTGCTTGGCAACTGTGAACAATCTTCATGGTTTTCTAATCTTGTTACCACTTTAAAAAAAGAAGAAACTTATATTTTGCTTTTTTTTTTTTCAGATAAGAAACATAGCAGGTCTATTCCAAGCAGACAAGAAGGAAGGCAGCAAATGCAGGGGAAATAGGATGCACTTAGCTGTCTTTCCACGAGGTGTCAAGCTTTTTTAGCTAAATTTCTCAAGTAACAGGATGATTGCAAAAACCTGTTCGTGCTCATATTTTGCTCATCATAGTTTCAGGTAAAAAATAAAATGAGCAATACCAACATTTTACTTGAATTTCACACCTACCTTCTGCTAGATGCATAAGTATTTTTCAAAATAGGAGCTTCAAACATGGTAATCATGTTCTCTAGACATGTAAAACATGTATTTGAGTCTTGTGTTGTCAGTTTTCAAACTCAGATAATAGTTTGGTTGATCTATTCATATCAAGAATATGTTGCTTCATTTCCTATGGGGGAAATTTATAAATAACTTAAAAAAATAAATTTCTTCAGGATGCCTAATAAGCAGAGGAGTATATAAAAGCAATTGAATGGATGCATGCATAGCTGTACTGAAGAAAGCAAAATCAATCTGCCATAGTATGCAGTAATCATTGTAGAAGGCTATGAGTAGGAAACTATGAAAAAGGATACAAATTACATGAACCTGACATGGTTCATGACCTCTAACTTTGCTGCCTAGATAATGAAAGAAGATGAAAGTCCTTGAAACTGATGTATAATAATCATTATGTGCTAATTCCTGGGTTATAAGTAAAGAATCCAATGAACATTTGCTTTCAGAAGATTTTATTAAGGCTACACTTTGCAATTTTACCTCCTCAGAAATTTCAAAAAGCACTTCAGTAGTAATACATTTAACTTTTGGCCTATAATTAGAACCAGAAGGTAGCATTATATATGCTAAATTTATGGACATTTTATAGGATAATAAAATTTAATCTCATAAGTAAACACATTATAATTGCCTACATTGTGAAAATGATTGTGCTGTTTATTTTGTACTACTTTGCATAAATTATGAGATGTCCATTGCTGTTTATTTACATGACGATTGTGATAGGCAGGAAACTTCCCCTGTATACCCCCCACATAAGGTCCAGGCCCTACTCCCCAAAACTTGTATGTTACCTATATGGTGAAAGGGACTTTGCAGATATGACTTTGCAGACAGTGAGATGGGAAAGAGTATCCTGAATTATCCAGGTGGGCTCAGTGTATTCACTTGAGTCTTTACAGCATAGGACCTTTCCTAACTGGGTCACAAAGATGATGGAAAATAAGTGTGGGCAGCGTCTAGAAGCTAGGAAATGACAGCTGACAGCTAGCAGGGAAAACGGGATCTCAGCCTTGTAACTACCAGGGACTGAATTGTGCCAACGACTTATACGAAAGGGAACTAGAAATTCCCTAGAAACCTCAGAAAACAATCTGATCCTTCCAATAGCCTTTATTTCAGTTCTATGAGCCCCCTGTCAGATTTCCAAGCTACAGAAGTGTAAACTAATAAATTTACATTGGTTAAGACTGTTTGTTGTAATTTGTTATGACAGTAATAGAAAATTGATCTCTTTTCCAACTTGAACCCCATAAGGAATATAAGATTCTCGCATCGGTCATTTTTTGCTATAAAAATTCTTCATTCAATTGTGTGCATTTAGGAATTCTATTTTCAATTGAGCAGATTTACACATGCATTTTTACTGTGCAAGATAAACCACTTTAATTAATCATAATATTTGATGTGACTTTTCATTGAACAGATTTGTTATTTTCTAATAATTGTGCCTAATGGTTTAATGACAAGCAGATTGCTACCCTGCTTGCGTTCACATTAGCCAAGAATTCAGTGCAACCCATATTTACACTGTGGCCACTGCCTTTGATACCTCTGCTAATACCAGAAAAAATGTGTTCTGAAGATTTGGTATTTAGGTTTGCTCTCATAGGATTTCATATAAATGTACTGAACTTTACCTTAAAATGTTGGTTTGTCTTTTCAAAAAGGAATGTCGTTAATGGATTAGGTACAATGAAGCATTGAACTGTACTTTTCACTTTTATAGAAAAACTCAATTCACATTTCAGATATATCAAAATTCCAAATGTAACACTTCACATGAACATGTTGCACTAATAAATGTTCTTTGAAGATAATTTTTGAACAGTATAATAATCAGAACTATTGTGAAATACAATTCATTGTTATTATAATAATCAAAAGATGTCAAGAATAGATGTTTTTAAAATTCATCTAATATTCTAGTGATATATTTTATTGTAATCTGTAGAAATAAAAATATGAAATGATGAACTCCCTTGCAAAAGTGTAAAATAGTGTATTTTAGGTTAAAGACCTGATTTTACAAACCAGAGTTCTTTTCCTAATGGGAAGTTGCTAAAAAGTTTATCTTTATGTAACATCTAAAAAATACCATTACAGATAATACATTAAGCTCACTTTTTACTATAAGAAGGATTCATGTGTAGGGATGTGTTTCATGGCTCAATATTAATTCTAAATCTTAACTATTTTTTTTTTAAGCGGGGTACAAGGTATTGAACCCAAGGGTGCTTAACCACTGAGCAACATCCCTAGCGCTTTTTATTTTAATTTTAATTTTTTATTTTTATTTTAAGAAAGGATCTCACTAAGTTCACTAAGTTGCTTAGGGCCTTGCTGAGTTGCTGAAGCTGGCTTTGAACTTATGATCCTCCTGCCTCAGTATCCTGAGCCACTGGGATTACAGACATGCACCACTGCACTGGGGCTAAATCTTGACTTTTTTGATCACACCATGAATATACAGACCGCCAGGGGATTATAATGTCCTTTCCTTTTCTTTTTATTTTTTGGTAAAAAATTATAACAAATACTTAAGATAGCATAGATTTTTTTTTCCATTCTGTAGTTTATTGTTCTTAGGATCTTAGTGTAACATCTGTGATCTATGGTTTGGTTTATTTGTCATCAGGATTGTGTTTCCTTCTTTGTTCATTGCAAAAATATTACCAGCTATACTTTGGTCAGAGTTTTGTATAATTTGAACTTAATAAGGTAGTTTTTTTTACTGTCATTAGGCAATGCAAAACATACTGGAGAGTACCTGTTTTGAAGATGAACAAGGCTTTAACTTGTCTGATAGTCGCAGCATTCAGACAGTTAAAGTGATAGTGGTAAACATTTTGTGTAAATAATTGTTTTTCCTGAGTAAGAGTTATTGTGAAAATTATGTTATATTCAATATGTTAGCTACTCATATTTTTGTTTTGACAAATTTGTGGTACTGAGGATTGAATTCAGGGCCTTCTATATGCAAGGCAAATGATCTACCACTAAACTGCATCCCCAGCCCAGCTGTATTCTTGGTAATTTTTTTGGTACTAACAAAGTTACAATGTTAATAATATGTAACATGAGATATATGGTTTAAATTTTTGCTACATGTTGTTTACTCTAACAATAGAAAAGATCTTCTTTTTCATTAGTATTCAAAATACATTATAAAGTACAACCTTCACAAAAACAAAAAACATACTACCCAAATGCCTTCAGTCCCTTAACAAATCTTGACTATGGCACATTTCTTGTTATTCACCATGATGGTTAGTGATATTTTCTTGAGGTATTTTTAAAACTTTCTTAGAAGAAATACCAAACTTTCAAATGTCAATTTACATGTACATAGAGATCTCATTTCTGCTATAGCAAAAGACATTTTTGAATGTGGAGTCTATATTTTGTGTACTCTTTAATATATTTTAATATCCTACTATAATGCAGCAAAGTCAACTTCTTCCTGATTTTCACTTTAATTTAGGGTTGTTAAATACAGGATACTCAGTCAAATTTGAATTTCAGTCAAACAACTAATGATTTTAGTAACTACCATACACTATTTGGGGCTTGCTAATATTAAAAATTATTCAATGACTAGCTGAAACTCAAGCTTCACTAGACTAAGTTCTATCATAATTTCTATATATTATTTCTAAGTGAATGATAGAATACTATTTCTCTTGTTTCTATCAGTATAAGATGCTTACTTTGGTTACAAAATTTGATTATTATTTTTTTTCTATTAGGTTATTAGGAGATAATGTGAGATGATTTTAAACTTGACTAGATTCAGAAACCATATGATAAATTTACTGGGCTCAGAAATAAGGTTCTAAAATGCACTAACACTGAGTAACTTATATAAGATGATAAATGAAAGTGTTGAATAGAAATGAATATAAAGGTGTGCAATAGTTGTATTAGTCCCTCTGTCCTTTCATCCATTCCCAGTACATATTCAGGCACAATCACCAATTCCATTGATTTTTTTTTTGGCCTCACCTATTTATTTATTTCCTTTTTAACTTCCAGGTGTACCATATTTAGGATATTGTGTGTGTATATATGCCTCTGTGTATGTGTTTGTGTGTGTGTATGTGTAAGAGGATGTATATTCAGTTTAACTCGGGAAGAAACTGAAGAAAGACTTGGAATGTGTAGAAGAACATGCCTTAAAGGGACCTATACCAGGAAAGGTGCTGGAACCTGAGAAATTTGAAATATTTGGACAACATGTTAGGAATGGTTGCCAGCTCTCGTGGGTAACCATACAGTTCTAAGGCTTTCGAAAAATGGCCTCTAATTTTGTTCTCTGATTTTTCCAGATTATGCTTGGGCCATAGAAATCCACTGCAAGGATGACCAGAGTTCTTTCAGTAAAGCTGGAAAGGGTACTGCAGTCCTTGCTGCTCTTGAAAGCACTCTGAACTCTCTTTAAGCCATTCATCTTTACTTCCCTCATTGTTGTTTTATCTTTATTGTAGAACTGGATATTACAACACACCAAAAGCAAAACTTATCCAGAAATAAGCTCTCATTTTTCAAAAGATAAGCCTCTTGGAGTGTGTGGAAAAGATGATGTCTTTATTTTTTTATTTTGAAATATTTTGAGTGCTCATATCCTTTCACAAATTATTAAAGATAATAGAATTATGTATATGGAAACTGACCAAAGTAGGTAAGTAATATTATCTTGCACAAAATCAATTAGGTTCTTACTGTAAGTTGATTGCTAAAGTTAGGAAAGTTACATAGTTCTACAAAATGAGACTAATTATATTTATTTATTTATTTATTTATTTTATTGGTTGTTCAAAACATTATAAAGCTCTTGACATATCATATTTCATACATTAGATTCAAGTTGGTTATGAACTCCCAATTTTACCCCAAATACAGATTGCAGAATCACATCGGTTACACATCCACATTTTTACATAATGCCCTATTAGTAACTGTTGTATTCTGCTACCTTTCCTATCCTCTACTATCCCCCCTCCCTCCCCTCCCATCTTCTCTCTCTACCCCATCCACTGTAATTCATTTCTCTCCTTGTTTATTTTCCCATTCCCCTCACAACCTCTTATATGTAATTTTGTATAACAATGAGGGTCTCCCTCCATTACCATGCAATTTCCCTTTTCTCTCCCTTTCCATCCCACCTCATGTATCTGTTTAATGTTAATCTTTTCTTCCTGCTCTTCCTCCCTGCTCTGTTCTTAGTTGCTCTCATTATATCAAAGAAGACATTTGGTATTTGTTTTTTAGGGATTGGCTAGCTTCACTAAGCATAATCTGCTCTAGTGCCATCCATTTCCCTGCAAATTCTATTTATTTATTATTTTTTAAAGAGAGAGAGAGAGAGAGAATTTTTTAATATTTATTTTTCAGTTTTCAGTGGATACAACATCTTTATTTTATTTTATGTGGTGCTGAGGATCGAACTGAGCACCCCGTGTATGCCAGGCAAGCACGTTACCACTTGAGCCACATCCCCAGCCTAAATAATTATATTTATTTTAAGATAAGCAGTACTGTAGTAGGGACAAACGAATAAGGCACTGAAGATAGCAGGAAACAGTTTTATTTGGCTGCAGCCAGGTTCAGAGCACAGCTTTTGCTGTAATCAATTAATCACCTGAACTCTGAATTCAAGGAGTTTCAAGAGTCTTATACCCAGCATGTAAGGGGAGGGGCTCAGAAGTTCACAGTCTGCAGAAGTTCACATAAAAGCAGCTTTTTCTTTCACTGTTCTGGGCAAGTTAACTCTTCAAGGACAACACCTGAGAAGGAGAGAGCATCTTCTCCCCTTTCTTCCCCCCCTTCCCCGCAAGCTGTTATCATGGAGCCCATTTGTAACTTATCTTAAAAAATGTAGACAACTTTGTGAAACCCCAGCTCAAGGCCAGAGGCCTTGTTTGCACATTTCTACAAAGTACTATACTGGATATGTTTCTGAAAAATTAGTAAGAAGGTGTTTAGCACCTGGAGTGCTGGTATCTTCCCAGCCAGTGGCCAAGTAAAACAGGGCAAAACGAAAATAGGAAGTTTGTCTATATTGGACTCTTTCACAGAGACTCTTTTGCTGACAGTCCCGAAATCAGCGATGGTGAAGAGAGCTTTTTTGTGGAGAAAGGGGGTGCCACTTCAGTACAGTAACCATAACAAAATAAGATCCAATACTAAATAAAAGCATTATTCCAACCACCCTATTTATTTTCTACTCCCAATAGATACCCCTCAATAGATGAATGGATAAAGAAATTGTCGTATATATACACAATGGAATATCACTTAGCATTAAAAGAGAATAAAATCATTGCATTTGCAGGTAAATGGATGGAGTTGGAGAATATCATGCTTAGTGAAGTAAGCCAATACCCAAAACCCAAAAACTGAATGTTTTCTCTGATAAGTGGATGCTGATCCACGATGGGGGTGGAGAGGGAGCATGGGAGAGGGAGGGATTAGGGAGGAATGGAGGAACTTTGGATAGGGCAAAGGAGAGGAAGAGGAAGGGAGGGGCATGAGTGTAGGAAAGATGGTGGGATGAGATGGACATCATTACCCAAGTACATATATGAAGACACAAGTTGTGTGACTCTACTTTTCAGATGTTTTCACACACAGCCCAGAAAAATTATTAAATTGCCTTAAACTGCCTATTTTAAATGGTGATAAAAGTGATAAAAGGAGTTGTTTTGTCTGTTTTTTTTTTTTTTTTTTGCATTTGGACATACAGATTTAATGTAATTCCAATCAAAATTAAAATGACATTCCTCATTGAAATAGAAAAAAAGAAGATGAAATTTATTTGGAAAAAATAAGAGACCCAGAATAGCCAAAGTAATCCTTAGCAAAAAGAGGGAAGCAGGTAGCATCACAATTCCAGACCTTAAACCATACTATGGAGCGATAGTAACAAAAATGGAATGGTATTGGCACCAAAATAGATGTGTAGACCAATGGTACAGAATAGAGGACATAGAGACAAAAACCTCATAAATACAGTTATCTCATACTAGACAAAGGTGACAAAAACATACATAGAAGAAAAGATAGTCTTTTCAATAAATGGTGCTAAGAAAACTGGAAAGCCATATGAAGCAAAATGAAATTAGGCCCCTATCTCTCACCATATAACAAAACTCAACTCAAAGTGGACCAAGAACCTAGGAATTAGACAAAGAACTCTGCAACTAATTGAAGAAAAAGTAGACCTAAATCTTCATCATGTTGGATTAGGCCCTGACTTCCTTAAAAGACTCCTATAGTATAAGAAATAAAATCAAGAAGTAAATGAATGGAGTTGCAGAATATTATGCTAAGTGAAGTAAGCAAATCCCATGAAACCAAAAGCCAAATGTTTTCTCTGATATGAGGATGCTGATTCATATTGGGAATGGGGTGTGGCAGAGCATGGGAGGAAACTTTAGATAGGGCAAAGGGGAAGGGGGGAAGGGAGGGGGCAGGATGGTACGAAAGATGGTGGAATTAGATGGACATCATTACCCTAAGTATATGTATGAAGATACGAATGATGTGATTCTACTTTGTGTACAACCAGAGATATGAAAAATTTTGCTTTATATGTGTACTATGAATTGAAATGTATTCTGCTGTCCTATATAACAAACAGATAAATTAATTAATTTTAAAAACTTGCAAACTACCAAAAAAAATGAATCAATAAATGGGATGGATTCAAACTGAAAAATCTTCTCAGCAAAAGAAACAATCAGTGATGTAAATAGGAAGCCTATAGAATGGGAGTAAATTTTTACCATGCACATCAGATAGAGCACTAATCTCCAGTATTCATAAAGAACTCAAAAAACTTAACACCGAAAAACAACAACAACAATATAAACCAATAACTCAACTAGTAAGTGGGTTAAAAACTGAACAGATGATTCTCAGGAGATGATATACAATGGGTCAATGTATATATGAAAAAGTGTTCAATATATCTAGCAATTAGAGAAATGCAAATCAAAACTACTCTAAGATTTCATTTCATCCCAGTCAGAATGGCAGTTATTAAGAATACAAGCAACAATATGTGTTGGAGAGGATGTGGGGGAAAAGGTACACTCTTACATTGCTGATGGAATTGCAAATTGGTGCAGCCAATCTGGAAAGCAATGGGGAGATTCCTCAGAAAACTTGGAATGAAACCACTTATTTGACCCAGCTATCCCATTCCTTGGTTTATGTGGAAAGTGCTTAAAAACAACATACTACATTGATGCAGCCACATCAATGTTTACAGCAGCACAATTCAAAATAGCTCAATTGTGGAACGAACCTAGATATCCTTTAATAGACGAATGGATAAAGAAACTGTGGTATATATACACAATGGAATGTCACTCAGCATTAAAAGAGAATAAAATTATTGCATTTGCAGGTAAATAGATTGAGTTAGAGAATATCATGCTTAGTGAAGTAAGCCAATCCCCAAAAAACAAAAGCTAAATGTTTTCTCTGATAAGTAGATGCTGATCCATGATGGTGTTGGGGAGAGAGCATGGGAGGGAGGGAGCATGGGAGAAATGGAGATACTTTGGATAGGGCAAAGGGGAGGAAGGGGAAGAGAGGGGGCATGAATGTAGGAAAGATGGTGGAATGAGATGGACATCGTTGCCCTAAGTACATGTATGAAGACACAAATTTTGACTCTACTTTGTGTACAACCAGAGAAATGAAAAATTGTGCTCCATTTGTGTACTATGAATTGAAATGCATTCTACTGTCATGTACAACAAATTAGAACAAATACAGAAATAAATTTTTAAAAGTTATTCTTGAGCTGGGGTTGTAGCTCAGTGGTAGAGCGCTTGCCTAGCATTTGCGAGGCCCTGGGTTCGATCCTCAGCACTGCATAAAAATGAATAAATAAAACAAAGGTTTTGTGTCCAACTACACCTAAAAAATAAATATTAAAAAAGTCATTCTCTTTGATGCTTTCTATAATTTGTAGAATAAAAATACATTACCTCTTTTATATAATTTATAGAATAAAAATACATTACTTCTTTTAAGATGGTCACAATGGACATTTTTCCCTGATTGTAATAGAAATAATAATTTAATACTGATAAGTGAAGCAACAGATTTTCAAGGAATTAATTTTTATTTTTACGTCTTGTGAAAATTATCACCTGGAAAATATGTTTATATGTCTTGGTATGACATAATTCAGTAAAGGAAAATAAAATAAATTAGTTTAATTATATATTTTTTCCAGATTAATGCATCTTAAAGGTTAGTAAGATTTTATTTCATGATGAAAACATATGTAAAGTTTCTGAAAAATAAAATAAATCACCTTATATTTCTTTTTGGTTGACAATATTTGAATGAGATACAGGTTTTGGAAACAGTATTCTCTTACTATAAAATCAATATAAAATTTTATTTAAATTACTAGACATCTTGACACCCAGAGACTAGGTGTTTCTGAGAGGCTGAGCACATCTAACAGGAGGCAGCCCATCTGGTCAGACAAATAAAGCCAAGGACTAGTACGGAAGCCCTAAGTGAGCTTCCAGGATTCTTTCTGAAGTTATTGTGGTATAAGTTTTTTTTTTTTTTTTTTAATTTTAAATCTCAATACTTCTTACTGGTTTATTAAGTTGAAAGACAGTTAAAAAATCTAAGGTAGGTCTCCTCCACTTTTCTGCCTATTGAGTTGTTTTCATGTTTTTCTTTTTGGTAGCATTATACAATATTTGTACTAGAATACTTTCTAAACCAATACTGCACACAATTAATTATATTTGATATACTTATTATAGGACCCTCAAAATTGTACTAACTATAAACTTAATTGATTCATTATTTGTATACATAAAATAACTCAGCTCTAGTTTTTACATATTTCCTCTCTTTAGTATTTTTAAGAAAAAAATCAATAGGTGATCGATGATTTTTAGTTTATTTAGTAAGTTTTTGTGCAAGACTTACTAGATAACATGATTTACTTCACAATTTCAATTTTATTACCTGGAAAAATATAAACCAAAGGCATAGTATTTAAATAGAGGCCAATGATCATTTGACTAATTATTTTTCTGTCACTGAACTACTTATACATTACTATATCTCACTGCCGCAGTCCGGCTACAGCAAAAGAATCGGGGGGTGACGAACAACTTGTGTACGTTGATACAGCAGGAGAGGGAGCCGTTTATTGTAGGACTGGAGTGGTATATATACATTCCACACAGCTTATCTAATTAACATAAACTCGATACAGCAGTCAACCAATAAGGAATCTTCACACTTAATGGCTCGCTGGCATTACTTCACAAACCACTCCCTCTGGCATTTTGTCAGGCACCATCCAGACTTGTTTACAGACTCTAACATCTCACTTTTATGCAAATATAATTTATAGAACCATTGGGGCATTTGCAGAGGTTAAGGAATTTAAATAATCAACTATTTACATAACCAATCATCTATAAGGTAAGCCATTTATTTTATTTTATCAGTGCTTGAATTTTATGATAGTTCTTTAAAATTCTTTTCTTTGTATGTAACAGTTGTCTACAAGTTTTTCCTTACCTAGTAAATTATTCTATGCATTCTAGTATTTTTATTTATTTTTTAAAAGCGATATACATATTATATTAAAAGCACACTTTAATATTACTGTATAACACTAACACAGTCACCTTTGGTGATTAAATCTGTTGGAACTTTGCATGAGTACTGACAGCAGAAAGAGTGATGCCAAGAGTTTCTAGGTTTCTTTAGAGAAAATTAATTCTTAAAAAGTTTCAAGTTTATGTTGCTGCCTGTTATTTTTGCCCATATTACTGTATTTTCATCCTTCCTTCTTGCAGCCTTTCTTCAATCTCTTTCCCCCTTTTTTAGATTATAATTTTTTTCTCTTGGTTGTTTACAACTTTAAAGAGCAATATATCATAACAACCTTTGTTTATCAGGCAGTAATTTTTCAGTAGTAGTCCATTTTCTCATGTTTATACCACTAAGACCTTGATAACTAACACATGACAAAAAATTGGGTATCAAATAATAAGTTTCTGATAGGCCTTTTGAAGTATAAAAAATATCTCAAAACACCTGCTTATGTCCTGGAATTGATGTGAATATAAAGAAGACTTTTACACTTTTAAAACAGGTGTTATATTAATCAACAGTGGCAGTCACGTTTGCAAACTTAATGCCATTTTTAGATAGATGTGAAAATATAGTTTGAAAGTAATCCATTGATTTACTGTTTAGGCTTCACTCTACTGTTGATAAAAGTCTGAAATGTAATGTTTGGATCCTAACCTCCTGGGCTTCCTGAAACCACGCAGGGTACAGAGTTGGACGACTGTAAGGATGCAGAACCAAAGTTGAGTTGCACTAACCGGAAGTGGATAGTAGGATAGTTCTACTTCAAGCTGTGGTGAAGAGTTAAAGAAAGAGATTTAAGACATATATCACTTGTGTGTAGATAGCTTTTCAGGCATTTAAGAAGCACTACAAAGTGCAATAACAAGCTAGATATTGGAGAACCAGAGAATAACATATATGGAATGATTAAGAAACTCTTCTATCAACATGGACCTACAATAAAAAAGAAAGCATGAGAGAAAATAAGGAAGGAAAACAGGAAGAAGGACAAAAGAAAGAGAAAATATGGAAAAATAAGGGAGTTATTAATGAATCACTGAAATTACTTTAACTGACTTGATGTCATTAAAAATTTTTAAATTTAAATTTAAAATTTTAAGTGGTGGAAATTATGATAGACATTATTAGAATTGTTACATTATTTTGGGCCAAGGACAGAACTGATGGCAGGTGGAACAATGAAAATGCACATCATATAAGTTTCATGAAAGTATTCCCATACAAAAAAAGTTTATGGCTAGTTTAAAACAATATTTTATGTGCTAAGTAGCAATAAACATAAAGGACTCTATCTACGAGCTAATGCACTGAGACAAAATTTGCATAATATAGGATAATTAATCTATAATATTTTCCACAAAAGTTTTATTTTAGTAAATACATTTACAGTATTTATTTAATACTAAAAAGAATGCCAAGATAGTGTGTTAGGTGGTAGAAAATGATCGATATTATTCCTATCAGTTTAGAATTTACATTCTAATGTTGCTTATAGTCAGTTTATATACATATGTCAACATAAAAGAAATCAAATAATTTCTAATGACAGATATTAAACAGGAAAAACAAATGTCACATTAAAAACATTATGTGCATTTTGTGTATGTTTATGTGTCTGTGTGTTTTATTGAATCAGAGAGATCTATGGCAAAGCAAATTTTAAACAGAAATATTTTCTCTCTAATGTACAGATATCTGGTGAAAATAAACTCAGGAATGATATCCTAAAGTAAATTTGCTGAAGATATTATAATTTTCTAGTTAAATATCAAATGATTATGGCATATGTGGATATTTTATATTGTTGCTTATAATCTGACCAAACTGAGAAGCAATGACAACTCACAGAAACCATAAAGTAATAATTATAATAACAGTAAGTTATCTTATGTTCAATTTATTTAATGGTCTGAAGTTACATATATTTCAAGTAGAACATTGTCATATTTTTTAGTGCATGATTAGAATATTAGGGAAAATATGTAACTTCTTACATGAACACAGATCTTCACTTTTAAATGACCTGACAATTTATTTTTTGGCTAATTGCTTTTCATGGTGACATCTTCATTTTAAAATGCAATGTGTTACTTTTTTAGTTGAATTTAAACTTTTCCTCAGTAAGTAGTTTGAAATAGTTCCATAAATTTCAAACTTTTCATTTGCTTCATCAACTTTCAATTCCATGTCAATAATAAGGTTTTCTCCATGTTATATGAAAGAACAAAGAGCTTATGTCCCAGAATTGCTATGAATATGAAAAAAATTTGTCCTGATTTATAATAGGTTTTGTATCAAGGACAGGGGCTATCATTTACAAATTTAATGCCATTATTGATAACGATATGTATTTAGAGTTAAGTGAAAACATCAGAAGTGATTCTTGGTTACATAAAATATATATGTAGGTTTTTCATCAAAGGAAAACACTATCTTTCAAAACCTCTGCAAAAATGAAATTGACACATTACTAAAAAGTAGAAAGGATGTCATCAAAAGTGTGTGCTAAAATATGATTTCTCTTGTGCTGTGTTGATGAGTTGCATATATTCCTTGAGGAAAATGTCAACTTCAAGCTGTCATAAAATCATGGTTCAGAATAAAATACAAAAAGTATTTAAAAACAAACACATATTTTTAGTGTTAAAAATCTGATCTTTCTATTAGAGAAGAAATGAAATATCTTGTATGAATTATGTCAAAATTCATATATAACTAAACTTTTTATTTTGAGGACTCACACTTGAATTAAATATAATTAAATCAGAGCCTGAAGGTGATTCAAGTAAGGTCCTCTTTATTGTGTGGCTTCACCAGTTCTATAATGTGCTAAATCTTGGCAGTCAAGATTATTTTGTCCTTACCAAAGTCAACATCTGAAAGAATTAGTTGAATGGAATTTTACTCTAAGATTTTCTTTATTTTTTCCACAACTCTCTTTTGAAATGATCCTTGAAAATTCAGTTTGGGTGAGTATTTTAGAGGTAGATAGCCTCCTCTTGCAGGGCAGAATCTTTTTGAAGCTATTATAATAGTTTTATTTAAATAATTTAAACACTTTATTTTCAGCATCAACCATACTAAAAGCAATTACACTGGAGAAAACTAGAGAAATTAATTCTTGGGAAAGGGGATGCTACTTCACAAAATTTATTTTGCTTTATAATATATGTTAAATACTTATGTCTAATAGTTTATATTCTATCATAAATAGAATAACTAACAAAAAATACAAAAATCAATTTTAGAAATATATATTATATATAATGAATTAGCCACCGTTTTCTCTAGCTATGATTATTATATATTATATGTACATGTGTGCTATCAGTTATCTGTTTGTAAAGTTGGAAATAAAATAATAAGACCTGTGATCTGGCCTAAGTTTTCAGAAGATAAAAGTTGAAGATGTACAACAAAAATATAGCTACTAGCTACTGCATAAATCTATCTAGAGACATTTGTTTTGAATTATGGATGTTTGTGTCAGTCAGCTTATATTAGTTCTATTGAGGTAAAGTCTTGTCTCCTGTGTAATATCATTAATGACAGGCTACTCTTTAGAACAGAAAATAATTGAATTTTACACTGTACTTCAGGTTTTTCTTTTCTTCCTTTGGACATTTATAGGTGTGTTATTTACAGCATAATTTCATCTATTCATTATTTATGTGACTCTTCAAATTTCCATCAGACAAATAATACCATGAGAGTACCTAGATTATATCATGCTACATGTTATCTGATATATTAGAGTGTTCATTTTTTTTGACAAGGCACAGATATTTTATCCTGAATTCCTTTTAATAGTGAAAAACCTTATGAATTATAATATTCATAATATGCTTTCATACTATTAAATTTCACCTCACCTATTTACTATGTACAGTTTAATTAAATTAATGTGTGCATAATTCTAGTTCAGAGAATATAAATTGATATGCTACTTAATAAAAACTAATTTTAAAACATGACATGTCTTTATCACAGTTTCTGTGGGATGTGTATCTGGAGAAAACCAAAAGTTATTAAGGTACCCTTTTAATAATATTTACTTGATTAAAGAAAAAAAAGGACTATCAAATGTCAACAATAACTGAGGCATAATAAATATAAATTAATGATAGAAGAAAAGATGGTAAAGTGAAATAAAACAAACTAAAAAAAAAATCAACCATATGTATAGGCACAGGGTGTAAATGAGTTACCAAGTCTGATCCTCCACTGCCAGGGTTCTATTAACATTTTACCCATTGTCTGGAGAAGACAGTCCTGACCAGGTTTCATACTTCCTTATGCACTTTTTGGTATGAAATATGAGGAATGTACGCAATCATGTCCTCAGAGATAATTTTCTGATGGCTATGACAACTCACAAATGAGCCCTTCATTGATGATTCTAGACTCCTCCTGTTTTTGTTAACATTAGCAGTTTTCAAATTCCTGTCTTACAGTGCATGATTCCTCCTCCTCATTGTGTTGTCATTTACAAATATTCAGCATTTCTTTCAAATCACAGTAAATATGGCTACTGTATCATTATTGTTATAAACAAATGTACTTGTATCTTATTTCTTGATGCTTTGGATGAAAACAAAGATGATAGATACTTCCAACCTTTTGACCTCTTGATTCATTTAATTCTCCCTGGCAAGGGGCTCAAAAACCACTTACGTGGTTTTAGAGCTACTCACCTCTATGATCATAGCCAAGACATATGATCATAGCCAAGACATATGATCATAGCCAAGACAGTGACAATTCCAGTGTCTGTAACCTTTCCAAAATCTCGGTTTCAAACATAGCATCCTTTCATTACCTACCCATCCCTTGCTTTTTTCTAGCTTACTGTAGAATTCCAGATCCAAAAATCTATAGATCTTACTGTGACCTCCCCTTTATTGAACTCAATAGTCTCTTTGCTTGTCTTTTGACTTCTCTACCTTATCCTTTGAAAATATTCCTTTCTCTTTCTACACTGACTTCCTTAGTGACATAGTTTCATCTTTGGTATTTACAAATCAGTATGTGTATGTCATAAAATTCATATGTGCATCTTACATTTCTCTCTCTCTCTCTCTCTCTCTCTCTTTTCTGAAACTGGTACTGGGAATTGAACCCCCAGGGGTACTTTAACACTGAACTACATCCTTGGCCCATTTTAATTTTCATTTTGAAAAAGGGTCTTGCAAAGTTTCAGAGTTGCCTTTGTGCTTCTGATCCTCCTCTTTGGCCTCCCCAGTATCTATGGCCTGTGCCACTATGCATAGCCTATACTTTTCTCTGTTACCCCAGATTAAGCCTAAAACACTTCACATAGACAGTTATTTTTGCTTTTTGTTCATTTGTATCTCACAATTGCTTGCTTAATCAGTATCTGTAACGTGATTGTCTTCACGAAATGAATGAACATTTCCTTTGCCTACCAAAGCAAATAAATAAGATAATGTGGTTATTGAATTAATTTTTTTAAAGAGAGAGAGAGAGAAGAGAAGAGAAGAGAAGAGAGAGAGAGAGAGAATTTAAAAAAAATATTTATTTTTCAGTTTTCGGTGGACACATCTTTAATTTATTTTTATGTGGTGCTGAGGATCTAACCCAGCGCTCCGTGCATGCCAGGGGAGTGCATTACTGCTTGAGCCACACCCCCAGACCCCTGAATTAACTTTGAGTAGTTTTATGCAATCAAAATGAAAACATCAGGTACATGTTTAAGGATAGTAGTATTGGTTGGAGCTGTTTTTAAGATGTTTTTACTTTATTTTTCAGACATAAAGGACTCTTATATGATTTTAAACATATCTGTTTTCTATTTTCAGATCCAGGTAAAGATGTGGAAGGTGGACGGGAAACAGAGAATGTGAATATTCTTTCAATTTCATTCCTATGAGATTACCAAAATATCTTTAAATGATAACAACAACATTAAGCTCAAGACAGGGGACAGTGTTGGCTATAAATTAAAAATGGAATAGAAACACAGTATTCCTTAGACTTAAGTTTGGTGAATAATATTAAATAGAGAATTGGTTTCTTCCAATAACTTACATTTTTATTTCACTATACTCAATGATTCATCAAATCACTATTCTTTGGAAATTATATAAAAGTAAAGATTTTTGAGGGGAAATATAATAAAATTCTAAATTACTAAAGAATAATTTATTTAATTTAATATAGTTAATTTACTTCTTGGAAATGGATTTAAAAATAATATCCTGTGTAGTTTGAATTCATTAAACAACATATATTATATTTCATTATATTTAATGTATTTACAAATGTTTCATACACACAAACACACATATATATTCATGTACATATATTCATGTATTTAATATATATATGTACCTATTTTATATGCATATATATGTGTGTATTCTGACCTTATTTATATCTTTTACCTTTGTAAGTGTTCAATAAAACAAACGTCTAAATCTTTAATAAGATATACTTTGTTACCATAGTATCTTAGTATTTTAGAATAGAATCATAAAAATCACAATTCATCCTCAGAAGAGAATGCATAAATTGAATTTACAGTGTATGATCTTTGTTAGCTGGTATGTCATGTTTATTTCTATGAATTTAGAAAGCACATGATCATGTAAGCTATAACTGTAAAAATTATAGTATCATAACATATAAAAACATGTGAAAAAATATGTTGATGGAGAGGTATATGCATAATAAATATTAATTTTTGATTATCATGAAATTAAAACTATTGAGATGTCAGAAGTTGCTTTTGTGTGTGCTTTAAGTGTAGAACTTCATAAAACATTTAGAAAATACCTGATATTTTGAATTATGCGATTTTATTCCTATGTAAAAATATTCCTGTTACTGTAATGAATGTTATAAAAGAAAGAACGTGAGAAAATGAGTCTGACTTTACTGTCCTGTTTTCTCTTGCTGGTTATTATCTCTTTATGCCTTATATCAATCTGGACAGACTGTCATTCTACCTTTCTAACAGTGTATACAGATGGATAATGATTCCTAATAAATAGGAGATTCATTAATAAAGGTTTCTTCCCTAGAACCTGTGAATATGTTACCTTACATGGTACAAGGGCTTGGCAGGTGTGATTAAGTTACATTCTCTGGTGGAGCCTAGCCTCGTTTATCCAGGTGGGTCCAATGTAATCACAAGAGCATTTATAAGAGAAAGGCAGAAGCCAAAGTGCAGGTCATCTCCAGAAGGCAGAAAAGTTGAAAAAAGAAAAAACAAATTAAAAAAAAATTCTCTCTTAAAGTCCTTGAAGGAATTTTGAAAGCCATTTCAGACTTCTGACCTCCAGAATGGTAAGATAATAACTTTGCATTCTTTTAATTTCTGATCATCCATTACAGCAGAAATAGGAAACTTATGCAATTCCTTTGTATAATACTTATGTATTCCTTTGTAGCATGTATTCAATAATTTTTCCCAATTGTCTCATTTCAGTATCTATGCCTAGAACTTTGATAGAAAAACTAAATTAGGTGTAAGAGACCAAGGTTTCTTACTATATGACTTTGGGAAATTCATTTACTCTCAATGTTGTTTCTGGTTTTATTTTTAAATCTGTGTAATGAAGAGATTTAAATCAGCATCTGTATTACAGGGAATAAGCTAGCAAAAGTAAACATTTTTTTAAAGGCTGAAAAAAAATAAAGGTTTCTTGAATGTGGGCTATAGGTAGAGAGTTCTGCTTCATTGAAGCAGTCATAATTGCCAATGCATGTCCTTAGCACTCAGCATGAAGTCTCTGTACAGGAGAATTACACTAATCAAATCACAGTTTTTATCTTGTTCTTCTCTAGGAATGTGTTCAGATATTATTAACTCCATAATATCCCTATAAGTAGTTTATGGTTGCCTCTGTTCATAAGGGGTATGTTCAGACATGAGCTTATTGGTGCAGAATTTTCTATTAGATAGCTACTTTAAAACTGCGCCAGTATTTTTTGTAAGAAGTCCGAAATGTTATTTTAGTAAATAAACTAAATGCCACTAATTAATTTCTTTCTTTCCAAAAATTAAAATAATACCTATCTTCAAAAATAGAATTGATCATCAGAATAATTATAAAATTAATATTATAAAAGAATATTATGAGCATTATGCAGAAATTTAACTACTTAGATGAACTAGACAAATTCTGAGACAGACATAAACTGCAAAAACTATCTTGATACTCCTTCAGGATGTAAATCTTACTTCATCTGCTTTTGAAACTGTGTTGACTAAGTGATTTACTAGACCAATAAAATTTTCCTAAATGTAGCAAGGGCAGATATTTAAAAAATGTTGACACACAGAGAGTATTTTTTTGTTGTTGTTGAATGTGGAAACCTTAGACCACCAGGTAGGACCCTGGGGCCTGCTGAAGGATGAGAAAACATGGAGCAAACACAACACACCCTGGAGAACAGTTTGCCAACTGCCATGCCTGTGGGATTGGAAATATAAATCATCCTACAGGTGAGAGGGCTCCGTAGAACCCACCTGAGATGACCCAGATTTTAAAACCACTCAATAAAATCCAGAGTTATAATATAATTTAAATCCTTGTTGTTTTAAGACAGTTTTAGAGTGATTTGTAATAAAGAAATAATGAATACCTCAATATTTTAAAGTTCCATTTATTATGAAAAGAAAGATACAAAATACATATGACATATGTTTATAAATTATGACTTGTCACATCCTGATTAAATCAATAAACTAGATAACCTTCTTTCCCTGTTTCTAGCTGGAAGCTGAAAGAGCTGAAATAGAGGCAGAGGGAGAATACAAGATTAAAGATGTAAGAATCAGAAGATGAAAAATGCCAACAACTCTGTGACTCAGTTACAAAAAAAAAAAGAAAGAAAGAAAGAAAAAGAAAACCCAAAAAGACATCAAATATTTTTATTTGGAAAATGACCTTGTGGAGTTATGATTTCAAAAGTTATTTCAGATTATTGAGATTGACAGGGAAAATAGGTAGAGACATCAGTTGGAAGACCTTGCAATAATGTAAACAAGAGATAAGAGTCTGAGTTATGGTATGACAATAAAGATCAGAAATCCAAGAATGGTTCAAAAAGATTGCTTATCTTTTGGGTATATCAAAAAATTTGCTGCAAAAATCTGGTGTTACAAGGGCTAAGATAAATGAGATAAAATTTTCCTGAAAAAATAATATCAAAGTTTAAATAAATTAAATCTTCCAAAAATGTATTATGCACTAAATAACTTAAATTTTCATTTCTTTTCAATGTTAAATTCCACTAAAATTATGCAATGTCATATTTTTAATATTATTTTTATTTTTGTCTTATATCTTCTTGAATTGATTTTCCCCCTCTTCTTTATCCTATACCTCCTACCACCTCCCCCCACCTCCCTATTTTTAGACACTTTTTGGCTTTTGTATGAACTTCCTTTTACCATCTTGTTTTCAGCAAGCTATGAGGAATATTATATCATGACGATGAAGAGCTAAAGAGAGCTTCATTATGAAAAGATGCCATTGTGACCACTGGAAAAATTTCATTTTCATGGGTTCAGTGCTTTTGCCCCAGTTCCACCTCTTACTAACTTGGGAACCTTGGGTTATTACTCACACTCTCCACAAATCAGTTTGATCTCCATGGCTCATCCTCTACACAATGGACGAGCCATGGAACTAATGTTTCCATGTCAGATTAACCATTAATAATATAATACAATCAATTAGGGGCCTCCTTTAATATGCTCAAGCAGCAATCAGTCAATAAGTGTTACCAATTAACTGTATTGTACTTTATTATTGTACTTCATAGAAAAGACTGGTAGCAGTGAGAGTTTTTTTTGTGTCTAGCAAAAAGAGTAAAACACATCCAGAATCTTCAAAACACTATTAAATACTTTAGCACTTTATTTTACAAGTATCACAGAAGAAAACACTTTGGAAAACTAAAAGTCACTTATAATTCTTACCATTCTAACTTATCCAATACTTTATTTTTTTCTGAATACCTTTAAAAAAATCTTTTCCACCTCCATTCCATCGCATGTTTAGCTGAGTATCAACTTAACATTTTGTCTAAACATATTTTTACTTCCATTAAATTTTCATTCTTATAAATTAGAGAGTCAAAGAAAAATTTTCCATTAGAATCCTAATTCTTAATTTTCATTATTTTAAATATATAAATAAATATACCTATGTTTGCGCTTCTCTAACTAGCCATTTATTTTGTAAATGGCTTTTGACCAATATTAGGAAACTCTGCTTTATTCAAAAATGTAATACTAATTTATAAGACTACCCCAACACTAAGGAGAAGATTCTGAGAACAGACTACTACCTCTAGGTACTTTCTTGTCTCTTTCTGAATAACATATCAACAGAGTATTTGTGACAAACCTGGGTTTGGATCTCTCTATCTACTAAAAATTGACAACACATAAACAGCAGATTCCTGGCAAATCCAGACATGGGTGCCATCAAATGCAGAAATAGTAGAAGTGATTACATGGTCGAAGAAGCAACCTCCTTAGAATTTCAGGAAAGACAGGAACATACAAACCCAGATTAGGAAGACCAGAACATACACCTGACCCTTCAATATTCAGATGATTTTGTGTGCTGACAAGCATCAAGAATTTTCAGGAAATATTACCTCACTAAGCATCCAAAATAAGGTGCCAGAAACTGACCAGGAAGTATTTGGTAAGGAAGAAATGTCAGACAGAGAATTTAAAAAAGGATGTGTTTGGGAAATTCAAAGAACTTGAATAAAATGCAGATAAATGTTTTAATGTAAAAATATTTGATATAAATTACATAACAATTTAATAGTTCTTTACTAATTATGGAATCCTAAATAAAGTGAGCCCATTTAAACATTTGGTTGTGGTTCAATACACTGAAGCACCCTAAAAAATACATAATATAATATTATAAATGTCCGAAGAAGAAAATCTCAGTAAGACTTTGAAGTTGGATTCATTGGTCACATTTATTTATTTATTTTTTAGAATAAGAATGGTCACTTCCAAAATAATTATAAAACAAGAAACACAATTTTAGACAACAATAATATTTTATTTAGTTGACTGTAATGGAAACAAAACATTATTTTATTGTAACATTTCATAAAAGAAGAAATACTACTTAGAAGTCTGAATAAATGGATTTGTCATTAAATGAAACAATTTAATTAAAATTTGAGCACTAGAACCTGATTAAATATAATCTTAACACCACTGTCAATTTCTGTCAATGATGGGCAGCATACATGATGGTCCCCGAAAATGGTACTGAGTAGTCATGTCACAGCAGTTCTTGTTTGTGTTAAGTCCTCTCTTTAATGTTCACACAATAATGGCATTGCCTAATGTATTTCTCAGAACATATGTTTATATTAAGCAATACATGACCATATTCTTGAGGCAGTGATAATTGATCAGATTAAAATATAATAAAAATATCTATTTTTGTGTGATGGATAACTCTAGTGCTCACTCATATCTAAATTTCCTGTCCTTCTGGATTTATATAGAAGAATATATTTTTCAGCTTCTTGGTGCAAACTAGTGATAGATCATTGATTCTGCACTATGGGTTGTGGGGAATGATGTGCCTTGCTTTGGGGATAAAGCTTTTAATAATGGGGATCTCTCTTCTCTTTCCCTGCTTCGATGAGCAAGGTGCCCTGATGTTCAGATCAAAAGCATAAGGCTTTTGCTTATGTCACTATGACTGCATGGGCAGAACTACCCTGCTCATACACTGGATGGCTGGGTAATGCAGGATAAGTATTTGTTCAAGTATCCCTTTGTGATAGAGGTTTTATTTGTAACCCTCAATAGTTGATATTTTACAGATTTTACTCCCTTATTAGTTGAACAATATGCTACTTAGTAGCACCTTAATTACTTGTCATTTAAACTAAATCTTTCTTCCTCTCTCAAATTTTGTCCTATTTTCCTTTACATATGATTATTTAACTTGATCCTCTCATGAATTCATAATGTGTAATAATATTTTACTGTCTCTTTTAGAATTCTTTTAAATAAATTTTCTTCTCTCAGGTCTTTGGTTTCCTTATATTTTTAGGTTTGAAAATGTCAAATTAAATACAAAATTGCATACATAGCTATGTAAAAATTCATACAACTATTTTAATAATAGAATATTTTTGCTGTGCTTTCAAGTAGGTGGAATTCAGAACTTCCACTTTCTAATTCAGACATTTCTGTAATATTTATATTTTTTATAGTAGAAAAGATAGTGTTGCCATCTATAATAAAATGTAATGAAATATTTTATTAGTTTATCCATAAAGCAACTCTCTTTTAAAAAGATAAAATTTCCTTACAGCAACCTAATGGGTTAAACTCTAACACATTCTGCTATGTTTGCAATGAAGTTGTAGGAATGTGGATTATGAAAAAATTTTAAACAGGAGTATATTTCAATAATATATAAAAGATGCAAGTCAATTACCTGCAAAACTACAAACAATTATGTTTGATAATTTAGGAATATAAATTCCAGGAAAAATGCGATTGTTTTCAATTTCATCTCATAACCATATAGACTCAATTATACTGTTTCCCATTATGGAAGCCTAATTAGCTTCAGAAAACTGGCATGTTTGCAGTGCAAGGTGTCATAATTAGGATTTTGATTTTTCATCTCTAAGTATCTCTCCTTGATTGAGTGCTTTATTCTGAATTATTCTATATACACCTCTTGAAAAAAATCTTTCTTAAATCATTATTTCAAACTTTCCTTTGAACTTGTTTCAGTGAGAGAAAAAAATGAAGACAGCATTTCATAAAGCATTAAACACTCAAAAAAAAAAAAAAGAAAAAGAAATAAGAGAAGACAATCTGTCCTTCATGATTTAGAACTTTAAAAATCCTTCACATTCTGCATTTTTTCACTTTTCTCTGGTGTGTGTTTTTGTCTCAGAAAACTTCCTACTAAATTTAATTTCATCTCAATCTTGAACAAATGTGCTCAAATAAAAAATATATAAAGGGGCTGGGATTGTGGCTCAGCGGTAAAGCGCTCGCCTAGCACAGGCGGGACCCGGGTTCGATCCTCAGCACCACATAAAAAAAAGGCATTGTGTTGTGTCCATCTACACCTAAAAATAAGTATATTTTTTTTTAAAAAAGATATAAAGCAAAATAAATAAAATGTGTGGCAGAGAACAAAGATGAACAAATATCATATTCATAAAATGTGACAAATAAATGAAATACAGGAGCAGAACACAAGAGCAGAAATTAGTGAGGGGGAAGATAATAGGTTAATAATGTGTCATTAGCCATTAATCTAACTTCTAAAATTACTGCATTGCTAATTAGATACTATTACTGTAAACAAAGCATGTTTAATGACATACAGATGTAAACAGGTGTGTTCTTGAATTCATGTAGGTTTAAATGTACTTAGGTAGTGGACCAGTAGATAAGAAAGCAGTTGATAAAGATAAGCACTGACTGCTAAGGAAGGCCACATTAAAGTTAAAAAAAGAAGAAGTTATGTATAGAAGGAGAAATAGTTATAAAATGAATTAGATTAGTTCATTTATACCTTTTTTGTATAGATGATGATACAGTCAACTCTTTCATAAATTATTTCAATCATGGATTTAGAAATCAGGTGTAATTTTATAAGCCAAAATAGTTGAAGTTCATATATGCACAGGTTCTTCTATGTAAGTCATAGTAATAGATGACTTACACATGGTTAATGGATTATATTTGAATTAAAATACATTCACTTTTTCTGACAGTATAAATCTGAAAATACTCATTTTATTCTATAATTAAGTCTCTGGGACTATTATTTTCTGAATAAATAATAAATTCAACAAATTAGAGAACTTATTAGATGTAAGATTTGTTTCAATAAGTTTCATTTGAGTTTCTTAATTTTTTTCTAATTAAACTTAACTTAGTGTTATATTTTTCATATAACTTGAACCCAACCCATTTAGAAATGCAAGTTCAGTTCACATGCAAAAATCAAAATATCAAAGAATGAAACTTAAACATTAAAAATTGTAACTATAAATTGTACAAAAAAACACTACTTGATTTAAAAAGAATAGTGAATACTTTATAATACACTAAAAAATGTATCTTGGATTTAAAGGAGTAATTTGCCGAGTCAACATTAGCAGTGATTATTTTATATTACTTTTTTTTTTTTAATTTAAAGCTATTAGTGACAAGATAGATAAACTGGTGAAATCTTTCAATGCATGGTCTTGAGGAAATTAATAAGATTAACATAGATTAAAAAGGTTTATAGAATATTCTAATTTTGAGAATATAGATTGATCCTGAGAGTGATTTCATGGATAAGATATCAAAACCACAAATAAATAAATAAAACAAATGATGGAACTATACCACACTATGAAGCTTCTACAGAGCAGAGGAAAAAGTAGAGTAAAAAGTGTCATATGGTATGGAGAAAATATTTGCAAATCATTCATCTGAAATAAATTAATGTCCAAAATATATAAGGGATTCACAATTCAATAGCAAAATCCCTAACAACCCAACATAAAAACAGTTTAAGGATTTGAATAGACATTTCTCCAAAGATGTACAAATGGCCAACAGGTATATGAATAATGCTGTGTCACCAATCATCAGGAAAATTAAAGTCAAAACCACAAGTGAGAAATTATCTCATACATATACAAATGACTTTTATAAAAAAGTGCAAGAAAATGAAGACAAGTGTTGACAATAAGGTGGACAAATTGGAACCCTTTGCACTGTTGGTGATAAGCAAAATGATGCAAACTTTATGGAAAGCAGTATAGACATGCCACAAAAATTTAAAGCTATAGTACATCATCTAGCATAGTCATAAGTATTCATCCAAAAGAATTGAAATGGAGATGTCAGGAGATACTAGAATTTATTTTTTTTAACAGCACTAGTCATGATAGCTAACCTGAAATATACCTGAATGTCCTTTAGCAGATGAATACATTTTTTTAATGGGGGCATATTCCTATAAGAAAATACTGTTCAGTCTTTAAAAAATGGAAACGTGGCACAGTGGCACAAACTTATGATCTCCTCAACTTGGAAGGCTGAGGCAGGAAGATGTCAAGTTTGAGGCCAGCCTGGACAACTTAGTGGAACCCTGTCTCAAAAACAAAAACAAAAAGGAGATGTAGCTCAGTAGTAGAGCATCCCTGGGTTCAATTCTAAGTATGGAGAAGAAGAAGGAGGAGAAGGAGAAGGAGAGCAAAAGGAGGAGGAGGAAGAGGAAAAGGAAGAGAGAAATTCTGTAGTATGCAACAACATGGATGAATCCTGAGGACAGTGTGCTAAGTGAAATAAGCCAGTTGTGGAAAGATTCCACTTATGTGAGATATTTAAAATTAGAATTCATATAATCAGAGATTGGAATGCTGTTTCCCAGCAGATGAGGAAGGGAGAAATGGGGAATTAAATGAACTTTCAGGTAAGCAAGATGTATAGGTTTTAGAAATTTGCTGTACAACTTTGTACCTATAGTTAGTGGTATATTGTACACTTAAAAATTTAAGTTGGTAGACCACATGTTAAGTGTTATTACCACAAACAACAAATTATTGTTTTAAAAAGAGAGATACCTGAATGTTTTTAAAATATCAACATATATTTAATAGTTTTTTTCCTGAATTAACCAAATATTTGTTAAATTTGAACAATCATTTTCACAGAGCTATCTGTGTAACAGAGTGTTCGCCTTCTAAGTACAAAATTTATATTTTCTTCATAATTTGAAAGAAAGTAAAAATTTAACCTTTTCTTTGCTTCTACCATTTTTCATAATTGAAAAAAGTAAATAGAACTCTACTAGGAAGAGGGAAACTGAGGAGCAAAATATTGCCTATATTTTGATCTGATGAAGATCAATTTACTCAAATCACTAGCCAGATATGCAAGGAACTTAAACCAGATATATTATTTGATTAATTTAACTACTTGATTCTAAAATGCTTATACTAGAATCATCACAATAAAAAAGTAAGGAGAAAGAAACTCAGTATGCTTCTATAAAAAATGTCCTAAATATATTTGGGTCAATTTACTATTTGTAGAAATTAGAAAGAATCTTTCACTTTCTAATACTTAAAGTTTTCTTCCATCGTTAGCCCTCACTAGACTGTGTCCATGTTTTTGCTGCCCTTCAATAGACAAAAAATTAATGTTTTTAAAGATAAATAAAAAGTCTGTTTCTATCATGACATTTAGAAATGTAATTCCTCGGTATATGCTTTTTGATTTGATCTGGAAATCCTTTTTCTTTTCTTTTCTTTCTCTTTGGGTGTATGTGTTTGTGTGTGTGTAGTACTGGGGATTGAATTCAGGAGTAATTTAACCACTGAACAACTGCCTTTGTAGTCGTTTTTCAGTTTTTATTTTGGGACAGAGTCTGGCAAAGTTGCCCAAGCTGGCTTTAGGCTTGTAGTCTTTTTGCCTCAGCTTCCAGAGTTGTTGCAATTACAGATGTGTGCCACCATTGCCCAATTAGTATAGATGATTTCAATTGAATGCTAGACCGCAAATTAATTATTTTGGTCAGTTTTTTCACAGCTGTTGTGGTAAAAAAATCTAACAAGAACAATTAAAGGAAGAAAAGTTTCTTTGGGGGCTCGTGGTTTCAGAGGGCTCAGTTCATAGATAGCCTTTTATATCTGTTACATTCCATAGGGCTTGAGTTGAGGCAGAACATCGTGGCAGAATGGTGGAAGAAATAAGCTCAAGAAATCACATGAAGAAGGGGGGGCGGGGGAGAGAGAGAGAGAGAGAGAGAGAGAGAGAGAGAGAGAGAGAGAGAAAGAGAGAGAGAGAGAGGTATCTGCTCAACAAGCACAATATATAATCCACAAAGGCATACCCCTAGGGACTTACCTCCTCTATCCATACCCAACTTGCCTGTATTAACTACTCAGTGAATCTTTATCAGGGGATTAGCATACGGATTGGGTTAAGGATCTCATAACCTAATTACTTCACCTCTAAATTTTTCTGCATTTTCTCACATACGAGCTTTTGGGCTACAAGTAATATCTACACCATAACATTAAATAGAAATTGTATCTTTTTATTATTTATTTATTTTAGAAAACTGCTAAATTCTGCTACTTTATTTTTTCCACATTTTAAAATTGAGGCTTTATAATTGTGCATAATGATGAGATTTGTTGTTACATATATACATGTACACAATGTAACAATTTAATTTTGCCATTACCAACCCCAAGAGTGGTAGAATTATAGTGATTTAGGTGCATATTTATCCTTTATGTAAAATGACCTTGGAAAATCCATCTTTCTTTGTCCTTCTCAGGTTTGCCTCCCAAAGAACTTTGAAAACAATTGGAAATGGATTTTCTTGCTAGAATTCGATCTGCTTAGAACAAATGGCTTAAAAGTGAAATTTCTGGTATGCAGCCTTTCTGTAATGCTTATGGTATTTGTATACATAGAGTTGACATTTACTACTTTTTAAATATGTAAAATATAGTGATTTTGAACAACAACTAATTTTGACATTTAATTTTAGCACAACATATTTTTGTGAAACACAATCTGTCTCTCTTTGGTTTCCTTGATCTAGAGTCATTCTGCCAACTCCAAGGATGTAAGTCACAGGACTATGCATTCATGCAATTAGTTAACTCCAAAGTACTTCTCAGCTATAAAAGTCTGTGATAATTCTGAGGATAATACAAGTGTTCCTAACTTTTTCAGTATACTGCCTTGTTTCAAAATTTTCCTGAAATGTCTTCTTTTGCGTCAACACAATTGGGACATTTCTACATAACCTGTCTTTTAAGTCATAATTAAATTCAGTGACCAAAATAAAATATGTCCAATTTAGAATTCTTTCATAAGCCAGTTTATTGAATAAAATTAATAATGGTGTGTGGGGGGCGGGGGTGGAAGGGAAATGGGCAGAGTTGCAAGGGAAGGAACACAAAATAGAATGAAGAGATTAACAGAACAGATTAATTTACCTTTCCAAGTGCACAAAGGTAGCCTTTGACAGATAGGCTAATTATGACATAGAATAACACACACATCTAGGATTTCCAAGTGTCAATAAGATGAAGGGTGACAGAGATTCTCTGTTATTATACTCTTCTGACTGTGTCCTGTCTGCAAGTTAGATGGACAAAAAGGACCATGACTTTGGTGAAACTTAACCAGGCCCCTCTGAGCTCTCTCCTCAACTAGACCTCTGCTTGGCCTTCTATGTCCATCACTGGGAGAACAGTTTTAGCAAGTATCCTACTTGGTCAGCTTAAGGAGAATCCCCCTTTCTTGATATATAATCAAATTCCTCATCACACAGCTTGGTATCTAGTTCCTTGGACTCCTGCCTTTAGCAAGAATCCTGTCAGGTCAGTTTATCAAGAACCTTAACCACCGCTCCCCCTTGATGTTTCCTTTTAGTGATTTCCATTCTCTGATGCTCTCAGTCTACTTGCCAGCAATAAGTACCCACTCATTCTGAACTCAGACTTGAGCTCAGTCTTATTCCCCTACTGCACTAAGATAAAGAATGTCTTTCTTACTGCTTTTGACAAGCTCAGAAGAATACTTTTTTGATGGGAGTTATCTTCTTTCTTCTTTCTTGTATTTCAATGTCTAGATTTTTGTTCTGCACCTCCACCCCAGTAATTAATGCCTTGGCCATTCCACTCCACTTCTCTAACTCCTCCCTTCTAAAAAATTAAAGAAAAATAAACATATTGGAAAATTTTTTGAAGAACAAAAATTGTTATGTCAGTATGACTGCATTTCTGCTGGTACAATGTGTTTACAGACTTTGTCCAGTATGTTTCTGTCTCCTACCCCTCCTCCCTTTCTCCTGTCTCTCCCCTTTGCTCCCACTTACTGTCTGCCATAGTTCTGCCATCTTCCTGTAATGACCCTCCCCCTTCAATGGACACCCTGAGGCAAGGCTTCTTTTATACTTGGTGATACTCTGGTCTCTATTCCTTTCAGCTGTTCTGTTCCCTGCAGAACATCAATTGAATTTAGAGAAAAAGAAAGAAAGAAAAAGAAATATTTCAGGTTCAGCAGTAAATCTCAGCCTCCAACCCACTGTTGTTTCTGTAATGAAAATAGTCACTACCATCACCACTCTGTAAACCATTAGGGTTTATAGGAAAGCTGGAAAACAGATAATGGAGGTATAAAATAACTTGATTAGTGGAGACAGAATAATATCCAATAAACTCCAAGAGAAGTGAGATAGAGGATGTGGCTTTGATTAGAAAGATTTCTTTCCCTAAATCAAAACTTCAGCTCCTATCATGATTACTTCCAATCTTTTCTCAATTAATAGGACTCAGTCAAATTCCTCTCAAACCTTACACAATGATTGCCTGGGGTACTCCTTTGTCACTCTACTGAAAAATTTAATTTGATATCCTCCTCAACCTCAAGTAGACATTGTAACAATAGGGCATTTTAAATTTTTCTTTAAAGTGTCATGGCTTGATGTGATATTCTTTATCTCCAGGAAAAGAATATAAAGTCAGCTCTCCATAAGTGTATGTTCCCCATCTGTGGATTCAAATAACTGTACATTGAAAATATTCAGGAAAAAAATGCATTGGTAATGAAGATATACAGATTTTCATGGTTATCAGTATGTCCAAAACAACACAATATAAAGACTATTACATACCATTTACATTGTATTAATCCAGACACAATTAAACTATATAAGGTGATGTGCAGAAGTTATATGCAAATGCCATGTTGTTTTTTAAGAGATTTGAGCATCCAAAGATTTCGTTGTCTGCACGGGATCCTCAAACCAATCCCCTACAGATACTGAGGGGTTGACTGCAGGTTTAAGTATTTAACCAGTGTACAGATGCTACATACACTGACAATATATTCTTGGCTTGCCAAGACATATTTTCAGATAATAATATAAAATACCTTAATTATGCTCGGAAAGGCAGAAGGCCTTTTACAATGTTACCTGGAGAAGATATGACTGCTGCCTTCCTAACAAGGCAAAATTTCCAGAAGGTGCTACAGACATGTTTGACCAAGATCTGCACTAAATACAGAAAAGTAGCGTTTAAGGAGCACATGTGGCAATAAAATATAATTAATATCACAATGACTTTTTAAAAGCACAAATATTTTTTCAATGTCATAAAGGTAACAACTTAATAATAAATCATTTAAAAATAAGTATCAGAGGGTGTGAATTTTGGTGGTGGCTAAGTGATTTAGTAAGTAGTCACTGCAAAGTAAATATAAAGTCATACCAAATGGACAGAAGCAAACATTCCAGCACACTAGAATTTAACCAGTGTTTATCTTAAAAATACATTGAATACCAGACAGAGTCTAATAGGGAACCAGACAACAAAGTAGAACTGTGGGTTATAGAGTGAAATATAAAAGGATAGAATTGTGGCTTAAGAACAACATCTGAAAAATCATATATATCCAACTAACATAAAAGGGATGAAAAAACACAGTCTGCTTATAAAATATTAATGGCATTCCTTAAAATTATGAAGAAACCAATTTTTTATATGCTTACGTGCTATGGGTTCTAGGTTAGAGATGCCATAATAACATAAAATGGGAAGAAACATAAACAAAAAAAAAAGGCTTAAGAAAAAGAAGGATCAGTTTTTGGTTATTTTGGTTTTTGATTATTTTTTTTCTTTTAGAAAGATCTGTTTTGTCTGTGGCCAGGAAGAATAGCAAGGAAGGCTTCCTAGAGATGACCATTGAAAAAGTCCTGAAGTGGAAAAGAAGAAAGCCTGTGATATAATATGTGTGTGGGTCCCATGTGGGAGGTGGAAGGAGGGTGGGAGAGGAAAGGGCATTTCAAATGAATAGGCACCTGGACAAGATAAAGATATATAATTTATTTGTGGATTAAGCTTGATATAGCTTAAAACTGCTCACAGTGAATATTATAGGTAGTCAGGCACCAGATCTAAATAGCTTTTTTTTGTTAAATGGATGAAGAGAATGTAGTAAAGGTTTGTAGTAGATTAGAAACGCAGTGTGTTAAGAGCATGATTAGACAAGAGACAGAAAGAACAGTTAAGGAGCGTGCTATAATCATGCAATTTGTATTTTTATGAATGTATTGATTTAGAGTTGCTGTTCTCAAACTGGCTCCTTTGAAACTTACTGAGAGCACAAAGAACTTGTGTTTTCTTTCTATTTGCTATGCTAAAAATTAAAGCATATTGCTAACAACTGCTAATTTTAATTAATTTAATACCTCAAGAATAAAACTATTAGAGAAATGTCTTACATTTCTAGAACCATAAGAATAATTTCCAAACTTAAAAAATCAGTTTAAAGAGGGGCATTGTTTTACAGTTTTGTAAATCTTTTCAGTGCCTTGCTTAATAATAAACAAATGGATCCTCAAATCTGCTTCTGTATTCAAAACAACCAATCTTGTTTTGCTGATGTATGTAAATAAAATTTGACCTCACCTTGAGATGATTTTAAAAAGAAGGAGTACTTAATAAACTTTTAAGATAACATTGGGTATTATTCTTTAATAATACACCAAAACTTAACAAGTGGTAGTTCATAAAGTTCAGTTCCTATGTGGAATGGGAAACTACATCAATAAATTTTTAATGCTAATATATTAAAATCTGTTGGTCTTCTTACATTTTAAATGGATATTTTCCAAATGAATGATTTTTAAATTAACTGTTTGAAAATTATCAATTCACTACATTTTCCACATCTTCCAAATACTGACACATTACACTAGGCAATATTTTGAAAAAAATGTATTTCTTATCATCACTAATCTCTTCAGAATAGTCTAAGAATTTGGAAGGAATATGAAAATTAGTTTTGTAGAATTATGATTTTAAACTGAAAGCTCAAAATGTTATCATGGGAGACAAATATTTTCAGTTTTACTTTATAGTTTCCACATCATTAAATTTTTGAGAAAAAAGTATCAGACATATATTTGAGTCTGAATAACTATAGTTTGTCTATCAGTCATTCTATCAAGCAAACATGTTGTTCTACAAAAAAAAAGCAACTCAAATTCAATCACATAATGGCTTTCATCCTAGATTACCATAATAATTGAATGTAGAACAAAAATGTTTTGTATGTGCTTTCCATTTTCTCAATAGAACATTGAGAAGAGGTATGCTCATTGTTAAGGTTCAATTAAATTAGTTTTAATTGTTTCATCAAAACATTCTTAAGTGAAACTTGCTGTTGTTATTGCTAGTTTTTCTGGGACTGTATGACATTGAAGAGTGAAATAATCACATGTGTGTGTTGATGCAATTGATTTAATAGGTTCTACGAAGACAGCAATTTTACCACTGATTTTGCAACATTAGTGCAAATATGAACATAGCAAAAGAAGCAAATATCATCAGTAAATGAATAAAAAAGTTTTTTTGACCTTCAAACTCCTTGGAAGGGTGTCAGAAATTACCAAGAGTTCAGAGACTAAACTTTGAGAAGCACTGACTTAGAGAAGAACTGAAGGAAAACAAGAGAGAAAGTAAGGTTAAAAGATTGGCATAAATAAACAAGGATTGTCATGCCTTGTATCCCTTTCAAAATGCCTATATTTATGTGTTTGAAAAACAGTGTGGACCTTTATTGTGTGCTACTTTGTATTCTTTTCAAATGATCTCTCCATATAATTTGTCTAACTGACCTTCTTGTTAAAGTTTTATGAAAGTGTCTGTGTTTTCCCATAACCACTTTGAATCTTTGTAAATGTTGGCCATGGAATAATTAAAAACACCCTTAACAACTCTTGATTTTTTTGTGGCTCTTGGAATAGACTAAGAGATTTGGATTGGAGGTTATAATTTTTTGTAATCTAATATCATCATATTAAGAATAATTTATATTATTTTAAATTTGAAATTGAGGAGAACTTTCAGCTTAAAATATTAAAATTATGGCTATTGGCATATTAATTACTTTTAAATTAAATTTAATTGCAATTAAAAAGCACAGAATAAATAGCAGGGCTTATCCAGTAAACAAAAATCTCAATGGATAATATCTTTCTCACCTTTTTTATTTTATTTATTTATTCATTCTAATCAGTTATACATGAAAGGGTTTTCTTTTTCTATTTTTTTTTTTTTGTGTGTGAGGTTCTTTCTTTCTTTCTTTCTTTTTTTTTTTTTTTGTCTTTTTTGGAACTGGGGGTTGAACCCAGGGCTTTGCAAATGAAAGACAGATTTTTTTGCCACTGAGCTGCATCCCAGCCCCTCTTCTTTTTAACATATCATTTTAAATACATATCTCTATGGCATATGTTTGTGTCTTAAAAGTTATAGTTTGCAAATCACTATTTTTTGAGTCAGGTATGAAGTAGTCAGAATAAAGCATAAGACATAATTATTGATGCATATTATTCTACCCCAATTTATTAAAAAGAAAAGGCCATGTATTTTTGTTCTAGGTATAGTTTTGTTATACTTCTCTTTAAGTAATAACTGCATGGCCTTGTACACATCTAGTAGTTGCTATGCTCTTCAAATGATCATCTATAAAGTAAGGGGTTAAATTACATAAGTTACCACATTCCTTCTTTCCTCTTAACAACCTATTGTCTATGACCATAGTGACCAAGCTCATTATTTTGTTATATATTAAATAACATTCTAATCTATTAAAAGAAGGGAAATGAATCATTTTGGTTGTTATTGTTATAGTGTGATATTTTAGTCACCTTCCTGTCAGATTTTAATATGTGCAATTAAAATCCCACATATAATTATTAGATGCTTGTTTTATCTTTTTAACAAATGCACATATTCATATTAAATTTCTTTTCTGATCCCTATGAGAAAATGATGACAATTTCTATGCTTGTCTTTTTCCATTATTGATTCAGCTACCCTCTTTTTTTTGTTGACCTTCTAAAGTAGACATTGAGCTTACTGAATTAATATATGCTTTTTAGAAGCAAGGAATGTTCTCCAAATTTAATTCTTTGATTTCTAACCATCCAATGTTGATGAAAATTTAGAATTTAAAAGAAAAATAGGTATAGGGAATCATAAATGGCTAAGAACATATAAAATACAACAGTCTCTAGCTCTATAAAAACAATGTTTACCTTAATGGCTCCAGATGATGGTAAATGAATTAAACATAACTTTGTCAAGAGAAGAGAGAGTTTTAAGAAATCAAAATTTATGGAATAACTTAAAATAAAATGACAGACCTTCTATAGGTTACTTGATGATCTCATCCAGTCTTGTAAACTGAAATAAACATGAGATGCATGACCAAGAAAACCCAAGAGGAGCAGGCGGTAGTAGTATGCTTCTGTTTCTCTCATTCTCTCTCTTTTTCTGTCTCTTCTTTCGCCTTTGCCTTGACAGTTGAACTCTATAACAGCCAGTTGCTGGTGTAGGCAAAGATGACGACCCTTTTTCTAAGCACAGAACAGAAGAATGCTAAAGGCAGTCAAGATTGGGATTCTTAGCCCTGATCAAAATGGAAAAGTGTGAGCTAGTGTATTTTTCCTAATCTTAGACTAGCAATAAAACTTACGTGACACTCACTTATACAGTTAAACTAATATCACTTAAATTCTAACAATTTTATATGAATGGAGCTTATAGCAGTTTTTGATGGCATGTACATCTGTCATTTTACACCACTAGGTTACTAGTTCCCCTTTGTCACACAAAGAAACCCTGATTTTTTTTTTTTTGATAGTGGGGAAGAGAACCATTCATCCTTTTTTGGGGTCCAGTGTTTCTGTTAGTGACTGACTACATATAGACTTAGTTCATCAGCCCATCCTATGGGCAGGGGATTGCTTCATGAAGGGCTCCTCACGTATTCTGGGTTAGCTTTTCATAAACCCTGATTCTATCTGTAATTTTTGAGAAGATTGGTTTTTTTCCTATCATAGTTGCTGATAGAATAGGATACAAGCCTAGAGCTGTACATCAGACATGTTTTCCCATGAGGTGACTCAGTCTATAATAGAAATAATAAGAACCAAATCAAAAAGCACAGAGTAAGATAGTTCAGTCATAACTGAACTTCTCACTATGAAAACTAAAATTGCCTTTCTTTAAGCCATCTTATTATATAAGTAGGGCATCTTATTATTTTGCATATAAAAATTCCAACTACAATATATGTAACACCATAAAACTCTGCTATCCTTACCTCCATGTTCTTACTTGTGCATCAACTTAACAGAGTGTTTTTACTTTTTTAAAAATTAAAACGTGTGCTGTGAAATGAGGAAACACACAAGTACACACACACATATATATGGTAACTAATTATTAATAATAACTGACAGTCTTTTAACTATTCATATGGATATAGGATATAACTAAAGTAGTCAGGCATGGTCGTACATGTTTATAACTCTTAGGAAGCTGAGGTAAGAGGATTGAAAGTTCAAGGCCAGCCTTAGCAACTTAACAAGGTCCTACACAACTTAGTGAGATGCTGTCGCATAATAAAAAAATAAATAAAAATACCTGGGGAATATGTCTCAGTGACAAAGCACCCTTGAACACAGTCCCCAGTACCCTTACCCCACACAAACCAGAATGTAACATAAAGAAATCTACCTAGTGATTTATTTTATTCCACGATAAAATCATGATTTATTATAGGATGCTGATTGCACGTTATGTAATTTGAAATTACATAGCATTCCGTTTCAAACAATATCATGTATTCAATTACTTTTCAACTTTGGTGTGTAGATCACACACTAAGTTAAATAATACTTAAGAAAATGATAGACACAAAATCAATGGGAAGGAATAAAGAGGCAGGCAAATGTTCCATGAAGAAAATTTGATTTGATCATTTTTCTTTACCTTGAAAAATAATTTTGATGATAATAATTATAGCTTATGTAGAGTTAGAGCTGATTATGCCAAAACTTATAACTATGCAGAACCTTTACTTTACATTGACCTTGAAATCATTCTTATTTATGTCAGGAGAAGATTTATTCGTACTTTAAATGCTGTAGCTTTCTCAGTCCCAGAGAAAATGCATCCTTTGAAACCTCAATTACGGTATTTTCTTTGGGATGCAACAATATTTTCTGACAGTAATTGAAGTAGTAGTTGTATGTTGACATCAGATAGCCTAGGGCTTAAACGACAGTGCTAGCCAAATTCCTATTCTCTGCATTCTCAAAAAAAATAAAAAATGGGTATGATGGCAAAAAATTAACTGCGTCTTTTATTTTGGGAAGAGAAAAGAGGGAAAGATGAAGAAGTTCTCCTTGAATGCAGTTTATGTTTAATAATGATCTGAACCTTAGTTTCCCTATCATGTCTATGAGCTTGAAATACAATAAATTTAACAAAATAATATATGAAGAAAATGTATATACTCCTAAAACCAAAGACTGTCTAGTGGTCACATTAAAGTGTGTGTCACCATGCTTATCTTCACTTAGACCAGCATTTCTCAACTTACACTCCTTAGACTAGTTATGCAAGAATGCCCAACATGCTAGTTAAAATAGCTACATGCATTTAAAATTTAAATTAGAATAGTGTCAGTAGTATAATAGATATGTGATAATAGTGGCTATGTGAATGAATTAATATCCAATATTAAACAAGGAGGCAACAATTTACTACACAGTTTATGTATACATACATTTATACATAATTAATGCATGAATGTTCCTGGAAGATATGTAGAATTAGAAGCTCATATAGACTCCAAGATCTAGCTATAGTAGAAGCAAGAAAGAAGTCTAGAAGATTACAATGTTCAGCTAAGATTGAGTTATTGAGAGAGAAACATATCCAGTTTTTAATGAGATCATAGAAGACCTATTTTTCTTGCAAGTGAGGCCAAATCTTGTAGGATGATAAAGAGTGAGAGTTATCCTGGACATGGAAGGTGAAATGGACAATCAAAAATACAAAGTGTAGAAAATTGACAAAAGCCTATCTGCTTATTTGAAATACTGGTGTTTGTGTAAATGAGCATTGCAAAAATTTCCCTCCAGTTCTTATTAATATTATTCTAGCCTGGGGTTCCCAAAGACATGACATATGGCCCAAATATCTTGAAATACAAGAACTCAAAATAAAAAAAAAAAAAAACTTCAGCTAATGGCTTAAAAGAATTTTACTCTATTGGAATATACATGATTTAGATAAGCTTCAAGAACTGGATGTTATTATTCTAGAATCTAGAGTATAAAATAAATAATCTTGGCCCTGTTATTATACCTTATGAATGTATTTTTGGATTGGAACAATTTTTGCATTAACTGTAATTTTGTATTTATACATATGGTTGGGTAGCTGATACTGAAAACAGACTATTATTGTCATGAAGAAAAAGTATTTATAGATTTGAATCTATATCTTCTTGCAAATACACCCATATTTCTAAAGAATAAAGAACCTTCCCACCAACCTTCCTTTCTTCTTTCTCTTAATATAAATTAATTATTGTAAATAAATAAAAATGGGGAATTTTCTTGAATGTAGCTTTGTGTGCCACTTATAATCTTACAATCAAAATTATTACTTTAGATATGATGCACATATTCTTTAAAAGTTTTAAACACATATTGTCTTTGTGACAAATGGTAGTGTTGTAAACCTTGACAAGCAATTATAATCAGAAAGCATAGGACTCTTCATTTTAGAATTCACCTAAAACAATTTCTGACTGTGTTACTCTCTACATATGCATTTTAGAAGTGAGTTTTGCATTCTTCTAAAGGAAAAAAAGAACTACAAAATTAAAAAATAATAAAAAATATACTCTCATTTTGTTGGGGCATTGAACCTGAAAGTGGGGATTATTTGAATTTTCAATGAATCCACTAGATGGTGCTCTGTCTCTTGAATTACAAAGAAAGGTCAACTTTCAAAAATTGAAGTCTTGAACCTAGTTACCAAGGCAACCTGATCAGCTTGGTTTTGTGGCTTTTCCATGTGCCCATTTCTCTTCGTCTCTCTTCCTTTTTTTTTTTTCTATCCCAATAATTGATGTTCTTTTTTCATGTGTCTGTTAGGGAGCAAAAAAGAGAAAAGGAGAAAAAGAAATGTGCTATATATCATTTTGGAGTAAGCACAGTGCAGCAGTCAATTCTGAGAAGAATACAACGGAAGTTTGGAGCATGGTCTGATACAGCTTACACAATTCATATACAAGTAGTATAAGGGGAAAATAAGAAAAAAAGCCATAAAATACATTGGTTAGTACCAAATGTGAATTATGGCTAGTAAATATGGCTTGATCAACTGGGCACCATATCATAATTTTAAAAAATTGATAACCTGCATAAATTTATTGAATCTCTTGGTATCAGTTTAAGAAAAGTGTTTGGATTAAATCAACAATTTTTAAATTTCCATCCAATTCTAATATGTGATTTTTCTGACCTAGAATTATAGGAATTGCACAAAAGTGTATTTTAGGCCACAATAGTGAAAAAAAGTCTCATGAATGAATAGGAAATTATGACATATTTGAAAATCCAAACTCTAAAGACAGAAATAAGTGAGGAATTTGATGCTGATGCTCAGACATGCCCAAACCTGAAGTGTGTGTGTTCTGTTAACAGGGTGTCTGGTGCCACCTTAGGAAACACACTCTCAACAGTTGGAGGTCATCTTCCCTACAAATATGAGATAAGGAATATCTGTAAGAGTTACAGTAATAAAATCTTAAAAGTTTATAGTGATTTTTCTATAGAACCCCTTTAAATTGTTGTTGTCTACTACCCAAGACAATGATTATGACATATATTCATGTGAAGAGTGGTGTAACTCAATTTTATCAATGTAATTCCTGAGGACATCCTATATCAGAATCACCTTTGGTAGTTACAGAAACTGTGTCTTTTTGGTCTGCATTCAAAACCTACTCAATTAGAATCTCTATTGCATAGCTTCTGAAATGTGCTTCTAACAACACTCTTTAAAAATTCTGATGTATATCATAAATTGGGAACATCTGTTATTGCGTACAAAAAGGCATTGGGGAATAGAAGAAATAATGTATTAATGGACTGAAGAAAAGTAGGAAAACAGAATATCAATGGGCAGGAAATTGGCAGTGTGTTTTGCTCAGGGAACAGGGCATCCTGTTTGTTATCTGTAAAATGAGACAGCCTCAAAAAGACCAGCTATATTGAGAGAATGAAACAAAGAACTCTTGGGTAATATGTTTCTCAAGTCAATAAGTTAAAAAAAAAAAGCAGCACTTGGCTAAGTTTCAATTTCCCATTGTGGTGCAAAAGCTAATATTGACCCTGTTCAGAGTAGTATTAACAGATATTTAAAAAGATGAATGGGGAGGAAAGATTTATTGGGTACAATTTACAACTAGTCAAAAGGAGGGAACCTAAAGAAAGCTGTTGGAGAAAATAACTTCTTGTTTCTGCTTAGTATTGTGTTCTCAGATATTAACTTCCTGACTATGGTACTTTAAATTACTCCACTTTTCTAATTCTCTATAGTTTTGTTTATTTAATTATAGAACTTACTATGTATAAATGCATTGCATTTTGTGTGTTAACTTATTTATCATCTATCTCTAGCCATTAGTTTAGACAGAAAAACATTTTCAATTTTTTTATTGTTTATAATATCACCAGAGCCTACATAGTAAGCATTTAATTGTTTGATAGGGGAGACAGTTGAGAATTGTGTGTGGAATAATTCTATAAAATGGGTCCACTGTGCTGATCCCCACATGTTTTCTTTTCCAAGAAGAAATTTACCTTCAGCCCTGCCTGGCTTAAGTGGACAGAAACAATTTACCTGCAGCCCTGACTGGCTTAAGTGGACAGGATATGTCACATTCCACAGTAAACTACCTGTTACCTGCAAGAGAAATGCTTGCAGAAATAATGCTGATAGGAGGAACACAAGCTTTGCTGAGGGGGAGACTTTTGTGACCCTTTTTACAGAATACATCTTGGAACTCAGAGAGATAAGGATAATTCCTCCTAACTATGAAATCTGTAAGGACAGGTTCTAATTAGAACAAGTCAGCATAGGTCAAAGTGACTTAGAGTTATCATGGCAGTGGGGACTTGAAAGTGTGATGTTATTATGTTATCTGTCAAAGTCAAGAGGTGGAACTGGGTGGGACTCTCTGGAAACTTAAAAACTGGAGTGCAAGAGAGATGTGTTGTCCCTCTCTTCTGTGAAAGAACCTGTTCTCTCCCTTAAGAGTGTCTCTTTTCCTTTTCCTATTTCTTCAATAAACTCATGTCTTTTCCTCTGAGAGATATGTATGAAATCTTTCTGCCTTGAATGCAAGAATCAGGAGTTAAAGTGTGTGTGTGTGTGTGTGTGGGGGGTGTTTCTTCTTGCTGCCTCAGTTTCCCAGAAGGCCTTATCCCTGTAATACCTGAATAACAGAATAAAATAAACAAGTGAAATAATTAATTTATAAATAAAGTATACAATTTCATTAAGATAAGAACATGCAAAACTTCCCTTGCCCATCTATCCACTCCTAGAATTTCATTACATGGTTTTGGATAAATAAATAATATCTGTCATAAACTTTTAAAAACAATGTGAATTTTGAGTTCATTTTTAAAAACAGTTATTTAGAGGAGAGACTATTTGCATATAGAGGAGAAAAAGAGAATTATAAAGCACAGACTACTCTGAGGGAAGACTAATAAAAATAGGGAGCATATCCATGGACCCAGGGACAGAAGAGAGGGCAAGGGCACAGAGAGAGAGATGTTGTGTCTTTGATTCTATAAGCATACCCCTCAAATGAGGGTTTAGCAATTGTTTCCAGCAGGACACCCATCTCTGTTCTAACAAATACATATTTGGCAAAAATGTCTTAAAGACATTTTAGAGATTACTATATGGAAAAGTTTTCTCCCTCTTACTGGAAGTTCAATAAGTGGAATAGAAAATTTACAGAAAACAAATTAATTGAATTTATAGTTTTTCTGTTTTTAACTCTGGTTTTATTTTTCTGGTCATACTCAAAATGGGGCATTGTACTGCAAATATCACTACAAATATATAGTGGAGAACATGTTGGGAGAAAATACTATTGTTAATAGTTAAATGTTAGTAAGAGGTACATAGTTGAACACTGTTTCTTAGGAGAAGTACAATTTTAACCTTATTAAAGATAACTGAAAATGTTTTTCTTCTTGAGTAGATATATTTGTGATTGTATGTTTCTTGAATCCTAATGGAATTTGTGACTTTAAACCTTCTTAGATACATCCCAAATCATTCACTGAGGCTAGCATTACCTTGATATCAAACCCTGATAAAGAGCTCAAATGAAAATAGATGCAAATGTTATAATAAAAATTTACTAAATCAAATCCAACAAAATATAAAAGCAATAATATATGATGGTCAATGAGATTTGTTTTAGGTAAAAAAGTTTGGCTTTACACTTGAAAAATCAATGTAAATATTATGTTAACTAACAAAAAAGTCATGTATAAACTCAGTAGAAATTGAAAAAAGTATTTAACAAAATTCAACATTCATTTTTTCATTTTTTGAGGGAGTGGGGTATTGAACCCCACTGAGCTATATCCCCAGCCCTTTATACTTTTTATTTTCCAACAGGGTCTGGTTAAGTTGCCCAGGCTACCTCAAACTTGTGATCTTTCTGCCTCAGTCTCCTGAGTAGTTGGGATTAGAGGCATGTGCCAACACACCTGGTACAACACTCTTGGTAAAAAAAAAAAAAAAAAAAAAAAAATCACCAGAAAACTAGGAATGTGAAGAGTTTCACTTGGGCTGATGTTGCAGTTCAGTAGTAGAGTGCTTGCCTAGCATGTGTGAGACACTGGGTTTGATCCTCAGCACCACATAAGAATAAACAAATAAAATAAAGTCAAACAAACAAATGAACAACAACAACAACAACAAAACCCTCAATTATGTTGATTAATAGCATCAACAAAAGTCCTTCAAATAGCATCTTACTTTTCGGTAATTTCTCATAAGATAAGAAATGAGAGAAGGATGCTGATCATACCATTTTTTAATTGTTTCTTTTTAGATAACAGAACCCAATTTGATATAATTATACAAACATGGAATATACCTTATATTGGTTAGAGTACCATTCTTATGGATGTACCTGGGGGAGGGATTCACTCTGTTGTTTTCATATATGTACATGGAAAAACTATGTCAGATTCATTCCACTGTTTTTCCTTTGCTTATCCCCTGCCCTTCCCTCCATTCCCTATTGTCTAATCTATCACACTTGTATTCTCCCCACCCCCTTATTATGTGTTAGCTTTCACCTATCAGGGAAAACATTCACCTCTTGGTTTTTTGTGACTGGCTTATTTTATTTAGCATGCTAGTCTCTAGATCCATCCATTTGCTGACAAATGTCATAAAGTCATTCTTAATGGCTAAGTAAAACTCCATTGTGTATAGATACCACATTTTCTTTAGCCTTTCATCTGTTGAAGGGCACCTATGTTGGTTCCATAGCTTAACTGTTGTGAACTGAGCTGCTATAAACATTGATATGGCTGCACCACTGTAGTATGATGATTTTAACTCCTTTATACCACTTATTTTTAAATACAATTTTATTTGCAGTTGGACACAATACCTTTGTTTTATTTATTAATTTTTATGTAGTGCTGAAGATTGAACCCAGCACCTCAAACATGCTAGGCGAGCGCTCTACCACTGAACTTCAACCCCAGCCCTATACCACTTATTTTTAACACTATACTGAAGGTGTTCACCAGCATCATAAAGTAAGAAATAAATAAAATCTTGTAAATCAGAAAGAATGAGACAAATTATCTTTTAAAATTTCATTTATATACATTAGAAAATTTATTATTACACACATAAAGATTGATTAAATATAAAATATTTAGTGACTTTTCTACATTAAGATTTATAAGTGCAATTCATGCTTGTTTTATTTACCTGTTTACCTTTACATACTTTGTGCTTAAAAGTTACTTGCACAATATAGATTCTGGAAAAATTGATGAAGAGAGAAATTCTGATTCCAGCTCCAACAGCAATGAAGTTGGAGGCATTACTGTCATTCTTACCACCCACCCACCCACACACACACACACACACAAAGATAGAATTTAAAAATCAGTGACTTTGGGGACCCATCAGAAAGCTGTCACAGGTCAAACTGCCACCAAAATCCAGAGAGACATGCATATCTGGAAGATGCACATCCAATGAAGATCTGCTGAGGACAATCCAAAAAAGGCACAATCTTGTGGGGATATTTAAATGACCATTTTTGACAAGATACCAGAAGCTCAAAGAGGAGTTTCCCAAGGTTGAGAATGTCTAGGGACTGTGTTCTGATGTGGAAGTGTTACTGTGCTCACTCTTGGGCTTTTCTTGCAGGAACACAGCAAATTTTCTCATTAAGGATTCAAGAAATATCTTCCCTTTGGTTCAAAGAGGGGAAGGAAAAAACACTCTTTCTGTTGTGAAACACAGGTAGAGACTTGCCCATAGCAAAAGGATTTAACCAGGTCACAATTCTGAACACTTATCCTAGCTAGGAGCAAGATTCTTTTCTATTCCAACCCTCTCCAACCTTCCTACTGCACTCAAAAAGAAAAATAAAAAAAGATATAGCAAAACAACTGTCAGAAAATGGCTTCAAAGAAAAATATTTTGAACAATGCAGGAGAAAACACTGGAGGTGTAATACAAACTGGGAGAGTTGCAGCCTCAAGATATATCCAGTGAGTGTTGAAGCTGATGCTGGATGGTCATTAAGTTCTATAAGCACTGGGAAATTACAGAGGACAAGGAAAATTTTGGGGAAAATAAATGGCCATTAATAATTTAGCAGTTTTTTGTATATGTACTCTGTGAGATTGAATGTAATATCTTTGTTTTTGTTATGTAAGCTGCATGGTGCAGTATTAATGTATCTTTCCTGAGAGTCTAAACTCTCTTGAAATAACTCTGGGAATTCTAGTGTTGTGTCTTGCTCAATTGATTGTCTCTTTAATCACACCAGGGCAACTAATCAATTAATTTTATTTCTTTTGGTTCAATATCTAAAATTATAATGGTTAGGTTGCATAGGGCTCAAGGTGAGGCAAGACATCATGGCAGAAGGTGTGGTGGGGGAATCAACTCACATAATGATCAGAAAGGAGAGAGAGAGAGAGAAAGAGAGAGAGAGAGAGAGAGAGAGAGAGAGAGAGAGAAAGAAACAGACACACACTGCACTATCCAGATACAAAATATACATTCCATAGCCATGTCCCAATGAACCGCTTCCTCCACCCACACCCTACCTGCTTCAAATTACCATTTAGTTAATCTCATCAGGGATTAATTAGCTGATTAGGTTAAAGCTATAACCCAATTATTTGCTTTTCCAAACCTCGCATTGCCTCATGTATAAGCTTTTGGGGGACACCACATCTAAATTATAACAGGGGATATGTGCTAGATCTGACATGCTATACCTCGGATCAACAAAAGAGAGGGAAGAATTTTTTCAGGGAAAGTATCTATCTATATGGAGGTTGGAATAAGATTTTTTTAAGTGCTAGCAAAATTTTATGTTTATTTTTATTGGTACATTATAATTGCATAAAAATGAGATTTATTATGCCATATTGTACATGCACCTAACATGATTTTATCACTCTCATAATCTTTGATGCATTAGTCTAAAACATTGAAGAGCCTGAATGAACAGTCCATGTCATTAAGCAGAGATTTGTTTTAAAATTTTATTATGGGCTGAGAATTTACCTCAATGGTCAAAAACATGTCTAGGAAGCCTAAGGTCCAGGTTTGATTCTTAGCAACACACACACACACACACCTTTGCTTCTTTTGCTGAAAACCACTTAGAGGAGATGTGTGGGCATGTGAAGAGTCATGAATCATCTTTGACAGGTCGCCCATCAGTCCAATGAAAACATTACTGAAAACTGCAAGGTTGCACTTTTTAACTTGGAGTAGTTTATATTTATATATTCAAGTAAAACATAAAAATTTGATGAACAAAATTTTATAATTCAAGAAGCACAGTATCTTTGTCTCATTTCTTAATAATATCAAATCACTCCAAAGATATCTTTGGTCATTTTTTAAAAAGGGAATATCAAAACAAGTGGTTGACTGTAATAATCTATATCAGTGCAGAGTTAGAAAGGATATCAGGTTTTATAACTTCTTATATGTGTTAGCTAATTACTGCTAAATGATGTGTAAGTGTATACTATATCTCTTAAGAGAGAGATTAACAGAAGTGATGTGTTGTTTTAGTAGATTACATGAAGTAAGAAAACTTGAATTTTTTATTTCAAGTACAACACACATTCATAAGCCATAGGTATATGGGGACACAGTATACACTAATCAGATGTTGCAAATACATCTACAGAAATACAATTTAGGTTAAAGGAAAAGAAAATAAATATACAGTTAAGACTTTCAAATTGGTTCATTTTCAGTTTTTGATACTGAGGCTATGAGTAGAGAATAAATAGAAAACCAACCTCGGTGAGGAAAGAGATCAACTTGCCAATAGAAAAATATGCTCTCAGAAGAGAGAAGATAAAAACTCCAGCTTTCTCATGGATGACAAGAAGTGAAATCTCCTCTGTGTTGTTTGGATGTTGATAACCAGGCAGAAAAAAGCCAATGTAACACCTTTTCTTAGTGTGTCTCATACAGCCAAGCATGAATAAACAGAACAGTGAGCTGGCACCAGAGCTATGACACTTGGAACTTGTTTCTTTTGTTAGACTTCTTTAATTCTGAATTGTCGGATCAGTAAAACTTGGTGCAAAGTCAAAAATGATCATACAGGAATCAGGACAGAGAGTGGGATTCTTAGCAATAGTTCACATAGAGGAAATGTGAAGCAAATTATTCTAAAGGCCTCATAGTCATTATCAGAATTGACATTGGACATTAAATCACACTTTTCAGTTTTATCCCTTGGTCCTCTGCAAAATCAAGCAGGGAGCTTGAATTTAACATGATTAAATTGTATGTAAATTAATATAATTGTTATAATATTTTGCAGATATGCAAATGAGGTAGCTCTCTTTATATTGCCATTTAATTTTTAGATATATGAAGTAATAAAAGTTATAAACAGAATTCATAATGAGGGCTATGTATGTAGTAAAGTGACATGCACATTTTATCTATCTGTGGAATAATAATAAAAATGCTTATCCTTTACCATGTCCCTGGGGAGTCAGGCAGGGGAACTTAAGTGAACAGTAGATACCTGATAGCCTTATATGAGTGTCTACTGTGAACAATGGCTTAAGGAATGTTTAGGGAAAAAAAAGACTAAAAGAATTTTTTTTTCCTTTCATCAGTAATGGCATATACAAATTATATAGTAGATAACACAAAACAATGAATAATCACAATTTACTAGATACGTTGATCCAGGGAAACAGCACACAATCAGTATATGTTTATTGTAGTATAGACCCATAATAGGAAGTTACTATTGTGGATGCAAATGTATGCAGTGAAACATTTATCTACTGGCAAAATACGCACTCTGAGTAAGCCTCTGGCTAGTTTTTAAAGGGTAATCAAGCATCATATTTTAGGATTGTCTATTAGTGTCTATTATACCAAATAAAGCCTTTGTTTCTGCTCTAATCATTGCCATAGAGGCTCAGTGCTTTGGGGCACTGATGGAGATGTGAAAATGGCACTTTAGAAATATCAATCTGACATGTGTTAATTTATTCCATTTAAAATTTTATGTGCATAATAATAAACTTATATATTTTTAGTTGAAAATATGTGTATATATATATGCATATACACTTTATTCAATACATACAAATTATCAATGTGGTATTTTAAGGTAAGATTAACATTTACAAGAAAAACCAACCAAGGAAAGCGACCAAGGAGAATATTAAAACAAGAAAATAAAACCCTTTGATTTAGTGGTAGGCAAATTGTATTTTTTATTTAAGTTTACCTTATTTTTAACTGATGCATAAAAATGTAAAATTATATAAATTAATGGGGTGACATGATATTTTGGTACATGTATACACTGCACATATTTAAATCAGGTTAAATATATCTAACTCTAAATATTTATCATTTCTGTTTGGTGAAAATTTTCAATGTGCTTTGTTCTTTTTGAAATATACTGTTCATTATTTATAGTCATTATTTATAGTCACCTTCTTGTGCAATAGCACCATAGACCTCTTGTCCTATCTAACTGTAGCTTAGTACCTACTGATCAACTTTTCTCTACACTGCTCCCCCTCCCCCGTCTGCCTTCTACTTTCCATCTAGCTAACCCAATGGCAAGAAGGCAGAGTAATTACACAATCTTACTAATGATGTTAGTTTGAAGAAACTAGGTAATATAACATTGGATTTGAAGAAATTAACATGGCTGCATTGACAAGAGTATTCCAAAGGTCAGAATAGGACAGACAACTAGAAAATTGTCATTGTTTTATAATTATGATATAAAAATGAGATATTAGACAAAAATGGAGATCCTTGATTTTTTTGTTGTTGCGTGTTTTTTGTTATGCTCTTATTGCTGCTCCACATGCCTCCAGTGTTAGACCTGCCTCCTTCTTTTCTTTCCACATGCACTGAGTGGAATGGCTACTGCTGATCTGTAGTATTCTTCCCCAAATAAAAGAAAACCTTTTTTCATAAGATGAACATGGACAATCATTCCATTTAGGGTACTGGGTATCTTAGGAATGCTGATGCTGATGTTAATAAGATAGATGTGTTCAAATAAAACTAAATATTGGGAATTATTTTCTAATCTCACTTGCTAATTGCTATACTTCCTGATTGTAGATAGCTTAGGATTTTTAAGCAAGAATTGTAATTTCCCCATTAAAGAATAGTTTTAGAAATTAATAATTTACATTGTTAATGTTAATCTTCTTAGAAGCCCAAAGAGAATGCACTGATAACATAGTTAAGTTTGGAAAAAGTCTACCATTCTTTACAAATGAAACAAAACATATACAACATGCTATTTGTAAAACTTTATCTTTTTTTTATTGGTTGTTCAAAACATTACAAAGCTCTTGACATATCATCTTTCATACATTTGATTCAAGTGGGTTATGAACTCCCATTTTTACCCCAAATACAGATTTCAGAATAACATCGGTTACACATCCACGTTTTTACATAATGCCATATTAGTGACTGTTGTATTCTGCTACCTTTCCTATCCCCTACTATCCCCCCTCCCCTCCCCTCCCATCTTCTCTCTCTACCCCATCTGCTGTAATTCAATTCTCTCCCTTGTTTTTTTTTCCCCTTTCCCCTCACAACCTCTTATATGTAATTTTGTGTAACAATGAGGGTCTCCTTCCATTTCCATGCAATTTCCCTTCTCTCTCCCTTTCCCTCCCACCACTCGTCTCTGTTTAATGTTAATCTTTTCCTCATGCTCTTCCTCCCAAATACTATGATTTAGGTTATGTATTGATTATAATTACACTGTGTAAAGTTGAAAGTGGAAATCGATATGTGATTTTTAAACATTTTTTTAGAAACCTTTGAGAATTACTTCTGTAATTACTTATATATGTCTTATAAAATAGGCAGATTTTTCACTTCTTGGAACAAAAATTAGCCTATATTTGGAGATGGTGTATAGAAAAGTGTGATCCTTTCTATAAAAGTGTAACTAGAAAGAGAAGTGTAACTAGAAAGAACAATGCGTGATCACTATTGTCCTTTGGAACAGGAAGAGCCCATATGTCCAACTTTCTAAGTCACTGACTCTCTTGAATACTGTTTTGGTAAGACATATTGGTGTTTGCAACATTTTCTAAGAGATAAGTATCTGAATTGTTCATTATCACCAACTAGCCAGGCTGGCAACCTATGCTGGGTTCACAAAATCTGACTACATCAATAACTGAGAAAATGGCGAAGAAAGCACACAAGCACACAGAAATACCTTTTCAAAATCCAGGATGGCTTTTGATCTTAGGGTCCATTGGAAAGAGAGAGCTTGCACCTGGATTCTTTATTTTTATTGGGGGGGGGGGCACACAACAAAGGGAGGTTCCATAGAATGTTCTTTCCAAATAAGGCAAGGTGTCAGTTTTCAGGGTGTTGAGCCTAGCTTCCTGATGTCTTGTGGTCAGTAGATTAATTGATATCTTGGCAAGGCACATCATGTTAGGTGCTGTGTGGGAACACAGGCAGAGGAAAGTGCATACGTGTCTTGCTTGCATGGTTCAAAGAGCACACAACACCAGGCCGGTCCTCCCATATGCTCAGATGTGCATAGCTCACACACACAACCCATGGATGGTACGCCAGTTCATCCTGTTGGTGTGCTATGTGGTTACTGAGTCAGATGCTGAGACCTCTGTAGTCCTTAATCCTGTCACCTTGACTGGGGCATTTAGTGGTGGTGGGGGGTAGGTACCAGGGATTGAACTCAGAGGCACTGGGTCACTGAGCCATGTCTTCAGCCCTATTTTGTGTTTAATTCAGAATCTTCTTGCTTCAGCCTGCAGAGCTGCTGGGATTATAGGTGTGTGCTACTGTGCTCTGCAAATGGGGGCATTTTTAATGGATTTCCCTGCTTGTGGACTGGGCCCATTTACCTTGCTGTCACTATGAAAACTGGCCATTGAGAAACTGATTGTTTGCTAAGGTTTTTTTTATTATGCATCCTATATGAACTTGTCATGTTAACCAAGGGTCTTGGGTGATAATGTCTATCTCATATGCTCTTCTCTTATGATTGTGGATATCTAGACAGTTTCTCTCTTTTAACATCCAGGTGAAACATTAACCCTCCCAGAAAGCCTCCTGCAATTCTCAGTTATAAGTAATGGATCACTCATTTTAATACCCAATGGAATCTCTTTGCTTATCTAATGGCTCTTTAAAAACCTTCTATCATTTTTAGTGCTAGAGCAGTGCTTCTGAAAGGAATGAGGCATAAATGATTGTCAGAAGTTATTTTAAATACATATTCACAGTTCTGTCTCCAGAGGTTATGTCAGGATCTGGGATGGGCTCAGAGGAGACCCTGTATACTTTGAAAAAAATTCCTCATGATTTGCACTGTCTCTTTTCTGCAAATTTCCATTTCCATTTCCCCATATTTAGCACACATTTTTGTTACTGGTATCCTCTTGTGATTTACTATGTTATTCCCGTAGTTAATGATACATTTTACTTAGGATATCATTAATAAATAAGTGTTAAATTATTGGATAAATGGCAATTGAAGAAAAAAAAATGAATGGCTTGAGTTGAAGTCATAAGTCATGCATCTGAATATTTTGAGTTTTCTAAACTTGATTTTTGGATTCACTGTTTATTACCACTGCTTTAGATAGCATTTAACATTGATATTATCACCAGTGGCAGTGGCAGGCAAAAACTGTGTTTCCTGTCCTTTCTTTGGTTCAAGTAGCAGTGTAAATCCTCCATCTCTTGGATTTGTTTTCTGTTTATGGGATGATGCTCACTTGAAACAAAATGTTTTAAACAACTTCTTGGAATTTCCATGATGATGTTAATAAAAACTTTAGGGTGTTGTAGAGAGTAGCTATTCTATAAAAGAAAGGAAAGAAATTCCTGTAGCCCAGGTTCACCATACCAGAAAAAATAGGTAGCTTGAAGGATGTTGAAGGATGTCTCAGTGTCTGAAAACATTGAAATTTCCAAGATTTCCTATAAAGTCAGTGTGATAAATCAATATCTTAGGCCTAAGAAAAACCACAGGTATTACTTCAGTCACATTCCTAATTGTTTTAGTACAGATTTGATTCATAACTTCTAACACTCTGTACAAAAGGAGTTTTATTTATGTTCAGCTATATTACAAATGCACTATTGGCCTAGAGCTGTTGATAAGTTGGGAAGTGTATGTATTTTCAAACACCTCCATATATATCAAGTGTTCCAAGATAAACTGTTAGAAATCTTTTTTTAAACACTCATTAGTATCTTTTATTTTTTTTAAATGAGTTGTAATTGAAATGCTTTTATCTGCAATATTCCTTCTTTCCATGAACATCAATACTCAGTATTTTAGAGATCATGGAACATACAAATGTTTTTTCTTTTAAAAGGTTGTGCTAAAATCCATTTTGATCAATGAGTTGTTTTACATTTACCAATAAAATTTGCAAAAAATCTATAGGTTTTATTCATAGCAGACAAAACAGCAATCTTTGCCACATTTAAGTGGTTAGAATAATAACACGAGAGAAATATGAACACAAGAGTATGTTCTCAGAGTCTTTAGTTCCCCTTTATTCTTTGTGTTTAAAACCAGATTTTAGAATCTGTTTACTGAACTTAATGGCAATTTTGTTTGAGTTTTTCTATATCTAGTTCATAAGCTATAGTGTTAAACCTATCAATTTGTATGACAATTTTATGATGCAGAAATTATCTTTTATTGCTTTCCAAATAAGTGAATAACCAAGAGGCTATCATCATTTGTTTAAAATTTCTTCATCTACTTGTAATGTTTATTTTCTTTTTTCCTCATTTAAAATTAATATTTAAAAAGTGAAAAATTATTGAATTTATACTTATACTCACTTTTATCTTTGATCTCATGTCAATCAATAATATAACACATTATAGACAGGAAACAGCCAGTGCCTTTAATGAACCTAAACATAATGTATGTATTAAAGTAAGAAAAAAAATGCTTAATTAGAAATGTAATTCATTTAAGAACATTTGTAGTTCTATTTCATCTTGCTTGGACTGATACTTCGTTTCTCTATATAATTGTTAAGTGTCTAAAATATAGCTTTAAGTGCATAAAGGATCAATTAAAACAAAGTAGAACAACTGACTTTATCACTAGAATCTAAATTGAAGGAAACAGGAAGTACTCTAGATTTTAAAAATAAAAATGGAATTTATGTAAGTAGAATTAATGTCTTACAAAAGGATTGATGGGGTCGATTTTATGGAAAGCCCCCATACCACAAGGAAAGTGCTTTTTTGTTTTGTTTTTGTTTTTCAAGTTAAATATACATTTTTTTCAATTGACATTTAATTATTATAAATATTTACTGGGTACAATGTGACATTTCTATAAATGTATACAATATGTAATTATCAAATCAGAATAATGATATATCTGTCACCCCAAACATCTATCATTTCTTTGTGGTGGGAACATGCAAAATCATTTCTACTGGATATTTTAATTGTTGTCATGGTTGACATGATAGTTACCCTTCTCTGCGATAGAGCATTAAAAATTATTCCTCTCCAGTTTCACCAAAAAACTGTTAGGATTTATGAACAAATTCAGTAATTTTCAGGATTAAAGAAAAACCTACAGAAACAGACCTACCAGGTCATCCAACAAACTCACTGTTGGATATGTATCTAAAGAAAATAAAATGAGTATGTTGAAGAGATATCTGCAGTTCCATGTTTACTGTAGCACTATTCACACTAGTCAAGAATACGAACAACTGAGTGTCTGTCAACTACTGAATGAATAAAAAAATATACTTTGAATACTACTCAGCTATCAAAAAAGTACCATTTGTGAAAACATGAATGTAACTGAAGGTCAATATGTTCAGTGGAATGAGACAATCACAGAAAGACAAGTACCACATGATCTCACTCATATTTAGAATATAAAACAGTTGATCTTTCAGAAGTTGGTAATAAAATAGTGTTTGTCAGGGCCTAAAGAAGGTAAAATAGAAGAAGGGATGAGGAAATATTGATCAATGAATACTAAGTTATGGTAAGATAGGTGAAATTAGCTTTCTGGTGTTCTAATGCAAAGTAGCCATACAAAAGGATTTTGAATATTTCTCCACAAAGAAATGATAAATATATGAGGAAATAAATATGTTGATCCTAATTTTAACATTTTGCAACTTGTATATGTACTGAAACATCACATACTACACCATAAATATGTATAATTTTGTGTTAACTAAAAATGAATAGCATTACATCAATCACAAATTAGTTGAAAAAGAAATCAAAAAAGCAGCTTCATCACAATAGCTACAAAATGTGTAGAAATTAATTTAAGCAAGAAAGTTAAGGAACTCTACAATGAAACCTATAAAATATTGATGAGAGAAATTGATGAAGACACACAAAAAATGGAAAAAAAATTCCCCAATTCATAGATTAAAAGAAATAATATTGCTAAAATGTCTATACTTCCCAAAGCAATATACAGATCAATTGAAATCAGTCCCTATAAAGATATCAATGTTTTTCTTCACAGACATAGGGGAAAAAAAACCCTAAAACTTATTTGGCACCAAAAGAAAAATACAAATAAACAGCCACAACAACAACAACAACAAAACAACAACAAAAACCACACACAAACCAACAACAAGAACAAAAACCAAACAAAATAGACAATGCATTTCTGAGCAAAATATTAAAGCCAGAGGCATTTGGATACCTGATATCAAGACATGGCTAACCATAAACAAGAGAGCAGGTTATTGACATCAAAGAGGCATATAGTCCAATGGACCAGAATAAAGAACTCAGAAATAAATCCTCATATTTACAGACAACGGATTTTTGACAAAGTCACCAGCACATATATATATTATAGTTAGACAATCTCTTCAATAAATGGTGCTGAGAACACATGATATCCAGAAGAATGAAGGTGAAATGCTGCCATTGCTAATGTGGAGAAGCAGAAGTTGACATGAAAATTGTTAGATCCAAAGACACACTTTTTAAAATTTCAGTCTAGGATTGATTATTGTACTCCTTTTCCTACCTGCTCCACTGCATATGCCTCTTGAAATCCATACTACCAACAAATGGACACCTGTGTGCCATTGCAAACAGCCATTGCCTCCTAAGGTTGTCTGTTAGCCACAATAACCAAGGAAGAGAAAGATGGCCCTGCTTTATTTCTGCCTTTCAACTCCCATGTAAATAACTCTGATTTCTGGTACTTAATTCTATTCTAGAAGCATAGCTGCAAGAGAATGTGATTAGTCTCACATATTCTTCAGTAAAGAAAGGCACACTAAAGGAAATTGAAAGAGATGTTGGATGCCCTACCACATCCCTAACATTCATGTTTTCCTCTATACCAATGTTATGTTATGAACCCAAAGAAATTAGTTGAAAAAGAAATAACACAGTAATCAGATCAAAATATTATTATTCTGTAATCTGAGTTCCTTGGGAGTAGTGATTTCATATAAATCTTTATGGAGCCTGTTCACATCCTTGATGGGTCTTAGGGCAAATATAATTCAAAATAAAAGGCTTAATTCTCTCCTGTTGAAAATAAGGCAACAGACTCCCTGCTTTTGCTTTCTTAGAGTACTTTTTATGAGAATGTGTGAATGCAAGTTTTTTTTTCCCTCTGAATATATGTAAATCTTTTTAAAAACTAAGTAAACCTCTTGTCAGTTTGATTGCCCAGTAATGGCTTTCTCAAGGACCCAGGGACATTCTCTATGGACTCATCCAAGAAAGATAATACCCCTATCTCCAAGTTTCTGTGGTGAGATGGGAGCCTAATTTGGTGGGGTGGGGGCTGGAAAGGTGGGGGGTTAGTTCTTGTTCTGAATTGCAACTATTTCCTGTTTGCTAAAAGGTGAGTTGTTTATTTTTCCTTTATATAAAGCTATTTAGCTAATATAGAAGGACAAAAAATTTACCAGGTAAACTTAGGAAAAATTCTGTGTGATAAATGATGTGGTCAAGTTTTCTTACTTGAGCACTAATAATTGTTTATTTTTAACTTATGTATGTAATGGATGTCCCCTACTTCCTTGCTGCAAAACCTTTCCTGGACTGCACCACAGTTGATGCTTGCATTCACTCCCATGAAGGCCAGAATAAGCAAAACCAAACTTAGCACAGTGTTGTATGATTAAACCACATCTCTGTGTCTTTACTCAATAATAATAATAATAATAATAATAATAATAATAATAATAATATAGTAGGTTTATTGGAATTGTATCTACTCAGGTAAATAAAATAAAAGAATGAAGATGAGGGTTCTTCTTGTTCTTAATTTCTTAATGGCTTGCCTATGATAAGCATCACATCACATTTTTTCAATAATATGTTTCTTCTTCATTTGCTTTCATGGATAGATTTTCTGAGTTGATATAATATTGTGTGATTAATTATATTTTCTAAAAGCACATAGAAGAAACTCACTATATATAAAATATTATTTGCATAGGCACATATTTCCTTCTTGCAAATTCTTATAGAGTGCAGAAATCTCTCTTGTGTTTCATTGCTTGATGTACTTTTAGCTAAACATAAATGGGACATATTGTAAAAATTATATTTTCATTTATATGGAAAGCATACAAAATATTTAAGTTCTGAGAAATAACTAAAAAAAATCTGACTATTACAGGAAGTCATTTTATCATCCTTGTCAAACCCATTAGTCAAGCCAGGTACAGTTTTATTCTGCTAAAATAGACAAAATATAAATTTCAACATAAACAGATTTTTATTATTTTGCCTTTATTATAACTGATATTTAAAGAATCTTCAATCTCATCTTTTATCCTTGAAATAAATTATTCTGTAAACACTATTATTAGCAATGAACTTCTTCCTCTAAGATGCTTGATAAAAGAACATTGTACTTAGGACTTTTACTAACCCATTAAAAATACGAGAAACAGAATAAATACTTAAAATAAGTATATTTTTGCCTCAAAAACTAAAATGTATTTCATAATAGTAAGCAATGTTTTTTCTATTCAATATAATTTCTATGTCATTACATGTCTTCATTTTAGTGATTTTATTTTACTTTACCAACTTTCTATTTTTAATAATTTGGTTTTCAAGATTTTATTTTACTGTAAGTAAATATTAAAGCCTATAGCCCTTTGCTAATGTATTTGCAAAATGTTTTGATATATTTTTTTTATTTCTTTATTTTATTCTCACATTTCGACTCTCATTGTATTAGAAATCGTTTGCTTCATCAGTGTTTACTTAAATAGTATTCATCAAGCACAAGTCAACTTCATTTTATTCAAATCAGTCTATTTTATTTTACTCTTACCTTACTGATATATTGCTAGCTTGATGGTTTCTCATTTTGCAATTTCACACCACACTCCCTCACCCTAGGTATTAAAGTTAAGTTGCTTAAAACTGAATCCCCATCTGGATAACAATTTAATGTTCATTTTAGGACATTTATATTCATTCCACTGCATGAAATCATTTGACTTCCAATATTTACCTATGATTGTTCTCAATACTCATCACAATTTATCATATTTTTGACTCCATAGGTTAGCCTTTAAAATTTTATGCTTTGCTGAAAATGCTCTAAAATCGAAGGCTAATTATGTCCTCATATTTGTACTGCTGACTCTGTCTACTATCTTTAAAACTGTCAGATTTACAAGGAATTCTCTTTGCCTTTGTATTTCCATGTGTGACTATATTCAATAATCTTTTTTCTTATATAGGACTTTGGAAAAATTATTTGTAATAGACTTTTATAGAATTCTGTTTTAGATTTCTTTAGAAGTTTTATGAATACATTTGTCACACTATAATGGTTTCAGATTTTCCCTTTTCCAGTGTGATAATTTTGATTTTGATCAAGCTAGCAATATGAAAAATAAAACACTAAGAAATTTAGGTAAAAGGTATAGTCCATTTAGCAGAGATAACTGTTAGAATTCTGGGGTGGCGGGGAGAAACTTGTCTAAACAAGTTAGCTTTTAGGGTACCAAGAGAGCTAAGAAAGTCTAAGCTCTGTCCTGCCATGGGCTAGAGCTTATAGAACACACCAGCACCAGTCAGAATGGGACCATTCTAAGGATAATGCTTTAATGCTGCTGGTGGAAACATTTTCAGAGTAGTTTCTTTTTGATCCATGGGCAGCTTACTTATTTCTTTGTTAGTTCTATGCAGAGTTCAAGTCTTTGGAAAATTTATGACTAATGTTATTCCTGATCCCCTCCTACCTCTTGTTAGAGATGACAGTGATTCCTATCAGGTGGGAAAGTCAAACCCATTGTACCTTTCTTCAGAATGCTGAAATTCATCACTGCAACAACCACCTCAGCAGGCAGAGGGATTGGGTGGGAGCATTTCTCAAAGTAGAAACTGTAAATCAGAGGAAGCCTATGTGGGATATGAAATAGAAATCTGCTTCAATGGGTCTTCTTGAGTACAGATGCTTTAGAGTATTTTTATTTCCAACCAGGAGTACTCCTTAATGGGAGAATATGAAATAACATCCCCTGGGGGTGAGAATGGCAAGTGGAAGGAAGGAATGAGACATCCAGGCTGGTTGCTTTAAAGAGCCTGTGAGTCTTTGAGTCCAGGGCTTGACTACCTCAAAACCAACCATGACCGACTAGGGCCTTTTTACTTTTGAGGCAAGCTTGCCAGGGATGTTGCAGAGGACAGTATGAAAGCAAGTCACTGTTTAATAACTTTATTTTTCCACATTTTTAGACATTCTATTATGTCTCATTGCCACAAAAGGAATCAGGAAAAAGTATTTTGGGTACAAGTTGGAGTACACTACGAAAATATGGGCGAAGGGATGCTAGGAGTCACTCACTGGGAAACAGTAATTAACAATGTATGAAATTCCCCAAGGTTAATCTAGGACTTTTGAGGAAATAATTTGGGTCACTTAAGCATAAGACAATGTTTCACCATCTGGAAATTTTTATTTCAGTAACTAGCATTTAATATTCTGTGTTACAATTTTAAAGGGAGATGTTTCCCCTTATGTCATAACAGGCCCTGGGCCTTTCTGCATCCTCTTCAGGAGGAAAGTGTGAAGTGAAGAGATACATTCTCCAAGGGCATTCTCAACTCATTTTGGGGGCTGTGGTGACCATGAGCTGTGTGTGGATGCATTCTTGGCCTCATTTTAGACATCTTTCATAAGGGCGGACTTCTGATTGCATGGCTGTAACTAGGGCCCTAACACTCAGAACTGTAATTAGTACATTGGAGTTTTATTTGAATTAGACACAGAATGTGGGCAAGGTTTAGTGCCAAAATGTATTTCTGCATATGGAATGTAGGCAGATGTAAACATTAATCTATCTACTTTTCTAGATATTTTTCATAGAGAGCACAATGTACAAAACTTGATGTATCATCCCTGATAATACTCCTTATTTTTTATTAAATTATTTATTTATTCTAATTTGTTATACATATTGGCAGAATGCAATTCATTCATATTACACATATAGAGCACGATTTCTCAAGTCACTGATTTTACACAAAGTATATTCATGCCATTCATGTCTTCATACATGTACTTAGGGTAATGATGCCTAACTCATTCCACCATCATTTCTACCCTCTTGCCCCCTTCCTTCCTCTCCCTCCCCTTTGCCCTATCTAAAGTTCCTACATTCCCCCCATGTTTCCCCCCTCGCCCCATTGCCATTATGAGTCACCATCTTCATATCAAGGAAAACACTGGGCCCTTGGTTTTTTGGGGATTGGCTTGCTTCACTTAGCATTATACTCTCCAACTTCATCTTTTACCTGCAAACACCATGATTTTATTCTCTTTTATTCTCTTTTAATGCTGAGCAATGTTTCATTATATGCCAAAGTTTCCCTATTCATTCATCTACTGAAGGGCATCTATGTAGGTTCCATAATTTAGCTGTTGTGAATTGTGCTGCTGTAAACATTGATATGACTGTGTGCCTATAGTATGCTCTTTTTAAGTCCTTTGGGTATAAACTGAGCAGTGGGATAGCTGGGTTGAATGGTGGTTCCATTCCAAGTTTTCTAAGAAATCTCCATACTGCTTTCCATATTGGCTGCACCAATTTGCAGTCCCACCAGCAAAGTATGAGTGTGCCTTTTCCCCCACACCCTCACCAACACTTATTGTTGTTTGTATTCTTGATAGCTGCCATTCTGACTGGAGTGAGATGAAATCTTAGAGTAGTTTTGATTTGCATTTCTCTAATTGCTAGAGATGTTGAACATTTTTTCATATGTTTGTTGATTGATTGTATATCTTCTTCTGAAAAGTGTCTGTTCAGGTCCTTGGCCCATTTATTGATTGGGTTATTTGTTTTTTTGGTGCTTAGCTTTTTGAGTTCTTTATATATCCTAGAGATTAGTGCTCTATCTGATGTATGAGGGGTAAAGATTTGTTCCCATTCTGTAGGCTCTTTATTCACCTCATTGTTTCTTTTGCTGAGAAGAACCTTTTTAGTTTGAATCCATCCCATTTATTAATTCTTGATTATAATTCTTGTGCCAAAGGAGTCTTATTAACAAAGTTTGTGTCTATTTCGATATGATGGAGATTTGGGCCTACTTTTTCTTCAATTAGGCACAAGGTCTCTGATTTGATTCCTAGGTCCTTGATCCACTTTGAGTTGAGTTTTGTGCATGGTAAGAGATAGAGGTTTAATTTCATTTTGTTACATGTGGATTTCCACTTTTCACCGCACCATTTGTTGAAGAGGCTATCTTTTTTTCTAATATATATTTTGGCACCTTTGTCTAATATAAGATAACTTTAGTTATGTGGGTTAGTCTCTGTGTCTTCTATTTTGTACCATTGGTCTACAAGCCTATGTTGGTGCCAATACCATGCTGTTTTTCTTACTATTGTTCTGTAGTATAGTTTAAGGTTTGGAATAGTAATGACATCAGCTTCACTTTTTGCTAAGGATTGCTTTGGATATTCTGGGTCTCTTATTTTTCCAGATAAATTTCATGATTGATTTTTTTATTTTTATAAGGAATGTCATTGGGATTTTGACTGGAATTGCATTGAATCTGTGGTAGTGCTTTTGGTAGTATAGTTCTTTTGACAATATTAATTTTGCCTATCCAAGAGCAAGGTAGATCTTTCCATCTTCTAAGTTCTTCTTTAATTTCTTTCTTTAGTATGTTGTAATTTTCATTGTAGAGGTCTTTCACTCTTTTGTTAAGTCTATTTCCAAGTATTTCATTATTTTTTTAAGTACTCCCATATTTATTTAACTTTAGGACAAATAGAAGAAATTAGCTGCATCATCTCATAGGATAGAGTAATAGACACTTTTCTTTCAATTTTCTTTCAGAATTTTTCTTTAAGACTCATTGCTGGTTTGACAGAAAAAAAAAGATTTATGGAAAGTTACATGATTTGTTGTGAACTTTGTATCTCCAAAAGTAATGAAAAGAAACTTTTACTAGGCCAGGTGTGGTGGCACACACCTATAATCCCAGCTACTTTTGGGTAACTCAGGAAGGAGGATCACAAGTTTGAGGCTAGGCTCACCAACTTACAAGACACAAGACCCAGTCTCAAAATAAAAAATAAAAGAGGGTGTGGGTGGATCTCAGTGAGAAAATGCCACTTGGTCCAGTCCATATTACCAACAACAACAACAACAAAATAACCTATTATTAATTAGAACAAGAGGAGGCTTTAAGACCATGAAAAATATTTAGGCTCTTTCATATACCCTACATATATACTTTATGATAATTATTATGTTGAAATGGAATTATGTATATTTTCTCCTACTTTCCCCTAAAACATGAATTTCAAAATTGAATTCCAAGCAAGAACACAGTGTCTGGCATAGAGTTGACATTTAATGAATGCACATATATCCTTAGTGTTTACTATTTTATTTTCTTAAGGAATGTTAGAATATATTTTTGAATACAATGTAGAATATTTTAGTGAGACAAACCTAGAAGAGTTATTTTTTCTGTATTTTATTTTTTAGAACTACTACAGTGGGAGAGTACACTTTTATAAAGGCCTAACTTTAATAATAGTATTAAAACTAATAGTACATTTTTAATGCTAAGGATCATTTAATTCTTTTCTACTTTACTTTTCTTCCTTTCTTCCTTTCTTCCTTTCTTCCTTTCTTCCCTCCTTCCTTCCTTCCTTCCTTCCTTCCTTCCTTCCTTCCTTCCTTCCTTCCTTCCTTTCTTTCTTTCTTTCTTTCTTTCTTTCTTTCTTTCTTTCTTTCTTTCTTTCTTCATATGGGAGATTGAATCCAGGGGCACTTAACCACTGAACCACATCCTGGCCCTTTTTTATATATTACATTTAGAGAAAGTGTTCCACTGAGCTGCTTAGGGCCTCGTTAAATTGCTAAGGCTGACTTTGAATTTATGATTCTCTTGCCTCAGTCTCCCAAACTGCTGAGATTATAGGTGAGTGCTACCATATCCAGCCTTATTTTTTCATTTGGGATGGGGTCTTCCTAAATTGCTTTGGGCCTCACTAAATTGCTGAGGCTGACTTTCAACTTGTGATTCCTCTTCTTAAGCCTTCTGGGATTAGAGGCATGCACTACCTCATCTGGCTACTTTGCTGTTGAACTTTGAGGAAGTTGTGGATCAATTTCACTAAGTCATGATTTTATGAGACTAATAACAATAATCTCTTAATTTATGTTAGAAATGCATGTGAATCTATTTAAACTTGCTACTATTACACTTATTGAATGAATACAACATCCAATTATTATTTTTCTATTGATATTCAGTGAATTCCCCTAGAATCAGCTCTGTGGTAAAACAGAATAACTTGGCAAGTTGTAACATAGTTTTGAAAATAGAAAAGTAGATTTGAAATTGGCTACAATGAGTTTAAACACTGGAACAAACTAGAGGCTGTATTCAAAGTAGGATGGTATTTAGATAATGATCTAACCTGTCTTGTTTTTCAGTCTGTTACAGTTAATGTCTATATAATGCATGTAGTGTTTGATTTTTTATATATCATTAAAAGTACTCTCATATAAAGGATTTTTCAGAATTTTTATTTTTTAAATCACAGCATAGTGAAAGTACATTTTAAAACACTTAACCGTGATCTGATTCTATTTTTTTTTAAATTTTTTATTGTTGGTTGTTCAAAACATTACAAATTTCTTGACATATCATATTCCACACTTTGATTCAAGTGGGTTATGAACTCCCACCTTCACCCCATACACAGATTGCAGAATCACATCAGTTACACATCCATTGATTTACATATTGCCATACTAGTGTCTGTTGTGCTCCGCTGCATTTCCCATCCTCCCCCCTCCCCCCTCCCCACCTCTCCCCTCCCCTCCCCTCCTCTCTCTCTACCCCCTCCACTGTATAACCCTGAGGGTCTCCTTCCATT
>NW_026000026.1:59543313-59565636 GCF_001458135.2 Marmota marmota marmota | reverse complement strand
CTCCGATAAGATCAGGTTCTAAGAAGCCCCCAGGCACTGAACCCTAGCAATCTGTCTGCAAGCCGCAGGCGAATGGCAGCCTGAAATTACCTGTTCTATGGCTGAATGAGCTGCGGTCAGTCGAAAACAGGGATGGTGACGTTAGCTTTCCAACATGGTGGCTGCTGGCCTCCTCTGTGGTCTGACCGGTGTGGAGAACCGAGATGGACCGCTTCCTTCCCCCGTCTCAAACCCAGAATTCAGCCCTGAGTACGGTGCTTGCACGGCTGGCAGAAACTGCAGCACTGTATCCCTGCGTCGCTATCTCCTCGTTTCCCAGCGCGCGCTGCAGACTCTAGCCGCGGGGCGATTTGCTGAATAAGCAGTGTTACCCTCCGTGCGACAAACCTCTCGCGTTTGAGTCCCCGTAGCCGATCCTCGTGCGATGTAAATCCTTCCTCCAGGTTCCGGAGCACTCCACTATTGCTGGAAATTCCTAACAAGATATCCTTTAGCCGTCCTGACTTGTCATACTCCCACACAGTGAAGCAGCACACGGGGGCAATGCACTCCCCTTGCCGCCATCTTCCTCTCCCCTCCCTCTGATCTGATTCTATTACAGAAGTACCACAATCTCAAGGCTCAGCACTTTTTAGCAATTCAATAAAATATAACTATCCTCTCCTCTTTTATCCAGGTTTAGTGCCTGTGGTATAAAGTCAACTTTTGAAGCATTCTCATGGAAAGTTGCCATGTTTAAATACTTTGCATTTGCAGGAAAACTTTATTGTTGGTGAAAACTGGAGTTTTGTTTCAGTTTTGTATTAAAACTGAAACATACTCCTTGTGTGTATTTTTTAAGAAATACTGAAGAGTGTAAACATGTAATTCATGATTCTTCAAACATGAATTTTGCAAAACAAACTTGGAACTTATCTGTATTTAAATCTGAAAAGAGTTCATGACAAGAATGATATTAACTATAGAGTTTACAGTGGTTTATGTCATTTAGAGGGAAACATATAAAACTGTCCCTGACTTCCTATAGTAATTAGTGCCTCTTTTATGGTACATAAAATATTCTAATGGCAATGTTGTGAGAAGTCATTTCTTTTTTATCAACTGCTGAAATTACCTTGGGTGTTGTCACTAAAAACAGAGATATATAGGTATATCAGCATTCAGAGAGCAGCAGTTTAGCTTCTGCTTCCCTGATTGCAGCTTTCTTTTGGGGTGCAGATGGAAGGCCTAATTTCATCACATTTATTACAGTAAGAGATGACTTTATTCTGTTGTTCTAATGGAGGTGAAAAAGGGAGAGTGTGAAAGGAAGAGTTCAGGATGAAGACATGCCAGAGGAAACAGGAATTAGGAAGACTCTTGAAATATTTTTTTAACTGTTTACTCAACAACATTAATCTACCAAGTTTCTTCGATTTATTTGATGACAAAACTCATTCTTTTTTTTTAAATGGAAGGTAATATTTCAATGATATTTCTGTACAGTTGCCAATTAGGCAAACATCAGAGAAAGAACAAATGAAATATGGCAAATACAAGAAGAAATCAAAGAGAAAAGCATTTGGAAAGTCTTCAAGTTGTAGCATTTAGCAATAGTGAGGGGCTTCCTGCTCTTTTGAAATCAGTTTATTTGTTGATTTATTTCTCTTGCTATTATGGTTCATTCATTTCTCTCTTTGCATATTCCTTTTTTCCTACCTTTATTTCTAACTTTTTATCTTCACAAAGTCCCTTATGCTACATTTTTCAATTATCCTAATGAGGCTACCAGGATCTTTTGATTTATTCTACTTCCACTGAATGGTTAGGCTAATCTGTGACACCATAATGGACAAAATTCTGAAAATGAAAGCCAGGAAACCAGGGGACAGGTTTTTTTCCCAAAATCTTGTCCAAGTGCCAATATTAAAGTGGAGCTAAATGCCATCATATGAGATAAATATGACCAGGTAGCTAATCTCTGTGAACACAGCATATTTTAAGATTTGGTCAAAAATCATGACTATACAGTTGGTTTCAAGTAGTGAGAATCTCTTGATTTTTGAAGTGTCATAAGAGTACATTCTTAGGAGCATTAATGTAAGTTTGGCATATCTTGACCACTTAGTGAGGGCAGTACTAACTGTAACACGGACCATTTTCATTTTCTGGACAGACAAGACTGAGATAGGTAAACTAAAATGTGCACATGGGGAGAGGCTCTTAGTAGATGGAACAAGAATAACAACAACAACAACAACAAAACATGACAAATTATGTCAATCTTGCTTCTTCAGCTACAGATAAGTAGAACATTCATTGTATGCTTATAAATGATTAGACAAATTATTAATTAAAACGTCATCCACCTGAGGAACTTACACAATGTGCCCACAAATGATTAACAATCAGATTGTTTGACAAAGAGGAACATTCTGACCTCCAAGTACAAGGTGTTTCCCTAGGACTAGATCACCAAGATAGCATGATCAAAGAAATTGAATGCTTTCATGCTGAGGTCACCCTCTCTTAGACATGCTTGGACACCCTCTGGTGATAGAATGACAACATTCACAAGCCTTCGTTGGAATTAGTGTGTCACATTTCCTCTCATATTCTCATTTGATTTGGCAAATGAGAATATGAGAGGAAATGTGGCACCTCTAATCTGAGGCATTTAAGAGGTGCTGTGTTTTTCCTCTTTTTCATCACTCTCCTACTTTGCCTTGACAATCCTAGAAACCATGAAAAGTAGCCATCAGCAAATAAAGGGAAACACCTGACTGGCTGCACTGACTTGGTATATTAGTAATAAATTTTGATAATACTTAAGTCCTTGATGTTTTAAGGCTTACCTGTTATTAAAGTAAAGCCTAACTGATCCTGACAACTATATTTAGTACAATGTTGTGGTTCATACTTATGAAATGGTGGTTATGATGATTTATCATAATGTTCTGTGGGCTTATTAAAAGATGAAATGTATTTATTCCACCTCTATGTATAATTATCTCTATGAAAATGAGATCAGGAAAGTAATATATATTAGATATTTATTAGATTCTCTTGATTCACTGGATGTACATTTTAGGATGAGAGCAACAAATTTTTTTTTCATTTAGATATACTGCATTCTTTAATTTATGAAATGTCCTACCTAAATCACCATGTCTTTAGTCTAATTTTCAGAGATCTCTGTCTTAAACATTTAAGAAAATACAGTTTCATAAGATATGAAAAGTGATAGATGTGGAAGAAAGAAGAAATACAAGAAAGAGAAAAAAAGAAAAAGATTGTCTATGGTGTTATTTTACATTACATCCCTCAATAGACTACTTTAGTACTAATGAATATGTTCAAACATAATAAATAGTGAATCTAAAATTGCTGAGTATATTTAATGACTCAAACAATTTGGGAGCTGAGTAATGAATATAAAACACTTCAAAGTGTCAAAATTTTGATCTTCAGTCACAGTTTGACTACCTATTTCATTGGAACCCTTGGGAAAAGATCCAGGAAAAATGATGGTGCAAAGATAGGTCCCATAAGTAAAAGAGAGTTTTTCATTAAATTTTTTTTTTATTTTGTCAGGAAGTCTAACCTTGGTTTTCATAGATGAACTTCCAATGTACACATGACACAGTTATTATGATTGAAACCCTGCAACATTGTTGAGAACAGTGAATGAATTTGATATCCTCAAGGTGCACCCTTATTCAAGAAATTTAGGCCTGGGCTTAACAGAGAAACTAAACTATAAAAGTTCTCCTAAAACTCTAAAGATAAGCTTGACACCTGGAAAATAATCTCTTTGATGTGTATTGGTTTTTACTCTTTTATATTATACTATTAACATATTTTAAACATTTAAATTTATTGTGTTTCTTCATGTTATCCTGACTAAAAAATGGTTTTCTGTATCACAAAAATAAATATAAGTAACTCCAAAACTGTATAATATTAATCAAGTGTTTCTGTGACAATAAATATTTATTGTCTTTGGATTGGATAATCTCTCTTTGACTGTAGTTGGCCAGGTTTGGATTCAGGATAGTTCTATGTATCTCTCATTATAAAACTGAGGTGGAAAGAATAGCAGTTATTGGAAGCATGCTCTTTTCATGGTGCTTATCAGGAAAGCAAGTGGGCAATGGAAAAATGTTCTTGGATTTGCCACCATTTCCTCTCTGTTTGTCTGTCTGTTTAACTATCTATCTATATTCTGTTGGTCAAAGCAAGTATGTGAGCAAGATCAAAGTCAATGGGGTAGAGATGTATAGGGTACTCTATCAGATCACTGGTACATAGTTAGAATATTTGTGTTGTGTTATTCATTTGCTTTTATTATTATGTGTCCCGCCACTAAGGAAACATAACCAAATTAACCTTATAAGTTAATTTCCTTTAAAATTGTTGGAGGAGAATGTAGCTTTTTACCTATTAAAGGAGAATTCAAAATGATTTAAAAAGACTCATTTACAAATTAAAGCTAAGTGTAGTCATAAAGGTACACTTATCTATAATGATTCTGACTTGATTATTAATATGACAATTGAATTACAGTAGTGAAAATACCATTTAAATTTAAATTCATGTGCCACTTTAATCACTAACTCATATAACCATACTAGAGTTTATAAAAATATGTTGTCTTTCTGGGCATGATGGCACTTGTATACCTTTAACCCCAGGACCTCAGGAAGCTGAGGTAGGAAGTTTGCAAGTTTGAAGTCAGCCTCTGCAACTTAGCAAGATCCTCAGCAACTTATGGAAAAGTTGTCTCAAACTAAAAAGGACTGAAGTTGTAGCTCTCACCTCAGAGTTCAGTCTCCAGCAGGGATGTATATATGTATGTATGTGTGAATATGTATATGTATGTGTATATATAATGTAGCATATCACATAGATATTGACATTTGTAAATATTTAAATATTGTGTGTAACTGAAACTTAGTAATGATTTAGCAACAACTAAATAATAATAAGAATATCTGCCAAGAGAATAATTGTGCTTGAGTTTCATGATGGTTGCATGTATTGTCTGCATATTGAAATGTAAAATAGCCTATGTGTACCATTTAGTTTATATTATTTGTATTAGTTTTGGTAGGCAACACATTGCTCTCATTATTTCTCTGTATTTTCTCAAGAGTTCTTGGAGTCTGGTACTGTTGTTGTTCCCCTTATAAAAATGAACAGTCTTTCCTTAGAGATTAAGTGATTGGCTCTTGTTTCCTACAATTAATAATATAAGGTAGCTATATATGTATCATGTTTGGGATATCATCATGCCTATTTAATAATTTTGTTATCATATCTTTTATCTTAACAATTGTGTAAAATGAGCATAAATTATGTGAAAGTCAAATAGCTGAAACAAAAACTGTATTGTAATTAACTGTAACATTAAAAAGATTTTCTTTCACAGAAAACAGCAGGTTTTCTGGTGGGAATTTAGAGTATGTTAAGACTTTATTTTAAGAGAACCACCAGTTGTCAGCTTTGGCACGTCTTTTGGATAAAGATGGGCAAACTTGACTCACAAAGGAGCCATGAGGATGGTCTGAAAAGCAGCATGGTGCTGTGTTTATGAATTGAAAAACATTAATGCTGGCAAATAAATTACCATACTACTCAGAGTAACCCCCAAACTCTTTTTGATTCCCATAAAAATTCCAATGTCACTTTTAATAGAAATATAAAAAATACCCTAAATTTGTATGGAATTATAAAAAAAATAAATCCCCAAATAGCCAAAACAAACTTGAGAAATAAGATCTAAGTTGGAGGCATCATACTTTTCTATTTCAAATTCTACAACACAAAGCTTTTGTAACTAACACAGAGTGGCACTGAAATAAACACAGACATAGAGACCAATTAAACAGAATAGAGAGCCCAGAATTAAAGAAACCATACATACAAGGTGCACTAATTTTTGACAAGACTGCTAAGAATATTAATTGGGAATTGGATCTTCAATAAATGGTGTGGGAAAAGCAGATGTCCAAGTGCGAAATAATGAAATTGGACCTGAACTTCTACAAATTACACAAATAAACCCCAAAGGGATTAAAACATAATGTAGATTAGAAATCATAAAACTTCTAGGAGAAAACAGGCAACAGGCTCTTAAACATTGGTCTTATCAATGATTATGTGAAGACAGCAAAAACACAAGCAAAAAATAAACAAGTGGGGTGGCATTAAACTAATGAGCTTATGTGCAGAGCAGAAAGCAATCAACAAACTGAAAAATGACCTGGAGAAAATATTTACAAACCATAAATACCATAAGGGATTAATATTCAAAATGTATTAAGAACTCAGACAACTCAATAGCAAGAAAACTGACAACCCTATCAGAAAATGAACAGCTGGGCACAGTGACACATCCATAATCCCAGAAGCTTGGGAGGCTGAGACAGGAAGATCATGAGTTCAAAGCCAGCCTCAGCAAAGGCGAGGCGCTAAGCAACTCAGCAAGACACTGTCTCTAAATAAAATACAAAATAGGGCTGGGGATGTGGCTTAGTGGTTGAGTACCTCTGAGTTCAATCCCTGTAATGAAAAAACAAAACAAAACAAAACAAAACAAAAAACTGGACAAAAGACGTGAACAGGCTTTTTTCCAAACAAGACTTACAGTTAGCTAATATGCATATCAAAAGGTGCCCAAATCAGTAATGGTGAGGCGAATGAAATCAAAACTACAATAGGATAGGAGATTCTGCCATTTATAACAGCATGATGAAACTCAAGGGCACTTTGTTAAAGGAAATTAGTCAGACACAGAAAGAAAAATACTGCATGATTGCACTTACATAAGGACTCTCAAAAATAAAGAGAAGGAGGAGAAGGGGAAGGCAAAGGAGGAGACGAAGAAAAGGAAGTCATCAATACATAGAATAAAAGAATTACCAAGAGAGCGTAATGGAGGAGGAAATATTGACACGTAAAAGTACTTTTTCAAAGATATGTGTGATGAATAAGTCTAAGGATCTAATTTTCAACATGGGAATTATATTCCCTTGTATCTTGGGCATTTCCTCAGAAAGTAGGTTTAAGGTGCTCTTACCATGAAAAGTGATAACAGTGTGAGATGATGGATTTGGTAATTTGTTTGACTATAGCAACTATTTTACTATGTATAAGTAGAACAAAAATACTATTTTGGAGATTTCAAATATGCAATAAATATTGTAATGAGAACTAATCTCATAATCTATTAGGATGGTTATTCTAACAAAAGTGTTTGTGGGAATGTGGTAAAAATGGACTTCTTGAAGGCTGTTGGGAATACAAATTGGTACAGTCATGTTGGAAGACAGTATTTAGGATCCTTAAAAATTAAAAAATAGAGCTAATATAACCAGCAATCCCTCTTTTTTGTATACCTCAGTGAGTATATGTACTCCTCTGCTCCTCTGTTCACTGTAGCATTAGTCACAGTAGCCATGGTGAGGTAATAACCTTAGTGCCCACTGATGGATAATGGCTAAAGAACATGTGGCATATGTGTATGTACATGCATACTCCAATATTTCTCATTCTTTAAAAAGAAGAAGATCCTGATATTTGTGACAACATTAATGAACCTGTGGAACATTATTATAGGTGAAAAAAGGCAGACACAAAACAAAAATGCTCCATGATTTCACTTATATATGTAATCTAAAAAGCATTGAATACATAGAGACAGATGCAGAGGGAAAACGGGAAGATGTAAGTTGAAGGGTTTGAAGTTTAATTATGTAAATGATTGAATTCTAGAGATCAAATACACAGCATGGAAATCATGTTAATAATACTGTATTGTATTGTACACTGGAAATGTACACAGACAAACACACACAGATAAAAGAACACAAGCCATTTTCATGATAGGATTTTCAAAGTGATCTGAGGTTACAGAATAGTATAAATTCAGTGTATCACACAGAAACTGAAATGCCACTGAGAATGTTTAATATTAGCAACAAAAAATAGGAAAAGGGAAATTATCAAAAATACTTCCTCTATATCATCTGCACTCAATAAGTAGCACATCAGATTCTAGTTTAATTTTTCTCCATGACAAATATACTCAAGTAATTGAATTTCTCCATTTGATGGAACTAAAAATTTTATCCATGTTGAAATTTGCAATTCTGGCTTTTCATTATGTAAATTTATATTCCTGAAGTGTCTCAGGATAAAATATAATTTTTATTGCTTCAAACATTGCAAAGAGGATCCAGATCTTGCTGTTAATGTATAATGTATTGTTTATAGAATTTCAGATTATAAGGAAAATTTATTTACCACAAATATTGTGATGATTCCTTTGCAAACAATATTTTTTAAAAACAAATCATAATTGATCTATTATATTTATTAAGGATATCTTAAGTAATAAATTGAGAGCTTTCAGGATACATTTTATGTAACTACACATTTTGGTAATTGCATTTGTGCGCTACAGATGCAGTGACCTTTCACTTATCTTCATTGATCGCCTGATACATAAGCATGATCCAGCTGAAGCCTCCTTCATCCTGAATACTGCATTTGCCACTAATCTCAAACCCTATTAACTTTTAAAAATGGTATTGTAGTAATGTGATGAGCAGTTATTAAAACATAATTGGATAATAATGGCAAGCTTTCCTTTTTAATTGTTTTCTCAACTTTATATGGTTGTATAGAACTTTAGATATTACAATCAAGTTATTGGGATGAAAGGTCATTTTCAATGTCATCTGGTCCTGAGAGTTATAGCTGTATTTTACTAGCAGAATTCTTATTTATTTTCAAATAAAATTGTATATGGAACTCTGATAATAAAAGAGATAGAAAGTATACCAGCTGCTCTTTAAGAGAAGGAAGCAATCATAACCTGCAGCAAGACAGTGCAGGCTACCCAGAGCACAGTTTTATGACTATTGATCTGGCTAATTTCCTCAATATGCTCAAAATCTCTACTAAATCCCTGCTTTTTTTTTTAACATTTCCTACAATAACCATCCAGATATTTAAAGACAATAAAGCTCTATGACCTACATCAATCTGAGAAGAAAATAAATTTGACTTGTTTTCAAATTTCCCTTCTAGAGAAGTAAAATACTTTCTAGCCCTTGCTATGATCTCTGTAGGTGAAACTGTGTTTAGGAGACAGTGCACAGTCACATTTCTGATAATGGAACAAAAAGAAACCATATGGGAAAAGCTAGATGATATTCAGTTTCTGATCTAAGCTGTCACAGGAAAATATAAGAGTTTAATATTTCCAAGTCCTTGGAATTACACAGAGATATATATTTAAAAAAAAATAGCCTCAGAGCAAGGGGAACTGAAATGGTGGATAAGACAAAACATTGGAAGACAGAAAATAAATCCAAAGATAAAATATAACTTTGTGTTAATTATAGTAATATGTGTATATATTGCACCTACTCTCAGAACTATCAGCCTAGCCATAAGAGCCTACTGGACTCTGAAATAATAATATAGCTGTCAACAACTATATCTGCCACAATTTGTTTGCGGTAGTGACTGATTTTTGAATTCTTAGCCTAATAGTATTTGGTTCACAGACTAGTACTGTTAATCCTGTTTTTCAATCTGCAGTAGTACCATTTCTGAAAGCAGAATATTTCCTATCTATCCTCTACTGGCCTTCACTTTTTAGTATTTTTTTTTCAAGATATTAGAGGCATTGAGTTCTGTTCTGTTATTTTAAATATTTTCAGTCTAAGGACGTGAAATTAGATTTTAGCTTAGACTGAGAAAAATACACAGAACTAGTTAAATTTCCAATGTATAAGAATTTATAAACAGCAAGAAGCAGTAAGATTCAAGAAAGAGGGGGAAGACAAGAAAAGCTTAGTGGTTGGGTAGATCCTTGCCAAGTGGTTGGTAGAAATGGCAATATTCTCTCTTCAATTACCCAAAACACAGTGTTTACTCTGATAAACTCTACTGAGCAATAAGCGATTATTTTATTGCTATTAAAGGACTAGTGTGGTAGCTGATGTGACATTTTCCAGGTATAAGAAATTTACAGAGAGCATTTGCTGATCAGATCTTCTGAAATTTAAAGGTTGTCTATCATGTGATGTTACTATCTTGATTTCTGGCAATGACCTATAGCTAAAGATCTCCAGGAATGAACCAGCAGTTGAACAAGTTGTATTTATTCCTTCCTGCAGTGAGGAAGAACAAATAGCATGTGAAATGCTCACTGTCTAATAAGAGGATATTAAAGGAAACTATTATAGGATTTAGGTTTCATCATAATGATATGACGGAGAGTCGGAGGAAGCTACAACACACAAAATGGTCAATAACAGAAAGTAGAGATAATTTTATGATGAAATAAAGTAATGAATGCTACTCATTTAAAAAGAGTGGGGATGTTTGTTATTTTGTCCAGTGACCTGGCTTTTGTCCAGGCTTAGACAAAGTTCTGAAGTGTCCTTGCTTTGTCTCATTTGAATGTACTCTTAGAGTAACATTGAATGTACCTGATATTTTGTGAAATTGTTTTTTTCTTTTTTAAAATTTTTTATTCTACTTTGTTGTATGTGACAGCCAGCAGAATGCATTACAATTTATATAACATATGGAGAACACAATTTACATCTCTCTGCTTGTATATAAAATATATTCACACCATTTGTGTCTTTTTTATACATATACTTAGGGTAGTATGTCTATCTCATTCCTCCATCTATTTTTTACCCCTTGCCCCCTCCCTCCAGATCCTTCCTCTTTTTCCTGTCTACAGTTTGTCTAATCCTTCCATGCTCCCTGTCCCAACCCCACTATGAATCAGCCTCCTTATATCAGAGAAAATATTCCACATTTGGTTTTCTGGGATTGGCTAACTTCACTTAGCATTATATTCTCCAACTCCATCCATTTATATGCAAATGCCATGATTTTATTCTCTTTTATTGCTGAGTAAGATTTCACTTTTTATATGATACCACATTTTCTTTACCATTCATCTATTGAAGGGCATCTAGGTTGGTTCTACAGTTTAGCTATTGTGAATTGTTCTGCTATAAACATTGATGTGACTGTGTCCCTGTAGTATTTTGTTTATTAAATCCTTTGGGTATAGACTGAGGAGTGGGATAGCTGGGTCAAAGGTGGTTCCTTTCCATGTTTTCCAAGGAATCTCCATACTGCTTCCATATTGGCTGCACCATTTTGCAGTCCCACCAGCAGTGAAAGAGTATATCTTTTCCTTCACACCCTCATCAACATTTATTGTTTGTATTTTTAATAGCTGCTATTCTGACTGGAGTAAGATGAAATATTAGAGTAGTTTTGATTTGCATTTTTCTAATTGCTAGAGATGTTGAACATTTTTTCATATGTTTGTTGATTGTTTGTATATACTCTTCTGAGAAGTGTCTGTTCAGTTCCTTGACTCATTTATTGATTGGTTTATTTGCTTTTTTGGAGTTTAGTTTTTTGAGTTCTTTATATACCCTAGAAATTAGTGCTCTATCTAATGTGCAAGTGGTAAAAATTTGCTCCCATTCTGTAGGCTCTCTATTCACCTCACTGATGTTTCTTTTCTGAGAAATAGCTTTTAGTTTCAATTCATCCCATTTATTAATTCTTGATTTTAATTCTTGTGCTATAGGAATCTTGTTAAGGAAGTAGGAGCCTAATTCAATATGATGAAGATTTAGGCCTACTTTTATTTCTATTAGACGCTGAGTCTCTGGTTTAATTCCTAGGTCCCTGATCCACTTTGAGTTGAGTTTTGTGCATGGTGAGAGATAGAAGTTTAGTTTCATTTTGCTGCATATGGATTTCTGTTTTCCCAGCACCATTTGTTGAAGAGGCTATGTTTTCTCCAATGTACTTTTTTTGGCGCTTTTGTCTAATATAAGATAACTTTAGTTATGTGAGTTAGACTCTGTGTCCTGTATTCTGTACCATAGTTCTACCTGTCTGTTTTGATGCCAATATCATGCTGTTTTTGCTGCTATTGCTCTGTAGTACAATTTAAGGTCTGGAATAGTGCTGCCAGGTGGTGATGCTTTACTCTTCTTGCTAAGAATTACTTTAGCTATTCTGGGTCTCTTATTTTTCCAGAAGAATTTCATGACTGCTTTTTCTATTTCTATGAGGAATGTCATTGGGATTTTGATTGGATTTTCATTAAATCTGTATAGTGCTTTTGATAGTATGGTCATTTTAACAATATTAATCCTGCTTATCCAGGAACAAGAAAGATCTTCCCATCTTCTAAGATCTTCTTTAATTTTTTTTTCTGTAACATTCTTTAGTTTTCATTGTAGAGGTCTTTCACCTCTTTTGTTAGATTGATTCCCAAGTACTTTATTTTCTTTTGAGGCTATTGTTAATAAATGGGGTAGTTTTCCTCATTTCCTTTACAGAGGATTTGTCAATGATATACAGAAATGCCTTTCATTCATGGGTGTTGATTTTGTGTCCTACTACTTTGCTGAATTAATTTACTAGTTCTAGAAGTTTTCTGGTAGATTTTTTTTGGGGGTTTTCTTGGTACAGAACCACATTGTTGGCAAATTGTGCTAATTTTAGTTCTTTTCTTTCCTATCTGTATCACTTTAATTTCTTTCATCTGTCTAATTGCTCTGGACAGTGTTTCAAGAACTATGTTAAATAGAAGTGGTGAAAGAGGGCATCCCTGCCGCAGTCCGGCTGCAGCAAAATAACCGGGGGTGACAAGCAACTTGTATAGATTGATACAGCAGGAGTGGGAGCCGTTTATTGTAGGACCAGAGGGGTATATATACATTCCACACAGCTTATCTTAATTAACATAAACTATGCCAGGCGCCATCCTGACTTGTTAACAGACTCTAACACATCCCTATCTTGTTCCAGTTTTTAGAGGGAATGCTTTCAATTTTTTTCTCCATTTAGAATGATGTTGGCCCGGGGCTTAGCATAGATAGCTTTTACAATGTTGAGACATGTTCCTGTTATCCCTAGTTTTACAGTGTTTTGAACATGAAGCGTTGATGTATTTTGTCAAATGCTTTTTGTGCATCTATTGAGAAGATAATATGGTTCCTCTCTTTAAGTCTATTGATGTGATGAATTATATTTTTTGATTTCTCTATGTGGAACCAAACTTGCATCCCTGGGATGAATCCCACTTGATTGTGGTTCATGATCTCTTTGATATATTTTTGTATTCTATTTGACAGAATTTTATTGAGAATTTTTGCATCTATGTTCATTAGAGATATTGATCTGAAATTTTATTTTTTTGATGTGTTTTTGCCTGGTTTTGGAATCAGGGTAATATTGGCCTCATAGAATGAGTTTGGAAGTGCTCCCTCTTTTTCTATTTCCTGAAATAAATTGAAGAGTATTGGTATTATTTCTTCTTTAAAGTTCTTGTAGAACTCAGCTGTATTTCCATCTGGTCCTGTGCTTTTCTTGGTTGGTAGACTTCTGATGGTGTCTTCCATTTCATCGCTTGAAATTGATTGTCTATATTCTGTATATCATCCTGATTCAATTTGGGCAAATCATATGACTCAAGAAATTTGTCAATTCCTTCAATACTTTCAAGTTTTATGAATTTTTTTAACAGAAGAATGAAATGGCCTAGCTGTGTCAAACCAGCTTCTGAATGTGTCAGAGGTATACTCAAGCTCACTCTCTGGCCCTTAAATCTCCCTCTTTCTTTGTGTTTTTTTTTTTAATATTTTTCAGAATTTTCTGAGTAAGGAAAACTTAGTTATAGCCTATATATCATACATATAATTTTCATAAGCTATGAAAATTGTATAAATCTATATACGTGTCACTTTATGAATATGCAGAAGTGAAGAAATTTATCCCACATAAATACAAAATTATTTGACACAATTACAAATATTATTAACTTTGAGTATGCCATTTTTATGATCTCTTTCTTTTACTGACCAAAAATAATTCTTAGTGCTAAAAATTTCTTCACATCTGAAAATATATGTTATAATAGTAGTTGTTCACAATTGATTGAATTAGCAAAATTTATATTCGTATTATTTTGATAAACATCTAACACTTTAGTCAATGCCCTATGTATTGATAATGATAAATATTATATACAGTATACATTATTATTTTTGATTGAGTCATCTGTCTTAAATCATTGTAGTACAATGTACAAAAAGGTTTAAATGACTCTACAAATATTTCTACATTTTTTATCAGAAGCAATATTTTTCTGTTTTCTTTATTTTCTCTTCTTTACCTTTTCACATATTACCATTTTAAAAGTTACATTAATTCTTATAAGAATTTTAAGTTAAGCCCCGCCGACCAGCAGACTCCTGCCAGAGCACAGGCTTAGACCACCTCCATCTTGGGTCACTGCTGCCATCATCATAGCCCTCCCCATGCAGGAGCCTCCACACTGGGACAATAGATAGGGCCTGAGGGCATCTGCAGCTTGGAATAGGCATCCCACACTTTCAGCCCCATCTCTCAAAGTGGTTGCATCCATCTTGGGACACTCCCACTGGTATCTTGAGTTACATCTGCTATTGCCACCACCACCTTAAGTTGCAGTAGCACTCATCATGGAACACTGGTTGGGGACTAGAAGCCCAATACCAAGGTGAGGTACAGGTAATCTGCAGGGACACTACAAGATTATAAGATAGAAACCATAATACCTAGATCCACACAGCAAGAAAAGAAGACACATAGACAACATGAAAAAACAAGGGAAGAGAGTGCCCCAAACAAACCAAGATACTACAATAGTAGAATCCATGGACAATGCAGTTGATGAAATGTCAGAGGAGGAGTTCAGAATGTTCATAATTAATAGGATCTATGAATTAAAAATGACCTAAGTGAGCAAATGTAGGCAATCATTGATCACACCAACAAAGAGATAAGGGAGAAAATACAAGTAGCAAAAGATTACTTCAAGAAAGAGATAGAAATTCTGAAAAAAAAAATCAGAAATCCTTGAAATTCAGGAAACAATAAATGAAATAAAAATCTCAATAGAAGTCATCACCAAAAGACTAGGTCACTTGGAAAACAGAATGTCATATAATGAAGACAAAAGATACAATCTTGAAAATGAAGTTGACAAAACAGTGGAGATGGTAAGAAACCATGCATAGAACATCCAAGATCATGGGATAGCATCAAAAGAACAAATCTAACATTTACTGGGATAGAGAAAGGCCCAGAGTTTCAAACAAAAGGAACACAAAATCTCTTCAATGATACAATTTCAGAAAATTTCCCAAACATGAAATGAATTAAAAAATCAAGCTCAAGAGTCTTACAGGACACCAGATGTACAAAATTACAACAGGTATATACCAAGGCACATTATAATAAAAATGCTTAGCATACTGAATAAGGAAAGAATCTTAAAGGCTGCAAGAGAGAGGAAACAGAATACATATAGGGGGATACCAATTTGGATCTCAGCAGATTTTTCAACTCAGACCCTTAAAGTAACCGAATCCTGGAACAACATATACCAAGCTCTGAAAAAAAATGGATATCAACTAAGAATCTTATATCCAGCAAAATTAAGCTTCTAATTTGATGACAAAATTAAAATCTTTCATGATAAACAAAAGTTAAAATAATTTACAGTGAGAAACCCTGCACTACAGAGCATTCTCAGTAAAATATTATTGGAGGAGGAAATAAGAAACCACAATGAAAATCAGCAAAGGGAGGAACTACACTAAAGGAAAGTCCAATCAAAAGAGAAAACAAGTCAAGTTAAAAACCAAAAATAAATGTTCAGGAACACTAATCATATAACCCTGAATATATGGACTAAACTCGTCAATTAAAAGACATAGACTGACAAGTTGGATTAAAAAAATAAAAATCTAAACATGTGCTACTTTCAAAAGACTTATCTCACAGGAAAAGACATTAACAGACTAAAGGTGAAAGGGTGGGAAAAAAAAATGTATCACTCACATGGACCATTAAAACAAGTAGGGTTTCCATTCTCATATCAGAAATGTGGACTTCAAACCAAAGCTAGTGAAAGGGGATAAAGAAGGATATTTTATACTGCTTAGGGGATTTATATATCAACAAGTCATAACAATCATAAAATTCAATGTCCCAAATAATGGGGCATCTATGTATATCAAACAAACCCTTCCCAACTACAAGAACCAAATAGACCACAACACAACAATACTGGATGACATCAATACACCTCTTTCACCACTGGATAGATCTTCCAAACAAAAACTAAACAAAGAAACTATAGAACTCAATAAAATAATCAATAATTTGGAATTAACAGACATACATAGAATATTCTATTCATCTATGAAGAAATAACACTTTCTTCTCAGCAGCAAATGGATACTTCTCCAAAAGAGACATATGTTATGCCACAAAACAAATCTTAGCAAATACAAAAAAAATAGAGATACTACCCTGTATTCTATCTGACCATAATGGAATAAAATTAGAAATCAATGATAAAATAAAAAGTAAAAGCTACTACAACACGTGGAGACAAATTAACACACTAATGAATGACACATGAATAACAGAAGACATCAGGGAAGAGATTAAAAAATTCTTAGAGGTAAATGAGAACACAGATACAATTTATCAAAATCTCTGGGACACTATGAAGGCAGTGCTAAAAGGAAAGTTCATTGCATTAAGCTCATTCATTAAAAGAATAAAAAAAATCACTTGACAATACATCTCAAAGCCCTAGGAAAAAAAGAACAAACTAACAACAAAAGTTGTAGAAGACAGGAAATAATTAAAATCAGGGCAGATATCAATGAAATTGAAACAAACAAAAAATTCAAAAAATTGACAAAACAAAAAACTTGTTTATGAAAAAAACAAATAAAATTGACAAACCCTTAGCCACTCTAATGAAAGAAGGCAAGAGAAAACTCAAATTACTAAAATTAGTGATGAAAAAGGAAATATCATGACAGACACTATTGAAATACAGAAAACAATTATTAACTATCTTGAAAATAAATACTCCAGTAAAATAGAAAACCTTGAAAACATCAACTGATTTCCAGAGGCATGTGATCAACTGAAACTGAGCCAGGAGGACATACCCAATTTAAATTTCAACCAAGGAAATAGAAGATGACATCAAAAGCCTACCAACCAAGAAAAGCCTGGGACCAGACAGATTCACACCTGAGTTTTACAAGACCTACAAAGAAGAATTAATACCAATATTCCTTAAATTATTCCAAGAAATAGAAAAGGAGAGAACACTTCCAAACTCATTCTATGAAGCTAGTAACATCTTGATACAAAAACCAGGCAGAGACACATCAAGGAAAGAAAATTTCAGACCAATATCCCTGATAAACATAGATGCAAAAATTCTCAATAGGGCTGGGGATGTGGCTCAAGCGGTAGCGCACTTGCCTGGCATTCGTGCCGCCTGGGTTGGATCCTCAGTACCACATACAATCAAAGATGTTGTGTCCACTGAAAACTAAAAAATAAATATTAAAAATTCTCTCTCTCTCTCTCTCTCTCCCTCCCTCTCTCACTCTATCTTTAAAAAAAAATTCTCAATAAAATTCTGACAAATTGGATACAAAATCATATTCAAAAAATAGTGTGCCATGATCAAGTTGGAATCATTACAGGGATGCATGTTTGGTTCAGCATACAGAAATCAATAAAAGTAATTCATCACATCAATACACTTAAAGAATCATATGATTATATCAATTTATTCATAGAATGAATTTGACAAAATATAGCACCCTTTCATATTCAAAACACTAGAAAAACTAGGGATAGTAGGAAAATACCTCAACATTGTAAAAGCTATCTATGCTAAACCTAAGGCTAATATCATTCTAAATGGAGAACAATAGGAAGCATTCCCTCTAAAACCTGGAACAAGACAGGGATGCCATCTTTTACCACTTCTATTCAACATAGTCATTGAAGTTCTAGCCAGAGCAATTAGACAGACATAAGGAATTAAAGAGATATGAATAGGAAGAGAAGAACTCAAACTATTATTATTCCAAATGACATGACTTAAAGGATCCAAAAAACTCCACCAGAAAACTGCCAGATTTAATAAATGAATTTAACAAAAGAGTAGGATATAATCTCAGTACTCATAAATCAAATGCATTTCTATATGTTAGTGTTGAATCCTCTGAAAGAGAAATTAAGAAAACTACCCCATTCACAATAGCCTCAAAAAATAAAATACTTGGGAATCAATTTTTAAAAAGATGTGAAAGACCTCCGTACTGAAAACTTCAGAACACTAAAGAAAGAAATTAAAGAAAACCCTAGACGACGGAAAGATCTCCCATGCTCTTGGATAGGCAAAATTAATATTGTCAAAATGAGCATATTACACAAAGCGCTATGCAGATTCAATGCAATTCCAATTAAAATCCCAATGTCATTCCTTGTAGAAATAGAAAAAGCAACCGTGAAATTTATTTGGAAAAATAAGAGACCTGGAATAGCCAAAGCAATCCTTAGCAAGAACAGTGAAGCAAGAGACATCACAATATCATACCTTAAACTATACTACAAAGCTATAAAAATAAAAGTGGTATGGCATTGGCAACAAAATAGACATGTAGACCAATGGTACAGAATAGAAGAAACAGAGACAAATCCACTTAAGTACAGTTATCTCATTCTAGACAAAGGAGCCAAAAACATACATTGGAGAAAAGATAGCCTCTTCAACAATTGTTTCTGGGAGAATTGGAAATCCATATGCAGCAAAAGGAAACTAAACCCCTATATCTCACCATGCACAAAACTCAAATCAAAGTAGATCAAGGACTTAGGAGTTAAACCAGAGATGGTGCACCTGATAGAGGAAAAAGTAGGTTTACATCTTCATCACATCATATTAGGCCTTGACTTTTTAAACAAGATTCCTAGAGAACAAGAAATAAAATCAAGAATTAATAAATGGGATGAATTTGAACTAAAAAGATTCTTCTCAGCAAAGGAAACAATCAAGGAGGTCAAGAGAGAGCCTACATTTTAGAAGCAAATTTTAGCCACATGCATGTCATATAGATAACTAATCTCCAGGACAAAAAACTTAACACGAAGAAACCATACAACCCAATCAGTAGATGGACTAAGAAGCTGAACAAACACTTTGTAGAAGAAGATATATAATTTATCAACAAATAAGTGAAAAAATTATTCAAAATCTCTAGCAATTAGAGAAATGCAAATCAAAACTACTCTAAGATTTCATCTCATGCCAGTCAGAATGGCCGTTATAAAGAATACAAACAACAATAAATGTTGTTGAGGATATGGGTGAAAAGGCACACTCATACATTGCTTGTGGGACTGTAATTTGGTGTAACCACTCTGGAAATCAATATGGAGATTCCTTAGAAAACTTGGAATGGAACCACATTTGACTCAGCTCTCCCACTCCTCAGTCTATACCCAATGGACTTAAAATCAGCATACTGTAGTAACATAGCCACATCAATGTTCATAGCAGCTCAATTTACAATAGCTAAACTGTGGAAACAAACTAGAATGCCATTTAATAAATGAATGCATAAAGAAATTGTGATATAGATACACACACAAACACACACACAATGGAATATTACTCAGAGTTAGAAGAGAATGAAATTATGGCATTTGTAGGTAAATGGATGGAGTTGGAAAATATCATGCTAAGTGAAGTAAGCCAATCCCCCCAAAACAAAGGCTGAATGTTCTCTCTGATAAGTGGATGCTGATCCATAATGGGGGGGGGGCATGAGAAAAATGGAGGAAGTGTGATTGGGCAAAGGAGAAGAAGGTGGGGAGAGGTATGGGGGCATAAAAGATGGTGTAAAGAGATGGACATTATTATCCTAGGTACATGTATGACTGCATATATGGTACTATGCTGCATCGTGTACAATTAGAGAAATGAAAAGTTATGCAGCAATTGTGTATAATGAATCAAAATGCATTCTCCTGTCATATATACTGGACTAAAATAGATAAATTAATTAAAAAGACAAGATCTGACTAAAGGAAATTAAAATAAAAGCAACAGTCTCCACAATGTATGGAAATTAACCAGTGCTAGAACAAGTGCTTCATGTGCTGTACTAATTTCTTACATTTTGTAACAAATTGCCACAAATTTAGTGCTTTCAAATAGCTTGTATTTATTGTACCCTCATTCTTTTTGTGTGTGTGTGGGGTATACTGGGAATTAAACTCAGGAGCACTTGACCACTGAGACACATTTCCAGCCCTATTTTGTGTGTTATTTAGAGACAGATTCTTCTTGAATTTTTTGCTGTGGAAGGCATAGAGACTCATTTTGTATATCTCCTGCCCTGGCCTATATTGACTAATTTCTCAGGACGGTTTTGTTTCTTTTATTAGAGAATGGTATTAATAAACAAGGTCTGAATGCTGAATGTGATCACTGCTAATAAGATGCCATTGCTTCTCTACTCTGCCAGGTGAAAGAGCAAGGAAATATATATGTGAATGTGAACACATATTTTGTTATATTAAAAAAAATCTATAAATGCATCTCCATGTGTCCAGAAGTATTTGTTAAGACAAACATTAATTCATATTAATGTTTCAAACTCTAATTTGCTACCACATTGATAATTGTATAGCATTTCCTTCTGCTTATCTCTAGATTCCTACACCAATAGAAGAAAACCTGGCTCCCAACATCTGCAATCTGTTTATTTAATTTCCTATTGTAGTTTTAACTAGAATTTTAATCCTGGTTGAAGCAGTGTGAGAAACAACCTTTTCATCAATGCATATGTTCATTTACTTTTGCCTCTGATTTCATAGAAGCCACTTATTTCCATATTTATTGAGTACAGTGCTTATGTTTACTTATTTTTATCTCTTGTCATTAGAAACTACTCATTTCAAAACTTACTAAATTAAAAAACTTTATTCTTCACCAACTTTCTTCAACACTGCTATTTCTTGAAAGTTTAATATGGATAAATTCTTCTCTCATACTATTCAGTCTTCAGATCTTCTGTATTCCTAAATATTTTTAAAATTTGCATTCATTAAGTTTCAGTTTTTGTTATTAAAACTTTAAGATTTTTACAAATGGCAGTTTCATCTCATCTTTGCTGTATCAAAAAGTATAGTTCATTTCTCTTAAAAATCCCCTGCGTTTTACTTATTCTACCCTTCTCTCATGCTACTAAATTCTTCGTTAAACCCTGAAGATTTAATGATTGCCATAACTTATTGTTTTTCTTTTCAATAATGTCAGGTAATTGAAATGATATAGTAAATCTCCTTTTCAAATTTCCTATTTTTTTTTTTTACTCACGTATATATGCATTGAAGCTTCATGTTAGTCCTTCCATGGCTTGAAAGACCATTTTTTTTTTTTTACTAAATAACATTCCATCATACAGAAGTAGTACAATTTATCCATTTGACTTCTGCAGAATGTCTTTACTGCTTATGGTTGTGAATGGTTTAGAAAAAAAAAACAGCTTAAATTACCATTTGTAGATTTATGCATTGATTTGAATTTTAAAGTCATTGCCTAGGAGAGTTATTGCTGGATTACAAGGCAAAATAAGTTTTTAGATTTGTAAGAAACTGTCAAATTGTCTTTTTCTATTTTGCATTCCCACTAGGAATAAATGAAAATTACCATAGCTCCACATAATTATAAGAATCAAGAATTTAGTGTGGTGAATTTTTTGGATCTTCACAATACTGATGGATGTGTGCTGCTTTCTCATTGGTGTTTTAATTTGAAATTTCCCAATGACAAATTACATTAATAACTTAATCATATGATTATTTATCATTTGTAGATTTTCTCTGAAGGGTATTGCTCCAGATCTTTGCCCAATTTTTCATTGAGTTATCATATTGTTGAGTTTTAATTGTTCTTTGTAAAATTTAAATACATATTCTCAATAAGAAATTGTTTTCCAACTATTTTCTTAGTCTTTTGCTCTTTGATTCAAATAAAGGAATCTTTTCCAAAGATTTTAATTTTTAAACAGTTCATCTTGTCAATGTTTTTTTTTCATTAATCATTCTTTTTGTGATTCTGCACTATCTTTTGATTATTGGTGTCCATATTTCCAATAAAGTAGTTTATAGTAACTAAAATATTTTTTAATTATCTGTTTTTTCAATTGTATAACTAACAGTTTGAAACAAGTGTATAAATAAACTACATATTATAGAGTACTATACATATTTAAAACCTTCTAATAAATACATAAGTAATGACAAATTTTATATTTTACATAGAATCAACTTATGGGTTCAAAATGCATAAGCAATGGAGAAATGAATGTTATATATATATATATATATATATATATA
>NW_026000026.1:59524312-59542623 GCF_001458135.2 Marmota marmota marmota | reverse complement strand
ATCTGCAAATAGTGATAATTTAAGTTCTTCTTTTCCTATTTTGATGCCTTTAATTTCTTTCGTCTGTCTAATTGCTCTGGCCAGTGTTTTGAGAACTATGTTGAACAGAAGTGGTGAGAGAGGGCATCCCTGTCTTGTTCCAGTAGACCTTAATTTGAGTGGACTAGACCAGAGAACATGTTGTCTGATATATCAAGTAAATTGAAGCATCTGTTTAACTCCAATTATTCTAATAAATAGTTTTCTTAATAACCTATGTACAATAAAATAACATAAATTAATAGACAAAAAAATGTCCATTAGGGTTTCATAGTCAATAGACATTTTTGGTTTCAGGGATTATACCAATAGGCACTTAACTGAGCTAGTATTCACCCCCACCCTTTTATTTTATGAGACAGAGTCTCACTAAATTGCATAGAGCTTCCCCTAAATTGCTGAGGCTGATCTTGAGCTTGTGATCCTTCTGTCTCAGCCTCCCAAATTGCTAGAATTATAGGAATGCACCCACTGTGCCTGGCTCATTTGATATTTTTATGGTTTTAGGTCACACTTGAATTAAAATACTATGTTTAATTTAGAAAAAAAGAACCTCCCAGAAATATAATTACCCACTTTTATGAAAATCACAAAGAAGGAAGTCAATATCCTTATTTGTTGGACTTATAATTCTTACTGGAATTATGATTTTTGTCATTGTTTATTTTCTGATAGCCTTAAGCAACAAATAGATTTTAATTTGCCATAAACTTTACAATAAACTTTTGGAAGCGTGTATTTTTCAATGTATTGTGTTCATGTTATATAACCCCAATACTGAAGTTCTAACACTCTTTATTATATAATCAGGATTATTGTCATGACTCATATGTAAATGGAGTTAATAAAAATGTAATCCTTTCAATTTAGGGGTGGGAAAATGAGAAGATTTGCAGTAAATAGACATGAAATTTTCTTTTAGTCATTCATTTAAAGTTTCTAATGACTGTTGCTAGAATAGAAAACAGGAGGTATTAACTACAAAATTATTGAAGGCTACATTTAAAAAAATGACATGCAATAATAACTTTAAATTATTGTAATCTCCTTCATTCCCGAGGGATTATAAATCTTAACATCAATGAAACCCAGACTTCTTTATTCTCTCAATATAAATAATAATGTATTCTGGATGAGTAGGCGAGTGGATATTTGTAAGACTATTTAAGTGCTTTGATTTACTGTACTCAATGAGCTCATAAAAGCACAGAAGACAAGTGAAGGTAAACAGCATGAAACCGATATGATAATTTAGCACTGAGTTTTTCTCTAAGAGTTAGAAGGATATACACAGTTTTGTGTTAATAATAAACACTGCCTTTTTTAAAAAATGAAATGTCTCTATTAAAAGCAAGCAGTTTCTTGGTGACTGACAAGGAAAGGACTGAAGTTGTTTTAACTGTCTTTTGAATGCATTAATATGAACATTGAAGATGTGAAATACATTCTTGCTTTTTCTTCTTTGAGATTTTTTGAGAAAATTACAAGTGTTCTCTTTCAGTACACAGTGAATAGAATGTGGATTCATACATCCAGAGATTGGATCCATGATTCATTTCCACCAGCATTTATTTTTGTAGCAAAAATTTGAATTCATCAGTTTGGGATAGGATAAGTCTGATAAAATACCCACTCTCTAGGAATTATTTAAGAGTTCCTTAAAATTGTCAAATGGAGACTCTTTACAATTAAACAAATGTAGACCTCTGACATGATGCCTGTCTTTGAAGTCAGAAAATTGCCTGAGTATTCATGCTACCAACATGTTGTGTCAGGAGCAAAGCAGGTGTGGTATAAATTCAGGGAAATAACATTTTATGAGTATATCTTAGACATATATAACCAGGATTATTCTAAATTGTCTAGATTAATTTTATACAAGATAGAATGTAATGAATACCCATGAAGAAACTAGTGTGAAGAGTTAAAAAACTTTTTTTTTTTTGGTGTGTGTGTGTGTGTGACAAAATGAAATTAAACTTCTCATTATAGTGAACTCACCAATAAGTCTCTTCAGATCCCATGTGGAAGGATGTTGGGGAAAAATGTGAGAAATAGTCCTTATATATAATTTACAAAATAAAGCATATGATTTAAAAGCAAAAAATGACAAGAGAAAGAAAAACTCAATAAAACAACAAACCAAGAATATGAAATTGTTAGTTTTGATTTCTGCATGATTTTTTAGTTGAGGTGTAAGTTTCTACTCCTAATACGATACTAGATATAAATTTTTATTGAGTTTTTTTTTTACAAGAATTATTATCTCTTGATGATTGTAGAAGTTTCTTATTGTTATGATAAATCATCAAAAAATTTTGGTATGAAACAAAACAAGTTTATCTCTTAGTTCTAGAGATGAGAAGTCTAAAATGGGCCACATTGGGCTAAAGTCTAAGTGTCACCTGGAATGTGTTCCTTCTGGAGGCCCTAGGGGAGAATCAGTTATCTGGTCTTTCCCAATGTGTGAAGACTGCCTTCGTTTCTTGGCTGGTGGCCCCATATCTCTCAGATCTTGACTTTTGTTGTCACATCTTCTTTGACTTTGATTGTTTCGCTAAGAATTCTTGTAATTTTATTGGGATTTTTCAGTAATGCCGGATTTATCCTTCTTAAGAGTGTGAACTTAATGACATATGCAAAGTTCTTTAGCCATGGAAGTACAGTATTCACTGACTGGAAAGACTACAAGTGAATATCTTCAAAGCACCATTATTTTTTTGCCCACCACACGATTCCTCTGAGGAAAGGTGTTATCACAGAAAGAATATTGTACATGAAGGAAAATGTTTTTCCAAAGTTATGACTAATATTACTCGGACATGCTCTATATGTCAGTAATTCTCTCTGAGCTTTGTGTTCCCAATTGAAGAAAGAAGAATTAGATAGGCCTCCCCTGATTCCTTCCCAGGTATGTCAGAAAATCCAAAAAATGTAAACTAAATGCAAAGCACAAGTAATTTACAAAAGGTGAGGTTTCCTTAATAAATCAGAACAAATAAAGGACCTGGCAAAATAAGTAAATATCTCACCTTTCAGAGCCTGTCAAATGCTACTGAGAAAAAGGATAACAGAGATATCATTTTCACCAGATTTCTTACCCAAACTTTGGACAAGGGATCCCTCAACAGCATTGCACAGATGTTTCAAAGAAGACCCTAACAAAAGTACAAGTGAAGATGAATAAAGATGTGAGAAGGAGCATGGAGTGAGGAACAAACCCATGGCATTGGCACAGGACAGGTGCTCTTTAGGAAGACATTGTTTGTTTTTTTTTAATTTGTACTTAAAAAAATTATTCTGAAAACTATTCATTCCATTTTACTAAACAAAAAAATAGAAAGCAAAAAAAGTGTTTATTGTACATTGTCATTGATGCAACACTAAGTTGTTTTTTTTTTTTTTAATTTGGCTTCAGGAAGTGATCAACTCACTCCTGGAAAACTAAGGATAAATAAATAGAATAATATATTCTGACTGCTGAAAGCCCTCTTAGAAGCATTCAACAAATTGCTAGAGCTTTATGCAAATTTACACAAGAGTTTAAGAAGATGTGCAAGGACATCAAAGTGTGCTTAGGTGGGAAAGCGAGTCATTTCACTTAGGGCACTCTAAACAGTCTTCTCCTCTTGCCTGGCTCTGCCGGTTGCCTTTCTTGTTATCATTTAATTGCATCATTTGTTTTTGAGTACCTCTGTTTGATTCTGAAGTGATGTTTTATTTGGCAGGGTTTTATTTATATTTGTAATTTGTAAACATGTTTAAATGGATCTCTCACGTCTTTATTTACATTGAGAATCAAGCTCTTTTTGGTTGATGTTGCCATAGCTACCTGGACTTCTATTTTATTGGTCTTTAGATTTCTTTTCATTAAAATTTATCTTCATCTGCAAGCATTCTGAGTAATTTGCCAAGAGGGAACACAAATTTATCTCAGGAGAGGAACTGGAGGAGAGAAGAGAGAAGAAGAGAATGAGCAAGAGAGAGGGAGAGGCTGAATGTACTGAATGTACTCTGTACTGAATGTACTGAAGTGCCCTGCAGTTTTCTACTATATGATAAGCAACATTTTATTTGTTTATTTCAATGAACTATAAAGGTAGATGTTTACATATCTCACAAAAATACCCAGAGTTTATGTGGAAAGGTTGAAGCTATAATGTGCTTAGAGATGTAAAGTGCTTACATCTTCATATTTACTAAATACTATGCAACAAAAGTGTTTTGCAGTGCTACTTTTCATAGCATAGTATGATGAAAAAACAATCCTATGTTCTCCTTTTACTTACTATGCCATGTTGGGCAAGCCATCTCTTTGTCCCATTTCTTCATCAGTTTTAAGAAAAAACATACTCAGAGAAGATGTGTTGTGAGGATTAAACGAGGTTATGTGTAAAGTTTCCAGTACAGTGTTTGACAGAGGAGCAATTAATAGTGACACAAAAACACAAGAAGGAAGAATGAAAAATGCTAGCAGTCATTTGTTATATTTGTAACTTATTGCTTACTTCTTTGTTTTTATGTAATGGAGAATTAATATATGTTCGTATTCAAGAAAAAACAACAATAAAACCTTTATTGCTGGTTCCAGTTTACCTGGCCTCTGTTCTGATTTTCGAAAATAGCATTTAAATCTAAGTTGCCAACACTTGCTTCTTTTTCTTCTTTTAATTTTCAGTTTCCAATGTAATTTGGGGCTAGAATTGCTCAATGATTACTTAATCATTCAGATTTAAATTTATGTCTTTTAAAAATAAATTAGTTATAAAATACATTTTCATGCAATCTACATGTTTGTAGATTGTGGATAAAATTTATGTTACTGCTTTATTTGAAGATATCCAGAGAAAGAGAGCCCACCATCTTAAAAAAAAGTTGCTCCATTTTTGAATGCCTCCAAATAGTAGAACATTTATTTTGTATTCTATAGGTATCTACTCTCATGTAACAGTCCAATGGATATAGTGATAAGTACACGTTAAAAAAAAAAAAATCTCATGGGAATTCACTGCATTATCATTTTCCCAGGTATGTTACAGAGTTCTTAAAGAAAGAAGATTTGGCTCAAAATGATTATAAGTCTTAATCATTGCAAGGGAGCTATAACCCTACTAATTAATCACATAATTACTTTTCTGTTGCAACTGGATTTTTATCCATTTCATTTACATGCATAACTGGCTTAATAGCTTTTACTGAATAGGTTGTTTGAACTAATTGACTGGAGAATCAAATAATCAAACCAATGCTGCATGAAGAGTTGGAGTAAATATCTTGTCTTATAGAATTTAACTGGTCATTAGCCTGCTTTATGAAAGTCTTAACTAATTTCTACTGACCTCTGCACTCTGTACTGTTTCTTTTGGGTCATTCTTCTCATATGAAATAGTTAGCTCTAGCAAATGAGATCACTGAGAAGATCAGTAACACAAGTTATTCTCTAATATTTGCCCATTTATTTATAATGTCTTGATTTGAAAATTTTGTTTTATTCTACTATTTTATGTATATCTATTACTAAGGTCATAGATAAGTCCATAATGTGTTCATATATTCCCTGGTTTTTATTTCAAAAATTTAGAAATTTCCAGTGTTTTTTGTGCCAAATTATAATTTTAAAATGTTTATATATAATCAGAGATATGATAAATTATTGTATAATGGTGTATTAAGAATTGTAATGCAAAAAATAAATTAATTTTTAAGAAGTTCAGAAAATAAAATAAAATAAAATAAAGGCATGTATCTATCTTAAAAATGTTTTTACAAAATTTTTATTTTATTTTTTTGATAATTATAGACTCACATGCAATTGTAAGAAATAATACAGAATATTCTTATACCATTTGCCAAATTTTCCCCCAATGGTTATGTAAAACTGTAGAACATTATAATAACTAGAAGATTGACATTGATACATTCTATTCACCCTCTAAATTTCATCAGTTTTGAATGTGTTCTTGTGGGAGTAACATATGTGTGCATTGAGTTCTACCCAGTTTTAACAGATGTGAATGCTTATGTGACCACCATCACAATGAAGAAACAAAATAGATTCATTCTATTAGAATACACACAGACATTCTAACAATGTGTATGACAGCCATATTTTATTTTGATTTATGTAAGAAAGGAAGCTTAAGTATTACCTTACCTAAAATACAAAAAAAAAAAAATTACTTTACACTAGTCCTTTATCTGGGAGTTTGGCTTTCTGCAGGTTCAGTTACTCATATTCAACTGCAATCCAAAAATATTAAATGAAAATTTCAGATATTACAAATTCATAAATTTTAAATTGCACCTTATTCTGTGTTTTGAGTAGCATGAAGAAATCTTGTGCTGTTCTTCTCTGCCTTGTCTGGGACATAAATTATTATTTTGTTCAATGTTCCAGTGTATCCATCCTGCATATGCTGCCTTCCCATTAGTCACTTAGTAGCTGTCTGAATTAACAAATCAGCTGTTGTAGTATTGCAGTGCTTTTGTTTGAGTAATCCCTATTTTATTTTATTTAATACTGGCCCCAAATCACAAGAGTAATGATACTGCAATTTTTATATGGAAAAAAATGTTATGTGCTTCTTTGAAGTGAAAGGGCAAAAGTCACTACTTAATAAAGGAATAAAAAATTATATTTGAAGTCACTGAGCTCTGTGGTAAGAATGGATCTTCTAGTAATGAAATTGTGATTACAGAAAAAGAAATTATTGTGAGTTTTGCTGTTACACCTCAAACCACAATAATTATGGCCACAGTGTGTATTAGTGCATGGATAAATTGAAAAGGCATTAAATCATAGGGCTCACTACTCTACCCAATTTTAGGTATCCACTGGAAGTCTTGGAACATATCCCTGGTATGCAAGGGAAAATATGGTATTTACTGTAGTCCAAGTGGGTTATGGATTCAAACATTAAAGCTAAATCTAATAATCTTCTAGAAGAAATTGTAGAGAAAAATAGTTACTTAAAATGAGGAAAGATTTCCTAAATAAGATTCAAATGCACAAATGATTAAACATTGATAAATATTGTAAAAAATCATATCACAGACCAATGGAACAGAATGGAGAGTCTAGAAATAAATTCATGGATGTTAAGCCAATTGATTTTTAACAGAGGTCCTGAGAACAAACATTGGAGAAAGTACAGTCTTTTTAATGAGTGGTGATGAAAAATTTTTATATCCACATGTGAAACTTGATACTTATCTCTTGTCAATTACAAAAATCAATACAAAATAAATAAGTGACTTAAATGTAAGACCTGACACAATGAAACTACTAGAAGAAACCATAGAGAAAGTGCTTCAGGATTTCTAAAAATTCAGTAGCATTAAACAAACAACTAACTTGATTTAAAAAAGCAATAGACCAAAATAGACATTTCTTAAATGATCTGAAATGGCTAATAGGCACCTAAAAATGCACATCATCACTAATTGTCAGAAAAAAATGAAAATCCAATCTGTAATGAAATATCACTTCATCCCAGTGGGAATAGCTTTTTATAAAAAATACTAAATATTACAAGTACTGGCAAGGATGTGGAGAAAAAGGAACCCTTTAAAACTGTTTGGGGAATATAAATTAGTCCAACCATTATGGGAAACAGTAGAGTTGTTTCTCAAAAAATTAAAAACAGAACTTCCATATGAATCAGTAATCACACTACTGAGTATATATCCAAAGGAAGTAAAATCAGTAGGTTGAAGACATCTCACTCGAATATTCATCATAGCACTACACACAATAGCCAAGAAATGGACACAACCAGAGTGTATGCCAAGTAATGATTGGATAAAGAAAATGTGGTACTTACACTTGATGGAATACTATTAATTTATAAAAAACAAAAATAAAATAAAATCCTATCATTGGAGATAACATGGATGGAACTGGAGGTCATTATGTTTGTTGAAACATACCAGATGCGGAAGGATAAATACTCTGTGTTGTTTAACATGATATATACACAATGTATATATGTGTTAAAATATTACATGATATCTCATTGATAGGGACAACTTTTATGCTTTTATGTATCAGTTTTAAACTTTTAATTAAGGGCTGGTGCTGTAGCTCAGTGGCACAGAACTTGCCTAGCAAGTTCAATACTTATCACTGGATTAAAAAAATAATAATAAAATAAAATAAAGTTATATTGTCCACATACAACTCCAAAGCCTTTGAAAAACTACTTAATTAAATGGCATATTAGACACCATAAATTGTAGAGTTTGATTAGGATCTTTTATAAAATTAAAACATACATTTATAGCCCAATAATCTGACAACTTGGTTCCCAAAAGAATCAAAATCAATAGACAAAACTCACATTCTAATGTATGTAGACACTTTATTCACAATTTCTTCCAAATTAAACACATGTAAATGTTTGTTAACCATAGAATTGAAAAAATAAATATCAATAAAATGTAATATAACTCTGTAATAAAAAGGAATGCACTATTTATACACATGATAACATGAGTAAGCCTCAAATTCAGATAGTAAGTCAAAGAAGACAGGCTGAAAAGAATACATATCCTTTGATTCATGCTGGAAGTAGGACATACTTTATGAATAGTAATGAGATTAAGAGTTTTCAGAGACTGAATGTTCTTTTCAGAGAATTGGAGTGCAAAGGGCAACTTGGGGTATTTTGGGGGAGATTGAATTGTTCTATATTTTGATTTTTGTAGAGACAATAGGCCTGTCAATGTTTCACTATGTATAAATTGACATAATAGCATATGGATTAAGTCTAAAAATGATTTGGTAAAACTTGGATATTTATCTTGAAAAAAATGAGTGCATATCTGCATTTAGTCATATACAAATTCCAGACACTATATACAACACACAAAACTTTAAAAATACTAGAAGAAAACTTGTTTACAACTTTAGGATAAGTGTAGCAAGTCACAAAATGAAGGTATTATAAAGAAACAGATGGATTTGTGTTGAGAGACACAGCTGAAGGGGCCCTAGCAAACTTCCAGCTGTCAGCTGATGACTGGCTCACAGCGGCCCCAGCAAACTTCCAGCTAATAGCTGATTGGCTCCTCTGCAGTGATGCTCACTGGGCTGTTTCCCTGCCCTTTCAGACCACTGAGCTGCTCATTGGGGGACTCTTTTGGCTACGCCCACATGACCCAGCCAATCGGCCTCAAGAGCAGGAGGAGTGGGAGTGTTGAGAGGCTTGTGGGAAGTCAGTGGTGGCAGTTGGACTCTGAGGGAATTCCTGAACTTTATTTTAAAAATAAAGTTCGTTTCTGCTTGATAAGTGGCTCATGAATTGTGCCCAGCCAGACTGCGGCAGATTTGAATACATAACACACATATTTATATAACCAAATATATCAGAATAAATTCTGAAAACTAGTAATGGACTAGGGAATACATTTGAAGTATATATAAGATAAATAATTTGTGGGAAAATAATGGAAAGAGGAAAATAAGTAACCACCTGAAAAGTTTGTTGACTGTAAAACCACATATTACATAAAAATTATATTTGAAACATGATAGTATTTAAATTCATGTGATACTTGGAAAATGAAAACAGATATATTTTCCTCCAACAACAACAAAATGAAAAGGAGTGCTGGCTGCAGTGGCTCCTGCCTGTAATCCCAGTGGCTCCGGAGGCTGAGGCAGGAGAATTTCAAGTTTAAAGCCAGCCTCAGCAATGGGAGGGCACTAAGCAACTCAGACCCTGTCTCTAAATAAAATATAAAATAGGACTGGGGATGTGGCTCAGTGGTTGAGTGCCCCTGAGTTCAATTCCTGGTACCCAGAAAACAAAACAAAACAAAACCCCTCAGCTGATATATTTGGTAAAGTCCAGAATTAGCTAAATTTTGGGAAATTTTTCATGAAAATTTCAAACAAATGTTAATTGACTCAATTGCCGCAGCCCCGCTGGCTGGGCAAAATAGCGGGGGGGACCAGCAACTTGTGTAGATTGATACAGCAGGAGGGGAGCTGTTTATTGTAGGACAGGAGGGGTATATATACATTCCACACAGATTATCTTAATTAACATAAACTAGATACAGCAGTCAACCAATAAGGAATCTCCACACTTAATGGCTTGCTGGCATTACTTCACAAACCACTCCCTCTGGCAAAATGCCAGGCACCATCTTGACTTGTTTACAGACTCTAACACTCAATGTTTTGGAAAGTAATGTCAAAATATTTTTTATATTTAAAGTTTGTATTACTCAAAATTTAGAAATGTTTCCTAAAACCATCTTGAAATGTATTTGTGCAAGGGAAAACATGTTACATTTTTAAAGCATTTGCTTTAAAAAATGGGATTAAATAATATCCATTATTATCAGACTCATTCATGGTGCAATAATATCATGGTACATTGTTAAAGAATGAAATATAGTGAAGTAGATTCATATATATGACAAGGAAAGTCCTCTGAGTCATATTTTTAAAAAGACAACTCATAGACAATATCTGTCGTCTGACTCCAGGTATAAAGAAAACCACAATGAACACAAAGCTACAGGTTCTTTATCAATATTTAAAGTACCATTTAAATATATAGCTTTATCAAAATCTGAGCAAGTTTCAATGTAGATAAATAGATGAATAGAAATGCAATGTACCATCCTATAAGACTGATCTTTTGTGAAGTAAACTGATAGTACCAAAAGACAAATACTTTCCACATAAATCACTGCCCATCATTAAAACAATTTTATTTTATTTTTGATAGTGGGGATTGAACCCAGAGGTATTTTGATTGTTGTTGTTTGTTTTGAGACAAGGACTTACTAAGTTCTTCAGGGCCTCACTAAGTTGCTGAGGTTGGCTGAGAATTTACAATCCTCCAGTTTGAGCCTCCGAAGTTGCTACGATTACAGGTGTGAGCCACTATGCCTAGTATATCATAAAAACACATTTGATCTGATATTGTATGAGTTACAGAGTTAAGATTTGCAGAAGCAGCATAATCATAGGAGATAAATAAAATCATACATGCTGCATGAATATTTACCAATGCAAAATAGGAAAAATCTGGCAACATATTAGCAAAATGTTTTAAAAAGTCTCAATAGACAATGGGAGAAAACATGTTTAAATAAGGGGAAAAATAGCTTCATTTGAAAATCACTAATTAGAATGCAAATTTAATATCCTCTATGGTGTTTAGTTCAGGAGCATTTGGGCTGATAAAACATTTTGAAAGATGTTAGACTTCAGTTTATAATGGGAATTCAATTTTACTGATCTTGCTGTATGTCTTATCCTGAAGGCTAAAAATTCATCCCACTTCATAGTCTTGAATAAAAAAGATGAACTCAAGATATTAACTCAAAAAAAAAGTGAGAGAGGGAGAAAAATCTCTATTTACTTTGTTCATAAGGGAAATTATTTTTCAGTCAGCTTCCAAAGTAATTTCTGAATTTGGGAATAGGTTCTAGCAAGTGCAACAATGTGAATGAACTTTGGGTTGCCACCTCTTAGGGGGGGAAATGCCATAAAAGGCCTCTCCCAAAGAAATCAAGCAGATGCTCAACTCCTAAATTTAAGAAAATGCCTAATTTAACAGTGTTTAACAGCTTTTTATTTTCATTAGTGAAAGCATAACTTTGGAAAATCTTTTTCTTTCCTATTTCATTATCACCTACTGCCTTCTTGATCCTTAGGAAAAGTAAAGCTTAATGAGATATTCTGATGCAACAATGCAGATTCTTAAAAGGAAAATTAGAATGTTTGTTCCTGAAGGGATTTACAGACTAATTTGCACAATCACCTCATAGTATAAGGGAGGAAATCAAGAAAATATTTCCCACAAATAGAAAGAATTGCTTTTCTACCACATGGTAATTGTGCAGGAAGCCTTGGGTGGCTTCTCTGAGTAATATGTTCTTAGTCTTTTGTTCAGGTGACTCACTGCTCATTCATGAAGGACATACAAACATCTACAGGAGAATGTATGGCGTCTGGAAAATATGCAGATCATACTCAAGGACAGCTATAGCTTTCCAGCTCTTTTTATTTAATTTTTATTTTTGTTTGCCCTTAGTAAGTCCAGAGACAGAGAAGCACAAAATGTTTAGGATTTATGCAAGATTAATGTCTCTTCCTTGTACATACACAGGCTTAAGACAGCTGACACAGAATCCAGAGACACTTCCTCCCACCCACAGCCAGAGTTAATTGAAAGGAAAAACAAAAAAGAAAGAACAGTGGGGTAGAATGAGGAATTCTCACCACATAAATAACTTCAATAATCTGCATTCTCATTTACGTTAAAATGTAGCCAATGTATTAAATTCTACATGGTTGTTAAACCTTTACTATTTTTTTTTTCCTTAGGGTAATTTAATCTTTTTTGTTCATTGCAGACTTTTGAGATTCTGTAGTTATTAATATGTATATCCAAGAATTACATTTGAAAAGAAAACATTATATATATATATATATATATATATATGTGTGTGTGTGTGTGTGTGTGTGTGTGTGTGTGTGTGGTGTGTGTATTTCAAATTATCCCCACTAGTCTGAGTTATTACACAGAAATGCATTATTTATTCAACTTTGTAGCTATTATTTTAATCAGCTATCATTCAGATCCATGAAAATTTGTTTTTCTCAAAGCAGAACAACTTTTCATTATGGCTAACACAGTGAAAAAGTCAATGAAAGATACTCAAAACTGTTTTTAGCTAATCTCCTACAGAGGCTGTAAAACTATTTTGAGAAAGTCATAGGTGAGTCATGCTAAAAAATTGATACAGATAGCCTCACACATAACCAAAATATGGAGGGAAAATCATGTTATAAAGGAACTGTATATTTTTTTTTATCAGGATACAAAGTCCTTGTTTTGAATAAAATAGGAAAAAACATTAAATGATGAACTCATATTTTTACTGATCTAAGATGCATTTGCCAGTAGGTGGACTTTACTTCCAAGCGTAGGCGGATGGCAAATGTGCAATTAAGGTAACAGAAATGTCTCAACCAATAATTAAGGAAAATTCTATTGTCTCTGGAATTCTAATCTGCTATAGTTAGGTATGCTGTTTTGGCTTTACCAAGTTACCATTTGTCAAGATGAAAGCAGCAGAGTCCACTGTAATGTTCTATATCAGAAAGCACTTTCACCTAAATAGAACATGAGTGTAGAGTACAGCACATAACCTTGTTAGAAGTGAAAGCAAAATTTTCCTGCCCATAGAAAAGTCTTGTTTGTGGGAAATATCTATGTATTTCTAATCCAAAGATATTTCTGCCAGATTTGATTTTACCCACCAAGGTAATATGAAAACACACACACACACACACACACACGTAATATATGAAAAATGTTATAAGAATTTTTTAAATAATCAAATAAAAAAATTTCCTAATCCAAACAATGCCTTTGGTCAAACTGAAAAAAAAAAAAAAATTCCTCTTTGAGAGAATTCCACTGGCTTGAAAACTATCATTGTACATATGCAAGTATGAATGATGGTCCCCCAAACTGTGCACAACTGCACAAAGTGATCATAAAATTATGTACATACATATGTAAAGGGGCATGATAGAAAGCAAGGTGCCCTTAGAGAACTAAACAGGTAACTTACAATAAGTCATACAATTGATCTAAAGTATGTTCTCTATAAAGGATCTATATTAAGGAACATAGTAAACTCTTATTGTCACTCAAATAGAATTATTTTAATACTGTGGGGTATTATTTTATTTCCTATCACTCTGACATACAAAAACCAGCATATTTTTTCAGGTGATATTTATTTATTTATTTATTTATATAGAGAGATATATTTATTTATTTATTTTGAGAGAGAGAGAGAGAGAGAGAGAGAATTTTATTATTTATTTTTTAGTTTTCGGCGGACACAACATCTTTATTTGTATGCGGTGCTTAGGATCGAACCCAGGCAGCACGCATGCCAGGCAAGCACGCATGCCAGGCAAGCACGCTACCACTTGAGCCACATCTCCAGCCCTCAGGTGATATTTATTAATGCTTCCATTGATAAAACAACAAAAGTTGTAAGTTATGTTTTTTTAGAATTTCAATGCTAAACCCCTCAACACAAGAATACTGCCACGAAAAAAATAAGTTTTCACTTTTTATAGCATGTATGTTCATAAGCAGTGAGAAAACACTGTCAAAACATTTTTTAAGTTTTCTAGCATTTAAAAATTAAAAAAAAACCCTCAGTTTCAAAAACTGATGTTTGATTTTTAGATATTTTGAATATGTTCTATTCTGATCTCAGGAATAAAATCACAATATTTAGTTATTATAATTATTATAATTAATAATAATTTGGTACCAGGGATTAAACCCAGGGTCACTTAACCACTGAGTCACATCCCTAGACTTTTTATTTTTTATTTTGAGACAGATCTCTCTAAATTACTGAGGGCCTCTCTAAGTTGCTGAGACTGACTTTGAACTTGTGACACTCCTGCCTCAGTCTCCACAACTGCTGGGATCACAGGCATGTGCCACTATGTCCAGCTACTCTGACCTAAATAATATGTAAGCCTTCTGTACATTGTTGCTGCAAATATTATTTGTTAAATTAATATTGTATATATTAGAAACCGTTTACTTCAAAAAATTGTTTTTGGTGGTAGGGGAACACATTAGCTCTATTTAATTTATTTTATTTCTATGTGTGCTGAGGATTGAACCCAGTGCTTCAATAGTGTGAAGTGAGGGCTCTCCCACTTAGCTACAACCACAGCCCCACCATTTACTTTTGAACCATAGAAGCTATACACAAACAGATGTCTGTAGAATATTCACAAGTGATTGTTTCCAATTAAAATATGATACCCTTCAGTGCTTTTATCTTTAGACATCAGAGTGGGAATTATTTTTTATATATTAGTAACAGAAGGTCAGATCATTTTGTAACACATTTACTATTTTATTTATGCAATTTGGGAGTAAGTCTTTTGAGAATCTGGTCAGTGATGAAGAAAAATCCTTGCAAGTAGCTGCAAAAACTTGGTACCAAATGCATATAAAATATGCATTGCACTTCTAGTGTATTTTCTCTTGTTTCTGGCACACAGAACTCATTTTGCAATATCATGAATATTGTGCAATTACTGCTCTCTACATAGTTCAAGGAAACAATCATTTAGCACTACGGAGGCTGTTGTAGACAGACTTTATGAAGAATTCCTAGGTCTGGGCATTGATAAAAGATCTGGATGTAAATAGGTACCAGGAGGAGGCCCAGGAAAGCTAAGTCAAGTTGCTTCTGGGACATTGGGAAAGGAAAAAAAATACACTAAGCATGCTAAGAAGCCTTTGTAAATGCCACTTCATTAATCCTTGCACTCCCTAATTTCCTTGCATACACATTCTAAAATCTAAAAATAAACTGAAAAGTTCTGGCATTCTCGCATGCCTTCTCAGTCACAGAGTTACTGAGGGAGAAAAAAAGTCAACTTCATTATTCATTCAAGTTTGTTCATAACCCAAAATTTCCATAGGGACAGGGATAGATTAGGAATTTCCTTCTGGTCCTATTTACTGTGAAATATTATAAATAAAATCTTGATAGCTATAGCAGTAAAGCACATTTATGGAGATGTAAGGTAATTTTTTTAATCTTTTGGAAAATAATTGAAAGCATTAGTATTTTGGAAATATAAAATCCCATATTTACCCCTTACTTATTAAAAATGCATTTATATAACATTATTTTAAAGTTTCCCTTAATAAAATGGATATGTAGAAAATTCAATAATCCTTTAAACTAATTAAGACTAACATTCATTTTTTATTACAATGTATAGAGAATTTATGTGTATGACAGCTGTTCAGTGTCAAAGTCATCTGGAATTTAAGAAACAATGGACATATACTTAAGACACAGAGAAATTATGCCATTCCTACCCTGGAAGACCTTATACACTTACTGAAAAACGTTCTAATTCAATTTCTCTAAGAACTAGATGCCCAAACAGGGTTAGATATGTGTCACTAGCTGTCCATGGGCTGTGTGTGGATCGTGTTGCACATAGTAGCCTCTTGAGGGAATAGGACTGGCTCTGTGAACTCCCTGTCAGGGATGGAATGCATGATGCAGGTGTGCCTCCCCCTCTAGCTCTGCCTAAGTTTCCACACAGATGAGTGTGACTCGCCAAGATGTCAATCAATCTGCTGACCTTGAGATATAAGGAAGCAAGACTCCACCCTTGAAACTTTATCTCCCTCTGATGCCCCTGCTATAAATAAAGGGGCTCAGGGTGCACACACTCTCTTTTTCCAGGGCTCTTTCCAGTGTGTAAGCTGACCCTAAGGGTCACAGAGCCATCCTACCCTCAGTTTGAAAATTACTCTGGTGTCATGTGATTTTTCTCAGCTTTCTTAAGTTAATGTTGAATCCAGCTCTTTTAAATCCAGTTCATGTTTTCTACTCGGGTGGTGGGCAAGAGATGTGCAAGACAATTGTGGAGGAATGACATAGAAGATAAAGAAGTAGGAGTAGGAAAGGAGAGACTTCAAAGTTGAAGCACATCTGACACATATGAAGACAAGAGATAAAAATATATTAGAAAGGAAGTGCTGAGTGCAGCCCTGAGTACTTTGAGCCAGGCCAAAGGGAAGTTCTAAAATTAAGTTGCACATTAACAGAGGCTTAAATCTGTAGGAATGGCCCTATGTATACCTATCAAGTTCAATAATTACTGGAATATTTCAAGAGAAGAATGCCTCAGTACATACACTGTGGTGGATCCAAACAGGGGTCATTTGGGAGAAAGCATTTCCCAGAAGGCCACAATCCAGTTTTTATACCTCACAGCTCTGTTTCTCCACATAAACACAGAGAACAGATTCTTATTGGTTTCTATAAACTTCTCCCTTTGAAAGAAATTTAAAAGAAAGAAGGCTAGTGAGGTAAACTGTGGGAAGCCATTCTCACACGTGACTGGGCAACTCCCGGTTTGGGTCTGAGGTGCTCTGGCTAACTGTGTCGGAGATTTCCCGGCCCTCTCCTGATGAGAGAGCCTGTCCCTGTGGGGGTGTGACTGACCACTGACCCCGGGGGCCAATCACTGACCCTGACCTTGGAGTGTGGCCCCCCTCAACCTTCATTGGATGGAATTCTCCCCTGAATTTCTTATTCCCCAATAAAAGGCTACTCCCTGGAGTGCTCTCTCTCTCTCTCTCTCTCTCTCTCTCTCTCTCTCTCTCCTGCTAGCCCTGAGTAATCCTTGCTGCCCTACCGGGTGGTTCGAAGTGAGAACCAGAGAGGGGAGCCATCTCGGACCTGGTCAAAGAAAAAGGTAACTGAGTCTGTGTGTTTATTTCGATCTCACTAGTTAACTTTTATGCCAAGAACCTCATTAATGAAACCAGTGCGCTGGTCACATGGTGGAGTAAACTATAGCCCTACCGGTAGTTCTAACTTAAATCTCCTAACCAGTCTGTTGCCTAGCACCGGCTATAGAGAAATAAATGATCATGTAAGTGATCACATCCTATCCTAAGGCCATGCCAGCTCTGCATGGGAAATGAGTTTCCACATAAAAGAAATGCAAGAGACAGCTCAAGACAGAAGGGAAAAAAAGAGGAAAGGAAGATGGAAGGAAGGAGGGAAGAGAGAGAGGATAGAGGGAAGGAAGGAAAAAAGAAACATTTTTAAAATTGAAAATAACATGCACTGTTGGTCATTAAACATAATGTTATTTAATTTGTAGAAAAGATGCCCTGTCCATTAAAAAACATACTGATTAGAAAAATGACTTCCAAATCCAAGTAATTGGCAATAGTTTTGAGTAAAAGGATGTACTTCATTAAGCCCAGTTAATAAACTAACTGGCTAATTTAATTTTTAAAAAGTAGTGTAAAAGAAGGGCTATTGTGAAATAAGATATAATTACATGTGTGTAGAAGGCCAATGAATGTATAATTAAGCTTTATTTCTGTGTCTATCTCAATTTTCCATCTCTTTCTCTGCATCTACTTTCAGACTGATAGAAAAGTTACCAATGTACATTTCCTATCTATTCCCATGATTTTCTATTTTTCCTATTTGCTTTGGACTTTTCCTTTACATTTTGACTAATTCCCTTTGAACACTATCTTGTTAACTTAAAAAGGAAAATGAATTATGAACAAAAGAATCATAACAGCTTAATGACAGATATTAGAACTGCAAGTCTGATTTCCTGTAAGCCAAGATTTTCTCTCTCTCTCTCTCTTTCTCTCTCTCTCTCTCTCTCTCTCTCTCTCTCTCTCTCTCTCTCTCTCTCT
>NW_026000026.1:59511740-59524240 GCF_001458135.2 Marmota marmota marmota | reverse complement strand
CCTGGAATGAATATATATATATATATATATATATATATATATATATATATATATATATATATCACACTTTGACTGTCTTACACAATGTTTTATTTTAAAGCCAGTCCAATAATGAAAGCAGTATAAGTCAATGTTGAGTATATGAGTCTTAAAATTTTTTTTTCCTATAGGTTCTTTAGTTCAAAGATTGGACACAGAAAGAAAATTTATACTGCCCACAATCTCACCACTTAGATCTGTTAGGCAATGAAAGTAAGCAATTAGAGTAAGCAAACATACTTGAAAATCTTTAATATAACTTGTGTATGTGCTAATGATAGATGTATTATTGTTTTGAAGTACATTTTACCAAGTAATATATTTGATACTTTTCATATTAATATGTATGTATCCTTATTATCACTCACAGTAAATGAATTTTATCCCATTGTGTGTGTTACATAATTTATCAATCACTTACTTTGTTAACTCAACACTGTTGGTAAATTTCCAAGATTTTAAAGAATTTTATATTTTGCTACTATGAAGGATATTCTATTATAAGATAAGAAAGAGAACCAGTTGTCTATGAACCAGCAGGCAAGGCCTCATGAGACAGAATCTACTGACATCTTTATCCTAGACTTTCAGCCTCCAGAGTGATGAGAGCATTTCCATTGTTTATAAACCACCCAATCAGTGGCATTTCATTATAACATCCCAACCCAATTAAGACACATGGTATTAGATAATGAGCCTTGACATGAACTACCTGAAGTCTGTTCAGATTTTTTCTAGGAGTTTCCACAAACACCATTGTTGAAAAATTGTCCAAAACAATGAGAATACAAAACTAAACAGAATAAGTATAAAATGATTGATTAAAGCTAACTGAAGAAGTTATTCAAGGTATCCTTAAGATTTAAATAGATTTAGAGGCAATTCCATTGATTTACATTTTGAAACACAGGTGTATTAAGTGTATTACAAAATTTGTTTTCTGTTTAATTCACTTCATGCTTTACTAAGTATATGATAAATAATTCAGATAGTACAGTTATTTCCTACCATTACTTCACTATTATTCCCTTTCAAATAGTTTTCACTTTTGATGTTCCTGCCGTTTGTTTTTAATGTTAGAAGGAAGCCAAGAGCTAAGAGAACAATATATTATACAAGCTTATTCTGAAGAGAAAATCAGCTGCACAAGCTGCACACCTTAGTACTTCCATTATAGCAGGTCTATTATTCCATGTTACTGACATAATTTTTTCTCAATTTTAAAATTCTAAGTGAATCTCTGTCGCCTTTATTTCTAGGTTTTTCACATGATTTTAATTTTGGATGATATATGCTTTGTAGTTCCTTCACATAAAATTTTTAATCATTTCTAAAAGCACTTAAAAGTTGTACTCAGGCTAGTAGTGAATACTTGACTTGATAAAGGAGATATTCCTTAGAGGCATTATTCTGTGCTATAAAAATTTAAAACATATACTTAAATTCTAAAAACATGGTCAAAAATGTGGGTTTAATTGTGTCCTTCAAAGAGACAAGTTAATGTTATTAACCCCTAGTACCTCAGATTGTAACCTGCTTTGGTAGTGGGATCATTGAAGATTTATTTGGTTAAGTTAAATAAAATCATACAAGAAGATGGGACACTCATCACATATGACCAGTATCCTTATAGGAAGATGGCTGTATGAACACGAAGACACTCACAGGAAGGACATAATATGAAAGCAAAAGCAACGACTGGAACTATTATACAGCAATAAGCTAAGGAAACCCAAAGATTGCCAGCAAAACTTAGAAGCTAAAATAGGCAGGAAAGGGCTTCCCTATGTGTTTAGATGAATCACGGCACTGTTAAAACCAGGATCTTGGACTTCTAACTTCTAACTTCCAGGAATACAAGACAATAAATTTCTGTTGTTTTAAGCCATCCAGTTTTGGACACTATATTACAGTAGCCCAAATTAATTAACACAGGTGGTTTAAGCCAAAAATATTGGAAAATAAACTGCAGAGTCTCTCTGATCAGATACAATCTAGTAACAAACCTTGTATAAACATGTATGTAAGGAAAAAGGAAACCAAGGAAGGAAGATGATATTCTTTCTTTTTAAATATGTGAAATTTGCATTAAATTGACTTTTAGTTTTTCTTTCTTCTTTCTTTCTTTCTTTCTTTCTTTCTTTCTTTCTTTCTTTCTTTCTTTCTTTCTTTCTTTCTTTCTGTCTTTCTTTCTCTTTCTTTCTTTCTTTCTTTCTTTCTCCTTTCTTTCTTTTTTTTTGCTGTAACTGAGCAATTGACACTAGCAATTTATAAGAAAATAAATTTATTTCCTACTATTTTGGAAGCTATGAAGCTGAAGAACCTGGCATCAACCATGGTGAGGACTTCCTTGCTACCTTATACCATGGAGGAGGACATTCTATGGAGAAATGAAGAAATGATAAGAGAGCTTGCTTTTATAGCTAAGCTACTTCCTGGAAAACCCATTAATCTATAAATGCATTAATCCACTCCTGATGATTGAAGCCTCATAACCCTAAAACCTCATCAAAGTCCCACTCCTACCCCACACCCCATTAACTTATGACTTTGGAGATTACTTTGCTCACATGAAACTTGGGAGTCAAATTCCAACTACACCATTGACTAAAACAGTGCAAAAGACATCCCACCAAATAAAATTAATAATCAGTGTGCTTACATGAAGTCTTTTTCACTCTAATTGGGACTCTTAAGAATGCCCACAAAAAAAAACTCATTTCATAATTGAATAAAGAGATTAACTTTGAGAATCTTAGGTTTTTCAAAAAACTGCAAGACATGCAGATATGGAAAATGCATTTCAATAAAGCAGAAATCACGGAACCATTAGCATTTAAGGGGATATGACATTTTAAGGCTATTAAAATGTAATAGTACAAAGCCAGCTAGGTTTAACTGACACATCTATCTTAACAATGATTTGAAAATAAATGCAAGTTTTGTATAAATGCAAGTTGCTGGCCTTTAGAAAGCTTTCATCATAGCAGCAATAACCTCACTTCAAGCTGAGCAAATCACTTGATCAAAGCAAATAGAGCAATGACCTTAGGTTTCTTCAAGGCTTCAGAAAACTACAAACTTTGAAGCCAAACCACTCTAAACTTGAAATTCTCAAACTGTGGATCAAGACAACTGGGAAGGCCTTAGCAAAGTTGCCAGAGTACTCTGGGGTATTCTACATTTTTCAAGGGAAATGATACTTCTCTTAGATATAGTATTAATTACTGTGGTGAGGTAGTTTCGTAATTTCCATATTATGTTACTTTTGATATTGACATGTTTACAAAGCTGGGTTTTAAGTATTTTGTTTGATAAGAACTTGAAAATCTCTGAGTTAGAAAATGCAATTGTGATGTCCAATAAAATTGCAAGGTTCTAGAAGTCATATAGTAACCAATATGTGCTCAGTGGTTAAGATATAAGTACTTTTAAATTACATGAATCTAACTCCCTTTCAGAAAAAAATAGTTAGTGTTTCCTTTGGTTTAAGGACAGTTAAGAAAATTACTGACAAAAAATGCATCTTAAAGTGTTTAAAACATGGAAATTTTCACAGTTAACATTTAAAGTATTTTAGACAAAAGTGATGGATTGTTATTCCCAGTTATTTTGGAACTTCATGACTGTAAATGCTTAAAATAAACATCATTTCAGCCAGGGAAAGTAGGGGAAATGGAACTTCTCTCTTTGGAGGTTTTCTTTTCCCCCTCATTACAGAGAAGTAAAAAATGAAACCCTGTCTTTATGAAATATTTTAAATTTTAGATATTTAAGTCCTAAGTTTCAAAATACCACATTTTCCCAATCATAAATCAAATCAGCCATGAATATAGTCTTTTGAAATATTGCAAATTAATAGCAATAGTATATCATTCAGAATTGACAAGTATGATGTAACAGACTGGAAGGAGGGAAATGTTTCAGAATTGGGGCAGTATATAGTAGAGCATATATAAAATATATGTCGTCTAGTCTAATAATGAATATTCATGTTTAAGTATATTCATTTGAATATTCTTTAAAGATGCAATTATCCATTTAGAGGGAATTTCTTGATAAATATTATCATATATACGACATGCATCATATATAATATATATGTCATTTATCCTATATCATATAGTATATACATATGTTGATTGGTGTTCATTCAGGAAAATAAAACATGATTCTATGTATTTTCACAGATAGAATATATATTTTTAGAAAAAGAAAAGCAAGGTAGTAGCTGCAAGACTGAAGATGAGGAGGTTAATTCGTAGGAGGATTGGTGACATTTGAAAGCTGCTACCACTTCATATGACTGGAGAAGCAAACTGGAAAACATTATCCAGAGGCCAAAGTGCCATAGTATCAGCAGCTGGTGATGATCAGCTGCCTCTATGAGAGATAGCAGAAGTTCTGCTCTAAGCCACATTGTCACTAGCTGTCATTATGGCAGAAACTCATAGCAAGCAACAGTCACCTGCTGGTGCTACAGAGAGCAACCCAGAAAGAGTGCTGCTGAGGATTCTGGAGCACAGTGGTTACAGCTGCTGTTGGAACTGCACTGCCTGGACAGAAACTGGGAGTCCACACTTGCCTGCCATTCATAGAACTATTTCCAGAGACAAAAATGGCTCATCCCTTCTTCCCTTGTGGTAATATCCCATCAGTGGCTCTCATTAGAAGATTCTAACTTAAAGTCAATTTGCAAATGAATCCAGAAAATACAGTGTGTTAGCTCCCATCTTTTCTACAAGCACAGAGGAGAACACTGAAGAACTGATAAAGCTGAGAGCTTAATAATTAGCACAGCACAAAATGAAAATCCATAAGAAAATTAATTTTATTTGTGTATATTCACATGAACCTATGGTCATAATAATTTCCTATTTTCAAAATAGCAATTATAAAAATAATATGCATATAATGTACTGTATTATCAGTATTTCTTAAGAAAAATTAAGTATGAGAAATAAAATATATATAAAGCTATTTTTCCAGTAATTTACTTTACATGGTTTTAATACTAATGATAAGTATGTATTTATTTGAATATAAATATGTGTGCTTATATTAGTGCAAAAAGACAATCTTTTCCTGGCTGCATTAAATCTTCTGTTCATGAATAACTTTTATCATGCAATTTGTGGTTAAAAGAAAATAATTTGCCTTTTATTCACAAAGAAGAGATATTGCAAAGGATTTACGATTCTGTTTGTGGTACATTGCAAACTTGTACCATGTTTGCTTATGTATAAGTGCCAGGTTAAACAAAGTTTTATTAATGTTATAAACAGTTTTATTCAACATTTTTGTCTTCTAGAAAATCCAATAATTGTCTTTTAATTTGTCTCATAACATAGGATGAATAAATCTTTAAGAGTGTTTTTGAGACTTTGTAATGATAAATGTGGAGAATGGAAAAGAGATTAACTGAAAGTTGAGTGAAATAAATAAAGGGATATGCAGTAAAGGAAATTTGAGAATAAAGGCTAGAAAAAGATGGAGTTGGCAAGAAACACTCAGCCCATCCTTATTCTGAAATATTCAGGCAGATCCGTACCTTAAAAAAGAAACTAAATTTTTACTTATGATCAGCATACTTCAAATGTAAATGAGCGAGTGGGATTTATAGGAATGTTCTTTAAAAGAGAGGTTCTGCAAGTACAAAGCCATACAAAACAGCAACAATGACAACAACAAATAGAAAGAAAGAAAGGAAGAAAGAGAAAAGAATGAATGAATGAAGGAAGGAAGGAAGGAAGGTAGGAAGGAAGGAAGGAAGGAAGGAAGGAAGGAAGGAAGGGGAGTAGCCATCAGCAAGTGGATGGTAAGAAAGAAAAAAGAAACTCTTATGGGACAGAAGTCAGCCAAAACATTGGAGAATTCACCTTCGAATCAATATAATCAATTAAATGAAAAATCATCAGAATATATAGACTTTGTAAAAATGAGAAAAGAAAAAAAATATTAAGAATATTGTTGATATACTCCAATACTGTAGAAATGAACAAAGGAAATGTCAAGTTGAAATAGACCTCTAAACACAACCCTGAGGAAAATAAAAATTGTAATTCAACATCATAAACCTGTGCTGTAAAAACAAGTACTTGTGGATGTGAAAAACTACCTTCAATCATAAAAACAAAGGCTATTTTTAAAAAATATGATTCATGTATTGTTTTGTTATTTTTAAACCAAATATATTCACGTATTGCTATTTGAAAAAAAAAATGCTACCAGTACCCAGGGATGGGGGAAGAATAAAATTGAATGAACTCAGAAAAGAAATGGAAAGAAATTCAGAAATGAAGAATAAATTACAAGGTGCCCAAGAGAAAATAGACTTAAATGAAATTTAATGAGGAACATTAGAGAAAGGAAAGCAACCAAGGGGATGTAAATGATATAAAGAAAAAAGCAAAAAAAGTCATACAACACAAGCATTATATTAATATTAGTAGATTCTTTGAAGAATAAAAAATACAATTGAACAGAACCAAAACTTGAGATTATAACTCTAGAAAACATTCAATGTACTGAACAATGCTAGAATCTATAATTTGAAACGAGTTCATTACCCAAGGTAATCATCTTATATGATCATCTCTGAAACATATTCTAATAATAATTTAATAGTTGAAGATAAAATTCTCATGACCTCCAGGCAAAAAGATCAAAAACTTACAGTGATAAAGGAATTAGACTAGGAACAAAATGTTCAAAATCAATAGGTAAAAGAAAAGAGTAAGAAAGCTGCATTTTTACAAAACTCAGTGACTGAAAGGTGAACTAAAGATTTTTTGTGAAGTTGAGGTGTCCTTCCACTCTCTGAAGACTATGAAAAAAAATCATGATAAAATCATTTAGGAAAGGCAATATCGGTCATTTTTTTTTTTGTTGTTGTTGTTTTAGTACTGCTTAACCACTCATCCACATTCTCAGTCATTTTTTATATTTAATTTAGAGACATGATCTTGTTGAGTTGCTATGTGCCTTGCTAATCTGTTGAGGCTGGCTTTGAACCCTCAATCCTCCTGCCTCAGCCTGCCGAGTTGCTGGGATTAGAGGTCCACACACTGTGCCCGGCTACTAGTCAGCTCTTGAGGAACATTTCTTATTTTGTTTCAGGAGGAAACATTAGCAGACAACACCCTTTAATAGTAATCAGAGTGGCCTGGAATGATGTCACACACCTGTAATACCAGCGACTTGGAATGCTAAGACAGGATGATCACAAGCTAGAGGCCAGCTCCAGCAATTTAGTGATACTCTCACCATCATAGCAAGATCCTGTCTAAATAAAATAATAAAAATTCTGGAATGTTGTTCAGTGATAAAATACCACTGCATTCAATCAGAAGGACAAAACAAATTAACAAGGAAAAAGAAAATAAAGGTATCAGGTATAGTTCTTCTTCATTAATTAATAAAACAGCACATAAGGTAACATCTTTGTAGGTTCCCAGAATTAAGACATCCACCTCTTTGGGAAGCTGTTATCCTAACACAATTGGTTTCATATTAGTTTATAAGGTCCTTTCTTTAAATTTAGAAGTTTACTGGGCTCTCAGAAGCATGAGAAAATAATCCAAAACAATATATGCAATTATCTGATTTTAATTTTTAGTATTAATAGTTCATAATTCCTCTTTATCATCTCTTAATCAGAAATTAATTCAATGCTATTAAATTATAATTGAGGAGGTTATAATATGCTATGGAAAATAAAACAACAAAACATGCTCCAGAATGAGAGAACATTTAAATTATGTTCCCATTTTTACCAGCGTCAGTCTGAGTGGAATTGCATGGCTTCTGTGGCTCTTAAAATTTGTTAAGCTCTCTAGGTCTTTGTTTCTTTTGAATCACATAAAGTATTAATTATTTCAAGCTATGCTCCATGAAGCCCTAGGACTCAAAGGCAACCTTTAGGGAATTAAACAAGAGGCCCAGCTTCTTTATATTTTGCTTGTTAAGTTTCTGGCTGATATTGCTTGAAAGCAAAAAGTCTGTATATATTATAAATTAGTGAGCCAAAACAATTTAGGATCTCTTATACTTCCTGTAGCTTAAATTAATAAAAATTGGAGAATTATTGACTCTAAATATTCTGGGGGATATGAAAATTAATCTATTTTCTCCTAGAAATATATAAGTTGGTTAGGAAACTGAAAAAGGGAAAAAATTGCTTGATTGTTGTTGTTGTTTTTAGTTGTTGTTGTTGGCCAAACATGGCTCTTATCTATAAAGTGATGTTAATATCTCTTTGCTGTGTTTAATCCAAATTTAAGTAAGTTCATATAAAGATATGTTGTACATAGCTTATATAAATTTTTCAATGTTATTTATAATAATCACAAAGAATGCCATACCAAGGTGGAAGCTTGCTGCTTAGAATGCAGCCCCGGGCCTCCTTGTGAAGACTGTCAGAGACAAACAGCAAATAGCAACTACTGTCAACTTCTGTCTTTGAGCCTCTATTTTCATTTTTGAAGCTTGGCAGAAAATGACATCCATACCATTGTGCCTGAGCCTGTTATCTCTCAAGTTCTGTTTTCCATGTACTGATCTGTGTCTCACTGATGCTGAACCTGATGTCCAGGCTTCTTTGGCTCCAAAAGTCAAAATTACATTTACTAAGGAACAAGAATAAAGAACAATTTGAATCTTGTAACATAGCTTATAACTCACTTCCTTCATCTTATTTCCTTTTCTGAAAAATAAAAGTATAACATGATTTTCCCAATTTAGAAAGTGATATAATAGATTTATTTTTATCTTAAACTTTGGTAAATGGATATTATTTATTTTTTAAAAAAATATTCTTAGTAGTCAATGGACCTTTATTTTTTATTTATTTATATGTGGTGCTGAGAATCAAACCCAGGGCCTCACACATGCTAGGCAAGCTCTCAATCACTGAGCCACCACCCCAGCCGAGATAAATTACTTTTTTTAAAAAAATAGTCTTAGAGATTCAAATAGTTATTTTAAAAGGTAATAAATTCATTTGTTTGGCCATTAAAATATGGTGAATATATAAGTAATAAATATTCAGCACTATAGTAAGAAATAAAATAAATATAAGATGCAGTTGAAGTCTTTTGTACAAATTCTAGAATCTAATTGAAGAAAAAGATACAAAGATGTAAATATATATTACAAAAAAATTCAAAACCATGAAAATGTTATGTGGTGACATCACAATACATTCTGGTGAATGTACATAAGGAAATGTGTCCTGTGACATGTCTTCTGAAATGTTTTTTAAAACTACATCTCTTTCCCTCAAAATCAACTGAGTCAGCAACTCATGCATGAGATTGAGGCTCTGTGCCCCTGAGGAGGCTGGGCTTGTTTTCCTTTCAGGAAGCTCCTGGCACTCTGGGCTCTATGTCAGAGGAGTGAGAAATCTGCAGGCTGTAAATCTGTAGCCACCTGGGATGGCTTTTGGAAAGAAACACAATGCCACCAGAGCCTTGAAGGTTGGGTAGATTCAGAGATTGATAGAGAGAGAATAGTTGGATAGATTCACAGATTGATAGAGAATAGGTGTGGAATATCAGGAGAGTAAGATTGGGATATATGCAGAGAGAGGTGTGGGTAAGGGAGAGAGAGACACACACAGATAAAGACAGTGAGAAATTGCATTAACTAATATCCTCAATCCAGGAATAAGGAGGGGAGGAGTAGGAGGCAGAGGGAAAGAAAGAGAAGGAGAAGGAAAAGACTCTTACTGATAGCATTGAGTTTCCCAAAATTTGAAAGCTAAATTCCTTATCCCTAGAGCCATAGAATATAGCTGTTTGGAGGCAAGGCCCTTAGAAGTGCTGATGAAGTTGAAGGAGCCTAGTAGTGTAGCTCTAATCAAGTGAATGGTGACCTTTTAAACAAAAGGGGTCAGTGCATGTGCACAGAAGGATAGGTCAGTGCAGAGAGGGCAAGAAGGCAGCCATCTATAAGTCGGAAAAAATGACTTCAAAGGAAAATAACCTTCTGGTTTCCTAATCTTGAAATTTCAGGCTCAAGAACTATGCAAAAATACATTCCTATTATTTAGGCCACCCAGTTGGTGATATTTTTTTTTTGGCAGCCCCATATGAAATATCTTATGTAATGTGTTTTATATTTGGACAGCATGACACACAGTTACTATATTATATCCCTTTATTTGGAGAGTAAAACAGCCTCTGAACTGCTTCAGGGAACTTTAGGGGAATTGGAGTCCTTGTTGATGTTTTTAAACAGAGAACAAGTGAACCATGGTGTTTTGGTTTATGATTGTATGTCCATTCATGTCTGTTTTGCATATATTAAATAAATATGCTTCATTCTTTAGACTAATGACAAGTCATAAATCTGGCAAAATCCCTCACTCTGTTTTGCTGTTGAAAAACAACTTAAATCATCTTCCTAAATGTGTATAATTCAATGGAAAAAAAATAGAATGGCTCTTAAACAATGAACTTATCAATATTTAGCAGAAAAATATTAATGAGGATTTACATATTATCATTAGTGTCATTGTTTTTAAATCTCAGGTTATGAAAAAGAATGAATTTGCTAATATGTAGCATGGAATAATTAACAGTAAATAACAAAGTAAATCAGAATGAAGACTGGAATTTTTGTACTGAACAAAGAGTTATTTCTTTTCTGTTTACCATGGCATGATTAGCACTCTGATAAATAATTGCAAGTATTTTATAGAAAAATAACTATAATATTAAAAAAAATTAAAATTGAAAAAATGTATAAAATCAGTTTCTTGCTTTTCTTATTAATGAGAAACACTTTAGGAGCTGAGTTTTTACATGTCTGTTTTTTACTTCTGTAAGATTTTTATTTGTGATTTCTTTAGCAGGATTTACATTTTGTGAAGCTAGGTATATTTATTTGTTTTGTTCATTGCATTTCCCCAGAGCTTAGAACAATGTGTAGTACATAGTGGTTTTAAAAATATTAGTGTAGAATTAGCTGTGTGTGGTGGCACATGCCTGTAATCCCAGAAGCTCAGGAGGCTGAGGCAGGGAGATCCTGAGTTCAAAGCCAGCCTCAGCAAAAACAAGGCTTTAAGCAACTCAGTGAGACCCTGTCTCTAAATAAGATACAAAATAGTGCTAGGGATATGGTTCAGTGGTCAAGTGCCCTTGAGTTCAATCCCTGGTACCCAACGCCCCTCCCCACCAAAAAAAAAAAAAACCTTAAAAATTATTAGTGTAGGGCTGGGGATGTGGCTCAAGTGGTAGCGTGCTCGCCTGGCATGCCTGCAGCCCAGGTTCGATCCTCAGCACCACATACAAACAAAGATGTTGTGTCTGCCGAAAACTAAAAAATAAATATTAAAACTCTCTCTCTCTCTCTCTCTCATCTAAAAAAATATTAGTGTGGAATTAATTTAGAAAAAAATCACAAGTGGAGTACATTCTCCAGTTAAAAATGAAAATAGTCAGATGTGGTGGGTGGTGTATACTTGCAGTCCCTGCTACTCAGGAGGTGGAAGCAAAATGATCACTTGAACTCAAGAGTTCAAAACCAGACTGACATAATTAATATTCTCAAAATAGCCGTCCTATCAAAAGCATTATACAGATTCAATGCAATCCCCATCCAAATACCAATGATGTTCATCACAGAAATAGAAAAATCAGTTCTAAATTTCATTTGAAAAGACAAGAGAACCAGAAGAGCCAAAACAAACCTGAGCAAAAAGTAATGCTGGAGGCATCATAATACCTGACCTCAAATAATGCTGCAGAGTTATGTAACAAAAACCGAATGATACTGGCACCAAAACAGACATGAAGACCAAGGGAATAGACTGAAAAACAGAGACAAGCCCACGTATATAGTATATACTATTATCTGATACTAGACAAAGGTGCCAAAAACATAAGTTGGAGAAAAGATAGCCTTTTTAACAAAATGGTGCTGAGAAAACTGGATATCCATATGTAGAAGGAAATATTGCCACTCCCTCTCACCCTGCATGAAAGTCAACTTGAAGTGGATCAAACACTTAGGAATTATATTAGAAACTCTGTAACTGCTCGAAGAAAATGTAGGACCAATACTCCAACATATTAACACTGGACTTGGCTTCCTTAACAAGATTCCCAAAGCATAAGAAATAAAACCCCATATCAGTAAGTGGATAGCATCAAATTAAAAAGTTTCTGCACAGCAAATAATAATAATAATAATAATAATAATAATAATAATAATAATAGTATGAAGAAAGAGCCTCAGAATAGGAAAAGATCTTTGACATCTGCTCTTCAGCTCATGAATATCAAGAAAACATAGAGAACTCAAAAAAACTTAACACCAAAGAATCAGCCCAATTAATGAATAGGAAAAAGAAAGCGGACATTTCTCAAAAGAATAGACACTAATGACCAACAACTATATATATATATATATATATATATATATATATATATATATATATACACACACACACATATATA
>NW_026000026.1:59481902-59511142 GCF_001458135.2 Marmota marmota marmota | reverse complement strand
ATATATATATATATATAACACATTCAACCTCCTTATCAAGAAAATGTGAATAAAAATTACACTGAGATTTCATTTTGCTCCAGTCAGAATGGTAATTATAAAGAATACAAATAATAAAAAGTGTTGACAAAGTTGTGGAGGAAAAGGTACATTCAAACATTGTTGGTGGGGCTCCAAATTAGTGCAACCACTCTGGAAAGCAGCATGGAGATTCCTCAAAAAACTAGGAGTGGAACCACAATATGATCCAGCTGTCCAGGACTTTGGTATATATCCAAAAGTTCTAAAATCAGCATATGATAGTGATGCAGCCACATCAATAATTACAGCAGCACAATTCACAATAACCCACCTATGGAAACAGGGTAGGTCCCCTTCAACCCATGAACTGGATAAAGAAAATGTGAGGGAATTCCATCAAAATAGAAGAAAGATCAATGGAGTGGAGGGAGGGTATTGAGGGGGAGGATAAAGAGATTGGATAAGGAAAGAACAGAGGAATGAATCTGACCTAAATTTCCTATGTACATATATGAGTATACCACAGTGAATCTCGCTTTTATGTACATCCACAAGACGCCATTTTTTTTTTTAAAGCTATATGTGGGGCTGGGATCGTGGCTCAGTAGTGCTGCGCTTGTCTCATACATATGAGGCACTGGGTTTGATCCTCAGCACCACATAAAAAAATATACAAAATAAAGGTATTGTGTCCATCTACAACTAAAAAAAGAATTTTTTACAAACTATATGTAAAGAGCAGAAAGATTAGCACACTAGAGGGAAGAGAACAGGGGAAGGAAGGAGGAGGAAGGGAAAGGCAAAGTACTGGGGATTGAATTACAGCAAATCATTTTCTATGCTTTTATAATCATGTCAAAATTAATCATAATGTTATATATAACTAAAAAAACAATAAAAATTTTAAAAGAAAAAGAGAAAAAAATAAGAACTACCTGAACTATTTAGTAAGGTCTATCTGGAGGAGGAGGTGGAGGAGAAAGCAAACATTCCACAAATATATAAACTAAAAGTCTTTTTATTTTTCCCCTTCCTCTCCTCATTCTCTAGGATGAGAACACACTTAATAATTTAGCATGTACTCTTGCATATGTATTCTGTGTGCTTATCTGCCTTCCTCAGCAGAGGAACCACAGATAATAAATAAATCGCTGCTGCTGCGGACCCAGGAGTATAGTGTTTTTCATTTTAGAAGATGCTTGATTATAAATCCATCTCAGCTATTAAAGATATCATGCAGATTTTAGTTTGGGATTCATATTTGCAACTTGGTTTTTTTCCACTGCATATACCATACTTATATTTTAAAATAATTCTCATAAGCTCATAACTCAATATATCTGTCATGCTCTTTCTGATTTGCATTAACAAAGATCTGCTGCAGTAATTCCTAATTCTCCAGGGAAGAAGGCACATGATTGCCTGTAACTTTGAGCTCCCTACCCTAGTTTAAGGCACTAAGTCCCAAAAGTTGATTTTGGTTATGATGTAAGATAATTTTATGATTTAAGTTTGAACATCACAAACATAGACTCAGAGTTAATGAATTTATGTCATTTGGGGAAGTGAAAGAGAAATATAGTCATAGGAAAGTAAAAAACTTGTTGAATTTTGGTAGGGATATTGCAATTTCTTTCCTCCAATGTTTCAAATAGGCCTCAAAAAGACATCTGAAGCACAGAAAATATAGCCACACATAACACTATTCAAGGAAAGAATGAGAGCATATATCAATACCTATGTCGTGAATCATATTTAGCAGGCAGTGTTACTTTGAAAAATAGACATTGAGATATTGGTCTTCCAACCCTTTAAAACTGATCAAGGACAAAAAAAAATCCCAGGCTTCACCAAAGAAAAATAGATGTAAATAGATATAAATATTGAAACACTTAAATATTATGGAATGGTTTTCCATAAAATAAATAATAAAGGAAAGGAAACCTTGAACCTCATGTACTGAGCAAATTCCAGGTCTAGCAAACAACACTAGACCTAGATATTTGATTTTAAAACAAAAAGAAAAATGGTAAAAGATAAAAACAAATTGTTGTTTTGTAGACCCTGAGAAATTTTTTCAGCATAATACAAAAATGTAAGACATTTTTTTTCTTTAATTTTGTAATTATTTATTGTGAATGTCAGACCCATTTTAAATCACAGAATTGATAACTGAGCAAGGAAGTATAATTTGGATTATAAAATTCTTGCTTATAAAGTTCCTTAAACAGTGAAATAAATGACACTGATTTGCCTGTAAAAAAAAAGAAAATTCTATTTATAAATTGACAATGTTAAAGAGAGAGATAATACATTGCTTCTTTTGAATATGAAATGCTACTCTGATACATATTTGAAAGGGGTTGCTTTCCTATTGTATATATTCCATCAGTCTAAACTTGGTTTGCAACATTAGATCAGAATATTTGCCAGTGACCTAAAAGTTCCACTTTGGAGGAGGGAATTACTAACTTTTAGGATCTCATTCATCTTTTAAATTGTCTGACTGCAAATAGGCTTCCGACGATTAGGTTATTCAAAGCATCATGAAACCAAGAACACAGGAAGAAACTTCAGAAATTATCTAGCTCATCCTTTTTATTTAACAATAGTACAAAGAAGCTTTATGTCTTTTGTAAGTGCTATTTAACTGTTTACTTCTTTATACACATACTTCTTCAAGAAAGAATAAGTTACTTCAGAGTCAGGAAATGATTAAAGTGTCAAAGCTGGTCCTAAATGTCTGTGACCATTCTTTTCCTCTAAGCCAGTTTCTCTCTTTCACTTGTGGGGAAGGTAAATGTCCTCCTCTGACATTTCTGTTTGGGACTTACATAAAACCACTTAAAAGAAAAAAGCATATCCTTTTTATTTAGTAACTTTTACATGTGCGTAGGAACCATTGCAAGAAAAATAAAAAGTCCAATAAGTGCCTAAGCCTAGATGTTTATATACTACACAGAGTGGCAATTGTTGGAAAGCAATCAAAATTAAGGTGAACATAAAGGAATGTAAGAGATAGTTTAATATGCTATGTTTGTATTATTTCTGTTAGCCTTGACTCCCCATTTTTGGGTATAAAAATATTCCTTTTTATTTGGTGTAGTGAAGTCAGCTTATAGATAAGAAATAATATTTATAATAACATATTCATAGAATTTACTAAGGAAATTATTTGCAATCTAAATTTTCATTTGAATTTTTATATCAAGCACATTTCCTAAATTCTTCTTTAAATCTTTGAAACATATTGTTTCACAGATTTTTTTTTCTTTGGTACTGGAGATTGAATAGTGCTCAACTGTTTAGGGCTGCTTAACCATGGAGCCACAATCCCAAACCTTTTTATATTATACTTAGAGACAGAGTCCTGTTGAGTTGCTAATTGTCTCACTAATCTGCTAAGGCTGGCTTTGAACTCTTCCTGCCTCAGCCTCCCAAGATGCTGGGATTACAGGCGTGCACCACTGTGCCTGGCTGATTCACAGAATATTATATGAGCCAAATTTATGGAATTGCTTCAATTGAGTTCAAAGCTTTGTCTGAGATCCTTTTTAGAGCATACTGAACACCAAAAGTAATATGCACAATGCTTATTTTCTAGACTTATAGTCATTCTTGAATTTGACTATATAATCACAATTTTAAAAAGTATTGTTAATCTTTATCATGAAAAATACGAACTTCAACTCTACTGATGCAACCTTTCTTCCACAGTACAACAATATTGTAAAATGGACTATTGCCTTTCAAATCTTGGCTTATAAATATGCTAGTGTTACAATGTTTTCTTAGAAATTTATCATTCTTTGCAGTGTGAGTTTAGAACACATGAATAAGAGACCCATGGATTATTAAGTTGTTGTAAAATAGAAAACTACTCTTGGTTATTTTTATGTACATGGGATATAAAATGCAGCATTAGTCTACCGAGTAAATCTCCATTAACAGATTCTAAAAACAATGATATTTGGATTCAAAAGCTCATTATTATTATTATACATCCCAGGGACTAATATAAAATTGGCTAAAGGTTGATTCATTCAACAATGAATGAAACCAAGTTTCACATTTTATGTGGCCTGCAGTATTTTAATCTTGCTAGTTCCCATAAACAGACATTTTTATATGGATTGGAGAGTAAATTTAATTATTTTCACATCACTAGGTAATTAATTATGTAAATGGGTCTTTGCTTACATTACTTCTCTCCACTGTGAAAAAAATGATTAAAATTAAGAAAAAGGAATGTTACTAAATCTTGGATTTTCAAAAAGTCCTTTGGATAACATTAAAAATTATGGTTGTGCTTTGTTGATTGTTTCAGGTTTAGTTTGTTCATACTGTTCTATATTTTTTTTTCTAAATTGATGTCTTCTTCTTTTCTAATGTAAGCATTCAATGCATTAGTTTCCACTTAAGCATGGTTTTGGTTATTTCTCATGAATTTTAATTTTGTATTTTCATTTTTGTTCAGTTCCAAATATTTCTTAATTTCCCTGGGGTGTTTCCTTTACATTTTACTTATACAGGGGTTGCTTAATTTCTTTGTATCTGGGAATTTTCCAGATTATAAATTAAACTCTTTTTCAATTCAAGATATTTAACATATTGTCTCTATTTTTTTTTTTAATTTTACTGAGGTGTATCTTTGAAATGAAGGATACAATAAATCAAATAAAATACTCAGTAGAAAGCATAACCAACAGACTAGATCACTTGGAAGAAAGAATATCAGATAATGAAGACAAAGTATACAATCTGGAAAATAAAGTTGATCATACAGTGAAGATAAGTAAGTAAGTAAGAAACCATGAATAGAACATCCAAAAATTATGGAACAGCATCAAAAGACCAAATCTAAGAGTTATTTGGATAGAAAAAGAAATAGTATTTCAAATCAAAGGAATGCACAATCTCTTCAATGAGATATTATCAATAAACTTCCCAAGCATGAAGAATAAATTGGAAAACCAAATTCAAGAGGCTTATAGGAGACCAAATGTATAAAATTACAACAGATCTAAACCAAGGCACATTATAATGAAAATGCCTAGCATACAGAATAAGGATAGAATCTTAAAAGCCACAAAACAGCGTAATCAGATCACATATAGGGGGAGACCAATTTGTATCTCAGCAGATTTTTCAAACAAGACCCTCAAAGCCAGGAGATCATGGAACAACATATACCAAGCTCTGAAAGAAAATGGATATCAACCAAGAATCTTATATCCAGCAAAACTAAGCTTTAGATTTGATGATAAAGAAAAACCTTCCATGATAAACAAAAGTTAAAAGAATTTACAATTAGAAAGCCTGTAAAATATTCCAAGAAGAGGAAATGAAAAATAATGATGAAAATCAGCAGAGGGAGGTATTACATTGAAGGAAAATCTAATCAGGGAGAAACCAAGTCATGTTAAATACCAAAAATAAATAAAAATGGCTGGAAATACAAACCATGTCTTAATAATAACCCTGAATGTTTATGGCCTAAACTCAACAATAAAAAGACATAGACTAGCAGATTGGATTAAAAACAAAAATAAAAAAGACCCAACAATATGCTGCCTCCAAGAAACTCATAGATAAAGACATCTGCAGACTGAAAATGAAGAATTGGGGGAAATTATACCACTCATATGGACTGTGGAAGCAAGCAGGGGTTTCCATCCTCATATCAAATAAAGTACAATTCAAGCTAAAGTCAATCCAAAAGGACAAAGAAGGACACTAGATACTGCTCAAGAGAAACATACACCAACAAGAGTTAACAAATATAAATATATATGCTCCAAACACTGTAGTGTCTACATTCATCAAACAAACTCTTCTCAAGATCAAGAGTCAAATAGATTACAACACAATAATTCTGTGTGACTTTAACACATCTCTTTCATCACTGCAAGCTGAACAAAGAAATTGTAGAACTCAATAATACAATCAATAACTTACACTTAACTGACATGTATAGAATGATTCATCCTTCAACAAGAGAAAACACTTTCTTCTCACTAGCACATGGATCCTTCTCTAAAATAAACCGTATACTATGCCACAAAACAACTCTTAGCAAATATAAAGGAGTAGAGATACTACCCTGTATTTTATTAGATCATAATGGAATGAAATAATAAATCAATGATAAAATAAAAAATAAAATCCACTCCAACACCTAGAGACTAAATAAAATGCTACTGAATGAACAATGGGTTGCAGAAGACATCAAGGAGGAGGTTAAAAATATTTAGAGGTGAATGAGAACACAGATACAACATATCAAAATCTTTGGGACACTATGAAGGCAGTTCTAAGAGGAAAGTTCATTACATGGAGTTCATTTCTTAAAAGAAGAAAAAGTCAACAAATATATGAGTTAATATTACATCTCGAAGCCCTAGAAAAAGAACAAATCAACACCAAAAGCAGTAGAAGACAGGAAAAAAATTAAAATCAGAGCTGAAATGAATGAAGTTGAAACAAAAGAAACAGTTGAAAAAATTGACAGAACAAAAATTTGGTTCTTTGAAAAAATAAATAAAATTGACAGGCCCTTAAACATGCTAATAAGAGAAGGAGAGAGAAAACTCAAATTACTAACATACATGATGAAAAAAGAAATATCACAACAGACAATACATAAATACAGTAGATAATTAGAAATTATTTTGAAAACTTGTACTTCAATAAAATAGAAAATATCGAAGGCATCAAAAATTTCTAGTGTCATATAATTTGCACAAATTGAACCAGGATGATGTACGCAATTTAAACCGATCAATTTCAAGTGACAAAATGGAAGACAACAACAAAATTCTACCAACTAAAAAAAGCCCAGGACTGGATGGATACACAAGCGAGTTCTATAAGACATTTAAAGAAAAACTAATACCAATACTCTTCAATTTATTTCAGGAAATAGAAAAAGAGGCAGCACTTCCAAACTCATTCTATGAGGCCAGTATCACACTGATTCCAAAACCAAGCAAAGACAACTCAAACAAACAATCAAACAAACAAAAAACTAAACTACAGAGCAATAGTGACAAATACTTCATGATATTTGCACCAAAACAGACTGGTAGACCAATGGTACAGAATAGAGGACACAGAGACTAAACCATAAAATTACAATTATCTTATATTGTAATTAGACAAAGGTGCCAAAAACATGCATTGGAGAAAAGATAGCTTCTTCAATAAATGGTGCTCAGAAAACTGGAAATCCATGTAAAACAAAATGAAATTAAACCCTTATCTCTCACCATGCACAAAAATCAACTCAAAATGATCAATGACTTAGGAATAAAACCAGGGACCCTGCATCTTATAGAAGAAAAAAGTAGGCCCTAATAGCCATCATGTGGGATTAGGCCCCAAATTCCTTAATAAGACTCCTTTGGCACAAGAATTATAATCAAGAATCAATAAATGGGATGGACTCAAACTAAAAATTTCTTCTCAACAAAAGAAATAATCTGTGAGGTGAATAGAGAGCCTACATCTTGGGAGCAAATCTTTACCATTTACATTGGCGAGGATGTGAGGGAAAAGGCACATTCATACACTGGTGGTGGGACTGCAAACTGGTGCAGCCAATATGAAAAGCAATGTGAAGATTTCTTGGAAAATTGGGAATGGAACCACTATATTATATATTATAAATTATATATTATATATAGTGTACACACTATACACACACACACACACACACATACACATACCAGGAATTGAACCCTGGGGTGCTTTACTACTGAGCCACATCACCAGCCCTTTTATTGCATTATATTTAGAGACATGGTATCACTGAATTGCTTAGGGCCATGCTAAATTGCTTCAGTGTCCTAAGCTGCTGGGTTTACAGGCATCCACCACCACTGTACTTGAATTTTGTTTGTGTTTTGTTTTTCTGATTCATGTATTTATTTTAAGATTTATTGAGGTATCATTGACAAATAAATATTGTGAATGACAAACATATTTAAGGTGTACAAGATCATGTTTTGATATAGATCTATGTTGTGAAATGCCTAACACATTCATATTAATTAATATATCTATCATTAGTTTTTTATCTGTTGAGAATATTTTAGATCTACCCTTTTAGCAAGTTTTTAATATGCAATATATTATTATTAAATGATTAAATATAGAACCATGTTCTACATTAGGTTTCCAGAAAGCATTCATCTTATAACTGCAAGTTTGTATCCTTCCGATAACACTTCCTCATTTTCCAAACCTTTAATTTCTGCTGTGAACTCACTTATATGTAGAATCTAAAAGGTCAGTCATAGAAACAGAATAGGATAGTTAACAGTGGCTAGAGGCTTTAAGAAAGATTTCTCTCTCAAGAGAGCAGAGAAAAAAATGCAAATTTTTAAAAATACTCCTGCTGAGAAGAGAAAGGAAAGGGCTCTAGTAATTAAAAAAAAAAAAAAAAAAAGGTCTATAGGAAGTTTAGTGAAGCTAAGAGAATAGTTAAGGCTCTCCAGATAAAACTGATAAGAGATGTGAGGTAACAAGTCCAAGTGCCATGACATAATATAGAATGACATTACTGTCCAAAAATGTATGAGATCTATGTTAAGTCCAGGCCTCTCAAAAACTGAGATTTTTCATCTTCCTTTGGTGAAAATAAGCAAACATGAGCTAAGAATAAGCATCACAAGCCCATTCTTCCATTCTGATACCTGTGCGATCAATGGATTACTTCACACAAAGGTTTACTTATGACAACTGAGATTTAAAGAAAGGCACAAACTACAAGTGGCACAGCTTCATTGCCAGCTCAATGTGCTCTTTAGTCACTCTTGACTCTGTGTCTCACACGGAAAAGGCTCCACAATGGCTTGATTCTGCCTCTGTAAATAACACCGAGCAGTGGATGATACAATAGTCTTCACTACTTGTGGCTCAAAAGAAAGCTGGAGTCTTACTCTCCTTTCTTCCACGAAGGACCAAACACTGGCATGTTGATCTCTTCCCTCTCTGCCTTTCTCTTTTATTCTTTACACATAGACTGTAGCAAAAACAAAGCATCAATGTAAGAGTTTGATCTAGATATTGGCATCATTCAATTTCCAAAACTGTATTTCCATAGATATAGTCAGTTCTTTGGTTAGTGTGTATACAGTGTGTCCAAACACCATCTTTAACAAATTTCTGTAGCACTTTGAGAAAAAAAAAGAAATACAGCCTATCTTAAACATAATCTTCCAAACCAATATAATTTTATGATGAGGATCAGGAAACACTAAACATTACACAAATTACTCACTGAAATTTTTCTTGAAAATCTGTTTTTTAAAAAATATCTCCTCACTAAAATGAATAGTTATTTTCAACCATTTGTTTTGATATTCCATCTTCAATGATCACACAAAAACAAAGAATTTTAGGGCTATCTGTTAAGATCAAAGATGAGGTGAAACCCCACAGTTCCAGAATTGCCAAACTTAAATCAATGGATTATTATGTCTCACTTGACACTGTGAACAGAAACAATCCAAGCAAATGCCATTGACCATCCAGGGCATTGTACTCTGTAATATTTTATATTAAACTGAACTATTACGTGTCAAAAATGATTCATGGGTCCCCAAATACATCTCCTCTGAGTAGTTTTCAACCCAAAAAAATCAAAATGGATTCTTGAAGCTAATCCCTGCTCCTGGCACTGACCATTCAGTCCTTCTGAGGTCCTAGCCTAATGGTCTCTCAGGTCATTTATCTCCTTCCAACCTCCACAGAGAGTGATGTTTGCTCTGAATAATAACTTCTCATTTCTACTCTGTATGCTACGGTATACTTTAAGTCAAGTCCAGCAAATGTTCTGCCTTCTCTGGCACTTCTAGTCTTGGAAGCCTCCTCATATTGTTCTGTATCTAAATTCATTTTATACTTACTGTCTCTATCTAATGTATTTCTGCACATGTTGTGCTTATATGAATACAGGAATTATAATACTGTTTCCTAATTGTTTTTGAGTATGAGGTGCCCTCCAAAAGCTCAGGAGATAACACAACAATGACCAGAAGTTAAATTATTAGATTATGAGAACTGTAACCTAATCAGTCCATCCTAGTTTGAGTGAACTAACTGGACGGTAACTGTATGTTGGTGAGGCATGCCTGGAGTGGGTGGGTCATTATGGAAATATCCTGGAAGGGTTTATTTTCCCTGTACCCTCTTCCCGCTTCTCTCCTAGTCACCATGAATAAAGCAACACTCTTCCCCCAACTAGGTTCTGATTGTCCTCTTGGGCCCAGAGGAATGCAGTCTGCCAGACCTGGACTGAACTTCTGAAACCATGATCCAAAAGAAACTTTTTCCTCCTCTAAGTTGTTCTCATTAGATGTCTTGATCACAGCAATACAAAGCTGCCTAACACACTACTATACACAGGACTACCACACTGTGAAGTATGGTTATTTCATTCAGTAAATGCTTGATCAGTTGACAATTAAAAAATTAGTTAAAATTTATTTAGTATAAAAGTAGTGACTTGATGCCAAAGGAAATTGAACAACAAATTCTACTTTAATTATTTCAGTTTAATTTTTATATCTAATACCTATATCTGGAACTACATGATAAAGATACCTGCCATGTAAGCATATTCAAGTTTGTGAAAATGATAAATGATATTGTAGGTAAATAAAGTTGTTCTCAGTTGTTTGGGGAAATATTTAATATTTTGTATAATTGAATTTACTTTTCCAATGAATAACAGGCTTTAAAAATCTACCAAAATTTGTTCACATAGATTTATTTTTCCTTAAAGAAAACTAATGTGTGAACCTATACTTACATAAGTCTTGCTTGATATCCAAAAACAGTTTTTCATCCATATTTGTTTACGTAATTCCCCATAAAGAATTAAGCTGATATATTATTTTTGTGGTAAGTCAACTGTCTTAACTGAGAATTTGTCATTCTTCAAATCTCTATTTTATTTAATATTCTAAAAATTACTATGAACCCAAAACTTTTAACAAAAAATATCTTGAGCGAATGAAGAATCTTAAATTTGCTTTTTTTTCTCTCTCATATAATCCCTCTGTAAACATAAGCAAAAAAATCACACAAACTCACTGAAAAACATTCTACAAAATACCAGACCAGTACATCTTAAAACTGCCAAGGTCATCAAAAATAAAGAAAGTTTGATAAGCTGGCTGATAAGAGCCTAAAAGACACAAATACAGAGTGCACTGTGTTGTCCTAGTTGGGGTTCTGGAATGGAAAAAAATGTATTAGATTAAAAAAAAAATAAGAAAACTGGGTAAAGACTTTTGTTATCAATAATATCTCAACATTGATTGGCTGTGATAAAGGGATGTTAACAGTAGGAGGGTAAAGGTGTATGTACTAGCTTTACAACTTTTCTATAAATAAAAAACCCTACTTTACAATAAATTGTATTTTAAAAAATATATATGAAATGAATTTATAAAAGTATCCTATGAGAAACACAAGCATGGCAAATCTATAATACAAATATCTTCAAGACCAGCAGATTCTTCAAAGTATAGGGACCAAAATATCCAAGTGGCTATCTATCTATCTATCTATCTATCTATCTATCTATTGTTTTAATTATGCATATATTATTCTACACAATATTGTTATGTTTTTAATAGGCAACATTATATTTCCTCACATGTTAATTTTTACAGTCATTCCTTACTATCTTATCTTTGAACTGATTTTTTTTTTGTCTAAATAATATCATCTTAGTATGGCTTAGTGGAAAATTATTTAGGAAGTCTTCTCTTTTTTTTAAGTGTTTAAAGACAGATATTTTTGTTAGTTATATTACTCTTCTTGGCCTTCAGTAGAAAAATACATATCACCACTGGAGGGTATGTATTTCTCTTAATACTGGAGGTAATAGGAAGTCCAAGATAAAGTTGTTCACAAGGTGGGTTCATCTGAAGAATCTTCATTTGGCTTATAGATAGATGGCTACCTTCTTCCTGTGTGCTCACATGACCTCTTTTTCTGGTGCATGTTTAGAGAGTGAAAGAGTGAGAAAGTAAGTGCACTTCATTATATCTTCTCTTGTAAGAACCTGAATCTTCTCTGAGTCCCACACTTAGCATCTAGTTAATGGTAGTCCCTCTTTGTAGGCACTGGCATTTGGGGGTTAGAATTTCAACAAATGCATTTGGAAAGACACAATTCAATTAATAGCACTACTTATAAAATTTTGGTCATTATATTATATTATTTCATGGTATTGTTTTCTTGGTTCAATTACAGAAGTTGAAAACTTATCTGTAAGTATTACTGCCTTTTGAAGGTATCATGTCTTTTCATCTTAAGACTCTCCGAATATGAGTTTTTCAAACTGCAATTGTATAAATCAGAGGCAGCATAAAAATGTTATTTTTGTCATTGTTGTTGTTTTTGTGTTCTGTTTCTGAATTTTGTTTTGTTCTGTTTTCCTTTCTGTGAGCCTGTAGTTAACGAGTTGGCAGATTTACTATTGCCCCAAGGGCACATCTCTGGTTTAAGATACATCAAGAGGATCAGTAGAGAGACATCCTCTTTTCTACATGATGAAAGTTCTTATTTTATTCCAGCAGGAAATGTCAGAAGGCAAAGCCTTTCAAGAGTATTAATAGCTTGCTGGTACCTAAAATTATTTTCTGATGGAATAAACCAGCAATTTTGGTTTGAGTCACCTTGAAATCTACTGATTTTCCTGAGTGTCTAATCAAAGCTAGTATATATTGTGCTGTGATTTCTTTAGGGTTTGCCAGTGGAATTCTCACTTGTTCTCCACATGATATATATTTTTAAAGTGTTTTTTTTTTCTTTTTTTGTGGTGGTAAGGACTGAACCCAGGACCTTGTACATGCTAGACAAGTGCTGTACAAACTGAGCTACATTCTCAACCCCTTTCCTCTTGATAATTTGACTCAAAGACTTGCCTGTCAGGGTATAGCAGTAGGCTTCATAGTCTTTTTTTGGCATCTGTCACAGAATACCTGAGACAGGGTTGTTTATAAAGAACATAGTTTTTTTTTTTTTTTTTCTTAAGAGTTTTGGAGGCTGGGAAGTCTGAGGTCAAGGGGCCATATATGATGTTCATGCTGCATCATCTCATTAAAGTGAAAGGATGAGAGAAAGAGAAAGAAATCAAATTGGAAGCCTCAGGCACTTTTATAATTGATGTTAATTCACAAGTGAGGAGTCCTCATGATATAAACACCTACCATTAGGCTGCACTTCCCGACACTATTTGCTTTGAAGATTAAGTTTTCCACACATGCTTTCTGAGGGACACATTTAAACCATTGCTGCTCCTTTGAGTGCTGCATGGCTTCAGAGGGGGAGAAAGGAAGAAAACAATAAAAGAACAACAACAACAACAACAACAACAAAAAAAAAACAGAAACAGGAGTTTCTATTAATTCCATCTTCTTATTTATTATGTATGCATTTTAATTTTAATTTGAAAGAGTTACAATACATAGTTTTATATTTAAATGTATATATAAAGTATTTTAATACAGTGATTTAGGTCTGTTTTAGAATTTTTGGTATGTATACTATACTTAAAAACAATTGCAAAATGCCCTACGTGACTATTGATACTCATGAATGGAATGCCATCTATCACACAAAATGACAAAAACATTAAAATATTTTACTTCTGATATTTCTTGGAAGATCTTTCTAAAATCAGATATTGGTAACATCATAAACATTAGAAAAATAACAAATACATTATTGTAAATAATATTTTATAAATGACCTTGAACCTAAACATCTTTAAAATTGGGATCAATTTATAAAATTGTCTTTAGGTCTACAAAAGAGTTACTGCAGAAATTTGTCAATCTCTTAATGTGGTTAGATATCTACTTTTATGATCATTAAGTTATTTTTCAAATAAAAATACTTGCAAAACTTACTGGGGCTATGCCTAGTTAATAGTAATACCTGGTGTATCTGAAGAAGTTTTAGACTTAAGCAACTGAGTCAGGCACAGCAGCACACATCTGTAATCCCAACGTCTAGGAAGGCCACAAAAGAAGGATCACAAGTTCAATGCCAGCTCCAGCAACCTAATGAGGCCTATGCAACTTAGTGAGAATATGTCTCAAAATAAAAAAGGTTAAGGATGTGGCTCACTATTTAAGCACGCTTGGATTCGATTCCCAGTAACAATAACAAAAAAATTAAAATTTTTAAAAAATTAAGCAACTAGGCTTTTGTTTTCCATGTAGAGTAATTGCACCTTAAATATGACCTGAGAGAAGAACTTCAGTCACTTTATCTTTGGGACACTTCATTTTTCACTATGTTTACCTTTAAAGCAGAGCTGAACTAAAATGAGATAATTTTAAGTTTTATGTTTTTTTTTTTCTAAAATGGTTTGTGGTTTGTAATAATCAACTTATCAAGTGGACATACAACATAAGCAAATAATCATGCTATTTTAATGCACTGAAGATGCAATTATATATACTGTATTTATATTTACAGAAAAATATTAATTTCTATTTACATGAATGCATCTACTTATGTTTCTGAGCATTTTGTGACATTTTTACTAGGTATTAAATGTCTTAAACAGGTTTATATCACTGTATCTATTTTACTAAATTATTAACAATCTGTTTCTTCACATAGCCACTGAATTGAAAAAAAAACATTATTTTGGCAATAATTTATATGACAGTGAATGATCAGACGGAACTGACTGAGATGAAATAAACACATATCTCTACTCTCCTCTATCTGTTCAACAGATAGCTTATGTGAAACCCAAGACAGTGGTATTGTTTACCAAGAGTTTAGTAATGGAACAAAATCTTTCAGGTAAAAAGTCTGCTCAATATATGTCTGTTTGACAGAGACCCTGTACCTAATAAGAGGAAAAGTAGGCCCAAATCTCTACCATGTCAGCTTAGGAAATGACTTCCTTAACAAAACTCCTAAAGCCCAAGAAGTAAAATAAAGAATTAATACATAGGATTAAATCAAACTAAAACTTCTTCTCAGCAAAGGAAACAATCAAGATCATGAAGAGAGAGACTTCAGAATGAGAGAAAATCTTTACCACATGCACCTCAGACAGAGCATTAATCTTCAGGGTATATAAAGAACTCAAAAAACTTAACACCTAAAAAAAAATTAATTAATTAATTAAATAACCCATAAGTGGGCAATGGGACTGAATAGAAACTTCATGAAGAAGAAATACAATCAGTCAACAAATTCATAAAAAAGTTCAATGTCTCTAGCAATTAAATAAATGCAAAACAAAACTACACTGAGATTCCATCTCACTTCAGTCAGAATGGCCATTATTAAGAACACAAGCAACAACAAATGTTTGTGAGGATATGGGGAAAAAGATACACTCAATCATTGCTGGTGGTCCTGAAAATTGGTGCAATCACTATGGAAAGCAGTATGAAGATTCCTCAGAAATCTTGGAATGGAACCACATTTTGACCTAGGTGTCCCACTTCTTGGTTTATACCCAAAGGACTTAAAATCAGCATACTACAGTGACACAGCCACAGCAATGTTTATGGCAGCTCAATTCATAATAGCTGAACTATGGAACTAACCTAGGTGCCCTTCAACAGATGAATTGTTAAAGAAATTGTGGGGGGCTGGGGATGTGGCTCAAGCAGTAATGCGCTCACCTGGCATGCGCAGGGTGCTGGGTTTGATCCTCAGCACCACATAAAAATAAAATAAAGATGTTGTGTCCACCGAAAACTGAAAAATAAATATTAAAAAATTCTCTCTCTCTCTCTCTTCTCTCTCTTAAAAAAAAAGAAAGAAAGAAATTGTGGTATCTATACCCAATGGAACATTACTGAGGAATGAAGTTACGGTATTTGCTGGTAAATGGATGGAACTAGAGATATTATGCTAAGCAAAATAAGTCAGTCCCAAAGAACCAAAGGGCAATTGTTTTTTCTTATATGCAGATGCAAATTCACAATTAGGTGTGGTGGCTAGGGAAGAATGAAGGAAGTTTGGATTGTGCAGAGGGGTAGGAATGATAATAGAATGAATTGGACATTACTACTCTATGTGCATGTATGATTGCACAACCTGTGCAACTCTACATTATGTAGAAGATGTGAAGTTGTGAGAAGTTATACTACATTTATGTACAATGTATCAAAATGCATTGTACTGTCATGTATATAACTAATTAGGACAAATGTTAAATTTTTTAAAAAAATAAAACTTTGCTACAATGTTCACTGTACACACACACACACACACACAGATATTTGTTTGAAAAACACAAAAAAAGAATGATTGAATCAATTAATACTACTCTAAGATACCACCTCACTCCAGTAAGAGTGGCAGCCATTATGAAGACAAACAACAACAAATGCTGGCAAGGATGCAGGGAAAAAGATACACTCATACATTGCTGGTGGGACTGCAAATTGGTGCCGTCAATTTGGAAAGCAGTATGGAGATTCCTTGGAAAACTGGGAATGGAACCACCATTTGACCCAGCTATTCCTCTTCTCGGACTATATCCAAAGTACTTAAAAACAGAATACTACAGGGACACAGCCACATCAATGTTTATAGCAGTACAATTCACAATAGCTAAACTGTGGAGCCAACCTAGATGTCCTTCAGTGGGTGAATGGATTAAAAATGTGGCATTTATACACAATGGAATATTACTCAGCAATAAAAAAGAATAAGATCATGGCATTTGTAGGGAAATGGATGGCATTAGAGAAGGTTATGCTAAGTGAAGTTAGCCAATCCCCAAAAAACAAATGTCGAATGTCTTCTCTGATATAAGGGGGTTGACTCAAAATGGGATTGGGAGGGAGAGCAAGGGAGGCAGATTACCTCTAGATAGGGAATAGGGGTGGGAGGGAAAAGGGGAATAGCATGGATGGTGAAAGGAGACCCTCATCATTATACAAAATACATGTATGAAGATGCGAATTTGGTGTCAACATACCTTATATATACTCAGAGATATGATAAATTATGGTATATGGTATATTAAGACTTGTAATGCAAAAACAAATAAATTAAAAAAATAAAAAAACTTTGCTATAATGTTCACTGTATACACACACAGAGATATTTGTTTGAAAAACACAAAAAAGAATGATGAATCAATTAAAAATTTCCTGTACTGTTTTTGAGTAAACAAAATTCTGTTGTTCTTTTTTGTTGTGATTAATGAGTTTCCTGGCTTTGATTGTTCAATATTCTCTCACTTAACTATGTTCTAACATCACCATCACTTAACTTCATTCTTCTCCCTCACTAGTCTAGTTGTTCATTTTTTCCACCTTTTTATAGTTTTGGAAACCTTATGAACCAAACCTACAGGGTCCAGCTTTGAGATCATATGTATATCAGGAAAATGTAATCCAAAAATCTAGATTAATTTTTATACAATCAGTCAATTCATTTAACACAATCTATTTAAAAGATTAAAGTGTGTAGCAGTGGAGACAGTTTTTGAAAAAGTAGCAAGACACTCATCTTTGTTAGATCATGTATTATTTAATAAATTATTACATATGACAGTGAAAGAAATATTCAGTTCTCTTATGCAGAAGAGCATTTTTTAAAAAGTATCTTATATTAAAAAGAAGACTGTCACATATTTTATTTACTGATAAGATCATCATTCTTTATGAATAATTTTGAAAGTCTGAGAGTCCCTATAGTTAATTTAAGACAGATTTAATCACTTCCTCTTTCCCTCTATGGTATAACTTAACTCAATCTTTTACACCCAAGTACATTTATAGGAATGATAAGCAGTTACAAACTCTCCTTTCTCATTTTGGGCACAGATCACTCTAATAGATAGTTCAGTAAACCTTGTCATGCCAGGCTCCTTCAGCAAGGTTTTGGGTCTGTGCATGCAGATGGATTAGGCATTGCACTACAGTAAGTGGTCAAGCCTGAGACCAGTTGTGGAGAGTTATGCAAATATCTCATAACCCAGAACACAAAACATGTAATCTATAAAATATATTAAAATTTCCTATATCAATTCATACACTCTTCATCTATTTCTCAAATCTCACACGTTATCACCGTCCATATCCAAAAATAATCCTTTCAACACGGCCCTCCTGGATACCCTAGCACATTAATTTTATTTTACTGCTCTCCATTTTCTCTTACCTTCCTAGGTGCCCTGAACTTACATCACTGCTCCTCTAACAATTTTTCAACTTAAAATACATTAGATAATTTTTGTTCTTTTCTATTTCTCTATTTTCTGCAATTTACCAAAAATCCCTGGTGGTAGGATCCTTCTTGGAAATTAAGGTGAGAAAAATAATAGTGAAATAAGGCATATTTTTTTAATTAGCTAGAAGGGGAAAGGATGGGAAAACAGGAGGTAAAATATGTGTTCCTGTCCATACTACTTTTCATATGATTGATAGAGTTGGACATGGATAAAACAGAGACTATTGTGTGGTGACTTGTGATTAAGTGAAGGCTACCACTGCTTGAAGCCAATGACTACACATGTCCTTGATTCTGCTTAGGATGTATGCTCATGAACTGTCCTCATGAACAATGCTATTATAACTTTTAGTATCCATAAGTACATAAAATCAAGGCAGACGGATGATAATAAAAAACAACTAATGAATTGCTTTTGCCACTAAATCACCTACTGGCAACATGACACAAAGGTAAGAGGAGAACTCTGAGAACATTAAGAGTTGGTCCTGAATCTAGTTTCTCCCCTTTAATAATCATTTAGCTCAGCCCAGTTTCTTTAAACCTTGGCTTTTCATATGTGATGAGATACCTTTGCACAAAAACCAGATGTCTAGACAACATGTATTCAGCATTTACTACATGCCCGGCACTTACTATCTACTACCTCATGAATGAGCACATTTTCCCTTCTTATATCTTTTTTGTTAATTACCTTTATACACATTTAATATTTATCCCTTATTTCCCAAAGAAGCTAATTTTGATTTAATATAAAATGTGGAGACAAACAGTAAATGATTCATTCATTTTAGATTATTAATGATTAAGTGAATTTATATTTCTTATCTTGTAAGAAATTTCAAAAGTCTGAAACTTGAAAATTGTATTAAAGAAAGCAGATAGCTGCTGCTTAAAAATCGCTAATCAAACTTTGTATGAACTGCTTCAGTGTTATAATTCTAAATACTTAGATGCTGGCATCTTAAATTATAAAAAGGACTAACATAAAGGATATTCTAAAACACTTATTAAATCTGCTCTTTGGAGATATATGTAAAGTTTTTATTTAATAAATTTCAAAGGTTAAAAGCTTTCAGATCAGCCAACCAGAAACTTCTGAGCAGGGGAACAGATGAGCAGTTCAAATTCAATAGAGCAGTGAATATGAAATGAATCTTCAAATTACACACTTTTTTTATTAGACATGTGTTTGTGCAATTATGGAAGCCTATTAAAACATGTAAGCTAAATAAAAAGAGAAATTTCTGCTTGAAGAAAAGACAGAACATTCACATTTTGGCGGCTAAACTGTTCTTCTCTTGAACACCAGCTAAACTAAGACACTAATTATTGTTATTTTCATCAAGATGTTGCAAGAAAATTTTTAAATCTCATGTTCAATTAATGAAATGAACATCTTTAGTTTTTAATGCCATGTATATAATCAGCCAGGCAAACACTGAATTTGTAATTTAAAGTATTTGTTTCTTCTACAATTAAATAGATTTTTAAAAAGTGCTATTTGAAGAAAAAATTTTGCATAAACTTATCTAATTTTATTTGTGTTTTTGTATTGTTTTGTATGCCCAGAATATCTAATCCATAGTGTCAAATGGTCATCATTAATGTTAAAAATATTTCAGGAGAGCTAGAATTTGAGGAATTTTAGTCAAGAAAAATTACTATTTGATAAATTGGTTAAGGTAATGGATCTTGTCTTATCCCCCACCTCTAGCCTAATTTATACCATCAGGCTCTGGTCTCCTCCTTTAGGTAGAATATGTGGATCACATTATGGTCTGTAGCATTTGGTCTTAGCTAGTTAGGCCTAGGCCTTGAGAATCTTCCTGAGGTATTCACTCAGGTGACTCCCAATCATTCTTACTGTCACTGCTCTGGCTCCATCTCCTCAGAGAAGCATTACCTCTTTGAAGTGCACACCTCCTTAACTTTTTGTCCCCACCCTCAACCCCAGACTTACCACTATTTTCTATCACATTTGTATTCTGTAAGTAACAGAAAAATGTAAAACAAAGTTTTTATAAACTTAACTATTCATTTCCTGCTTTCTTCTATTTTTGGATTCTAATTCAATGAGGGGAAATTCCATATGAGATTTCTTAATGTCTGTATCTAAGTCTTTTTTTTTTCCCCCTCTGGATCATTCTTTTGAAAGTGCTTGCTTTGTCAGGTTATATAAAATAAATCAATGGCTGGGATTTATTTGTTTTTGATCATCAATTTAACCAATCTTTCAAATTTTACATTCCCTCTAAGTTCCATAACTAGGTGAAAGTTTATTTATTTTATTGTTCGAAAAATAGTAGTTAAATTTTTTTAATGAGAGCTAATGAGTCATAAATTATACTAAGAAATACTTAGGTGTGCCTTTTTTTCCCACATCCTTGCCAATACTTATTGTTGTTTGTATTCTTGATGGCTGCCATTCTGATTGGAGTGAGATAAAATCTTAGAGTAGTTTTGATTTGCATTTTCTCTAATTGCTAGAGATGTTGAACATTTTTTCATATATTTGTTGATTGTATAGTCTCTTCTGAGAAGTGTCTGTTCAGTTCCATTTATTGATTGGGTTATTTAATTAATCTATTTATTTATTTATTTTTGGTGGTAAGGTTTTTTAGTGCTCATTGCTAGTGGGACTGCAAATTGGTGTAACCCAATCTGGAAAGCAGTATGGAGATTCCTTGGAAAACTTGGAATGGAACCACCATTTGATCCAGCTATCTCACTCCTCGGTATACCCAAAGGACTTAAAAACAGCATATTTCAGGGACATTGCCATATCAATGTTCATAGCAGCACAATTCACAATAGCTAAATTGTGGAACCAAGACAGATGCCCTTCTAATGAAGATGAATAAATGTAGATGAATAAATAGGGAAACTTTGGTATATATACACAATGGAACATTACTCAACATTAAAAAAGAATAAAATCATGTCATTTGCAGGTAAATGAATGGAGTTGGAGAATATAATGCTAAGTGAAGTATACCAACCCCCCAAAACCAAAGGTCCAATATTTTCTTTGATATGAGAATGCTGACTCACAATGGTGGTGTGGGTGGGGCATGGGAGGAATGGAGAAACTTTAGATAGGGCCAAGGGAAGGGAGAGGTAGGGAAGAGACAAGGTGGGTAAGAATGATATTGGAATGAGTTAGACATCATTACCCTAAATACATGTATGAAGACCCTAATGGTGTGAAAATACTTTGTGTACAATCAGTGACTTAAGAAATTGTGCTCTACAGGTGTAATAGGAAATGAATTGCATTCTGCCATCATGTATAACAAATTAGAATAAAATAAATAATTTAATTAAAAAAGGTAAAAAAAAAGAAAAAGCCTAAAATGCACCAGTTCCCTTTTATCAAATATTTCACTTTCCCATGAGTGAATAATATATGAAAATATAATTTATTGTCATGCATATCTAAGAAGAACAAATAAAATTAAAAAAATAATTTACAAAAAGAAATACTTAGGATTTACTGTGCAATTATTTTTATCATAGGTATTGAAGATTGTCAAATCTGATCTAAGCTGACCATTTGTGCAGAGAAGGGTTGTTTTTATACCATGGCTCAAAACTTGAACTTCTGAATATCCTTTACTTTGTTTTCTTTGTCACCACGGTAAGTGATCCATTTTTCTTAAATTTATGTAAGCAAGCTTTTCAGGGGAGGCTACATGGTTGACAGTAAAACCCTACATGTATGTATCTTATATGTTCCAAACTCTATTGAGATATACATGTGAGGACAGAAAGGCATACACAAAAATTACATTGATTAGAACTTAAAGCTTAATGATTTTATATTATATACACTTATATTATATACAGTCATAAAATCACTGCTACAATCAAGGTACATAGCATCCTCTCTACAAACTTTTCTGGTGTCTATTTGCAGCCCATTTGTTTCACTGCCCCGTCCTCAGGTAACAACTAGTTGGCTTTTTGTCACTAGAGATTTATTTGCATTTTCCAGAGTTTTATATAAATAAAATGATAGCATAAAATTTTATATGAATCTGACTTCTTTTACTCAGAACATTTAGTTTTACATCAGTTGATGTTGCAGTTATCAGTGTTTTGTTGTCTTTGCTTTGGTATTTTTAAATTACTGAATAACATTCTATTGTGTATTCATGCCACATTATGTTTCAAAGATCCTGAATTGTCTTGTTTTTTCTTTCTGGATAATGTGAGTCACACTGCCATGGACACTTGTATGTAATCTTTTTTATTCAGTGTCTCTTAAATAAATACCCAAGCGTGGGATATTTGGTCAACCTCAAGAACTTATTTAATTTTTAAAAGCAGTTGTCAAACACTTGCCCATAGTGTTATATTTAGCACAAATACCAACAGTGTATAAGAGTTTGAAGTTTCTCCATACACTTATCTACACTTTTAGGCTTTCTATTTTATCCATTAAAGTGGTGTTCAGTGTTCTTATTTGGTTATAATTCACATTTTCATGATCACTGAAAATGTTGATCACCCTTCCTAGGCTTGTTGATTAGTTCTAAGTCTCTGTCTTTTTTTCTTTTTTTTTTAGATTTTTTTTTACTTGTCAATGGACCTTTATTTCATTTATTTATATGTGGTGCTGAGACTCAAACTCAGTGCCTCACATGCGCAAGACAAGTGTTTCACCACTGAGCTACAACCCCAGCCCCTAAATCTCTCTCTCTCTCTCTCTCTCTCTCTCTCTTTTAAGGGTCCATTCATCTTTGTGCTCACCTCTCCATGAATTTCCTTACTGTTCTTAGAATCTCAGGTGACACATGATCTATGGGACTATTTCTATACATATTTAGGGCATTTTAGGAAGTCTCTTGAACATTCAAATGAGATCTAAAGAGCCTGATCAAAAGTAAACTCTGAATGCCCTAGGGAAATGTGTAATTCGTGAATGTACTAGGCAACACACTCAGATCCTTTGGCAGAAAATGAAACACTTATTGATTCAAATAACTTCCATCTAACTTGTGGCAAAATGATAAGTTATACACACACAGGAGCATCCTCTAGGAATCTAAATTAAAAATAAAAATAAAAAAAACTGAACAGAGGGAGCTGCCCACTGAGAGGGAGAGGAATTCACCAGATTGCTCAAGTTTCTTAAAAATAAAAACCAATAATAAAAATTAAAAATAAATATTTTCTGTGAACAAATATGAAATTCAGAATTGCAACAATGTATTATCATAAATGTTCAGTTCCCAAAGACAAATTCTAAAATATGCTAAGAAAGAACAGATGACAGTTGACATTATATATTATTTCTTACATATGAGAATTTTACATAGATTACTTCTATGTCAGAAAAACAAAAAATCTGTGGGACTGTAGTAAGTGAAAAGATGCCTTGGAATGAGGGACCCAGAAAAAGAGAAAAAAAGAGAAATGTGAATAAAACTGAATAAATAAATAAATAAAAACTTTTGAAAAGAAATAAGAATCTAACAAGTTAGGAAGAGCATCAGATCTGATGTGGGATAAACATAAACACATAGAATTAAAGTAACCAAACCATTGAAGGCTAAAAAAAAGAATGGTTGAAAGTAGGAAGATAAAAGTAAGCAACAGTGTGGTGAAGTTACGCCATGTAAACAGTACCTTAAAAAAGCTGAAATGAGCATTTTAATAGGAGACAAAAGAGATTTAGGGCAAGAAATACTATTTAATGTAAGGAATAATATTTCATCATTATGCCAGAGTTAATATATAAGGATGGTATAAATTATAAATGCATACAAATTCAATAGCAACATCTTTAAAAGTAGGAAGAATAACAATGAAAGATTTAATAGCAATTTAAATAATTGACAGAATATTAGGAATGATACCACAGATATAAATAGCATTATCAAATATCTTGGCGTAAAGGATGATTATAGAATACACTACAAGAACATATTTCCTTTTTCAAGCACAAGGGCACATTCTCAAAGATGGAACATAGGTTTGGATCTAAAGCCTATTTAATAAATAAAAATATTAAAATCATACATAATGTTCCCAGACTATAATAAAATTAAATGAGAAATTAATAAAAAAAAGAAAAATTTTCAAGTACTTGACAACTTGTAGAACTCTAAGCTATGTGTCAAAGGAGAAATCAGCAGGAAAAAAATCTGTTTTGAACTGAATGAAACTTAAAAGACACCAAAATTTATGGTATTAAAATAAAGTAGTGTATAGAGAGAAATTTATACGTTTAAACTTTTATAAATGATGGCATTTGCCAACAAATGTATGGAACCTAGATAATATCATGCCAAGCAAAACAGGCCAATCCCAAAAAACCAAAGCCAAATGTTTTCTCTGATATTTGGATGTTAATTCACAATAAGGGGTGGCATGGGGGGCTAGGGAGAATAGAGGTACTTTGGATTTGACTGAGAGCAGTGAAGGGAGGAGCAGGGTCTGGATGTAGGAATGAGAGTAGAATGAATTGGACATTATTGCCCTCTGTGCATGTATGATGGCATGAGCTGTGTTAACTCTACATCACATACAACCAGAAGAATGAGTAGTTATAGTCCATTTATGCATGATGTGTCAAAGTGCATTCTATTGTCATGTATAACTAATGAGAACAAATTAAAAAAGAGGAAGGTCTTAAATTAACAACAAAACTTCAGTCTTCAAAACTAAACTAAACACAAAAACAAAACAAAGATCATATTAAAACTTCCCGCATTCATTTTGTCATAACAAAACTCATAAACTGAATTACAGATGTTCTTCTGTATGTATATTTTCACCCTTTATTAAGAAGCTGCTTTTGGTAAAATAAAATTGGAATGTAAATTTACCAAGAACTGACATACAAAACAAAAAGTTTTAGTGTTTCAACTTCTTTAAATATATCCTAATTTTTTGGAGCCATTCATTTATATGCTAAAATATTTTATAAGTCCATTTTATTAGTCTGCATAATTTCTCTGTGTATTTTTGAAGCATCTACTATAATAAAACCTTTATTGAGTTTATGAGAAACAAGGATAATAATAAAAATTTAACTTCTCTTTTAGGGGAGAAAAAAAAAGACACAGAAGAAATTCATGAAATACAGCCCCAGGTAGACAGAAGGCAGTGAACCATTGAAACTTCATTGTGCAATTTGCATAGGGCTATAAAGTGAGCTCACTCTGAGGTGAGTACAGATAATAAGCGGGAAAGAAACTTTAATTTCAGGGTTCTAAATAAAAACAAATAAAATAAAAAGAGTTCTCAAAAATGATAGCAGAGGCAAATGATAGCTGGTGAAAAAAAGTCAACAATATTTAAAATTATGGTGATTGACGAGTGATCATGCTATTTTTTTATCAGTATTTGCAGCATGAGTAAAACCAAAGTCACTCTTAAAACCAATTACAACACCAATTGCAGTGTATGGCAAATGATAATAATAATAATGATTCTATAGGAAGAATGATAAATGGAGTTAGAGATAGGCACTAGTTTGACTCTGGAAAGAAAGTGAAAGGTCACCCCAGACATCCCAAAACATAAAAATATTATTTAAATGTATTATCAGTTGCAACTAGAAGACAGATGGAAACTTTCAGATTCTTTTTTTTTTTTTTTCTTTCAGAGCTGGGATTGAACTAAGGGCATGCTAGGCAAGTGTTCTATCAGTGAGTTAAATCTTCAGCCCATTCATGTGGGTTTGATTGTAACTATTTCCCCTACCAACTCTTATAGCTAAAATCACAGCTTGTCACCACTTCTAGCCAAGTTGCATGTCTATTGAACTAAAATTAGGGACATATAAAACATGGGAGGAAGTATTCTACCACCTGAGAATATACTCCAAAGTTGGAGACTCTCAACTTTTATAAGGCAATTAGTTTGCTCTGTTGGTCTGTTAATAAGACCATTTTGAATAACATTAGAGAAAGCCAGACTGTGTGACCCTCACCACAGGTAGTCAGAAAGAGAGAGGCATCATTTTATGTAATGGGGAGGATCCCTGGCACATTCCTTCCTCCCCCCCCACTTGTTCTGCAGTCTCTCTCTCTCTCTCTCTCTCTCTCTCTCTCTCTAACACACACACACACACACACACACACACACATGCTTAGATTTTTTTTTCTAAATTTGGAAAGAAAGCAGAAAATATAATCATGCAATGTGGAAAAGAACCTTAAAAGTGTTAGTCTTTTTATCTTCTGATTCTAGAAATTAGAAAGAACACATCAGAGGTGTCACAGGACTTGTAGAAATCCTAATTCTCCTTTGTGTCAGAGCCAGAAGTAGAAGTGGAACTTCAACTCAGAGTTCAAGATGTTTGTTTATTTTGTTCTTTTTATTTTTTAACCTATAATTCTATTAGGTATTTTTGCTTAAGCAAATTATACAAAGCAATTAGTTGCAGAGATCTAGAATAAGAATAGTGTAGTTCTTGATTATGTTAAATAGCTAAGTTACCTTTTTTATATATTTCAAATTCTGTCATTTCCTTTTTTGCAACACATGTTGAGCTAACTACCCAGAAATGTGGCAAATGTTTAATCTCATGCATATAATAATTTACTTATCTTTTTACTTTCCAACACTTACCTGAATTACATACTTGTAATGTGTTGGTTTGAGACTGCATAATATGTAAATTTTATAATATGCATATTGACGGAATAATCTATGTCTGTGATAGAATTTGAGGCTCAAAACTTCATTTAAAGAGATTCAAATTCTAGGGCCTGAGGGGTGGAGTTTAATGATAGAGTGAGTGCTGAGCAGGTGCAAGACTCTTGATTTGATCCCCAACACCATAAAAAATAGAGATTCAAATCCTAGAATCATACTATGATATGAGGGCTGCAGTTGTAGCTTAGTGGTAGAGCACTTGCCTAGTGTGAGGCACTGGGTTCGATCCTCAGCCCCTTATAAAAATAAATAAATAAATAAAATTAAGGTATTGTGTCCATATACAACTAGAAAAAATGAAAATAAAGATGATATGACATATTTTTAAAATATTTAGTTCTTGGTTGTAATTGAGCACAATATCTTTATTTTATTTGTTTATTTTTATGTGGTGCTGGGGAATGAACTCAGGCCCTCGCACATGCTAGGCGAGTACTCTATTGCTGAGCCACAACCCCAGCCCAATATGACATTTTAAAAGCACAAGAAAGATAACTTCATTTTTTTTCCTAGAAATTCAGGGACATGGAATCTTTTGTGGTTACTACTTATCATATTTTTATTTGGTCCAGTTAATTCACACTCCCATTCACAGAAAATTGGTATTTCCAAATTACCTATGTCAGTGTAAGAGAATAAACTATACCTTTGCATCTCTTTCTGCAGAAAGGGTAGATATTTAGGTAACAAGTAGGGTTAAAATGTTTCAAAAAATGGATGAAGCATAACAGGATCCTCAACAGATGTTAGGGTTTTTATGCTACTGAGTAAATGTAATAATGTAGCATAATACCTTATATATAATATATACATTATATATAATATATGGGATATGCTTATTTGCATATGTTTGTGTGACTGCATTCTTCTCAACCTTATTTTTAGATTTTGTCATTTTATTGATCATTTGTCATTAGCTTTATGCAAATAATAATTATGTGAGTATGTACGAATTTTGTTTGAACAATATAGAATAGAAAATGTGTAGGTTATTTTCCAGGTGTGTGAGACTGCAAATGTGTGTGTGCAAAATGACTATTATGATCACTGTAACATATTTCATGAAGCTAGTATCAGAGACAGACTGGTACTGAAAGAGCTAGACTAACACAAATAGTTTCAGAAAGTGGCCCAAGTTTATTAAGAGCATTTTGCTTCGGACACTTAATATTACTGTTCTTTAAACATCCTTTTAAGTAAGCACTGTGTGGAATTGGGCCACAGAATTGTTGTTTGGAAAATATGTTGAATGTTTGCTCAACCCAGCTGCAGAGTAAAGCTGTCTACCCCAGCACCTTATTCAAAAACTTCACAGAAAGAAACCTAAGTTCCCTAAATGGGGATAAAGGAAAGAACATTTTTTATAGGCGAAGGAATATAGAAGAACAAAATAAATAAATCCTCCAGAGTTCCAAAGGAAATGACCTGTGAGTAGAGGCAAAAGAGCTGTTCACAGCAGGAATCATTAGGGATTCACAGAATATCAGTGTCACTGCTGAGGTCACAAGGTGTTTTGATTTCCTTGCTCAGTTTTCACACTAGCAGACAGAAAGTTTGCAAACTAGAACCACTGATCTTAGGGCAGGGTTAATCCCACAGAAAGGTCCAAATAAAGAAAAGCCTGTTCTCCATGTTGGGAATTCAGAAAAGACTTCTGGAAGTCACAGCAGAGAAACACACTTGAAACAGGCTTTGTTGCTTTTGTTCTGCTTAGGATGGTAGTTTAGTTTTTTTTTTTTTTTTTCTTTTCTTTTTTTTTGTTATGAGACTCTAAAGAGTAGTTTTTTAGTATCTGTAATAATATTTTTGGAAGTTTCAGATATAAAGCTTATGGAATAAATTTCTAAAATGGGAATGTTGGACAAAAAGTAAAACTCAAGTTTGCACCAATAAGTGAATACAGACTTGAGTAGAAGACAGGTGGGGTAGGGGTGGGAGGGAAAGTAAGAGAGAAGGGGAATAGCAAGGGTGGTGGAAGGAGACGGTCATCATTATACAAAATAAATGTATGAAGATGTGAATTTGGTGTCAACATACTTTATATACAAACAGAGATATGATAAATTGTGGTATAAAGATGCATTAAGAATTGTAACACACAAAAAAAGAGAGCTCATATATAATGGCATAATTTGGTGTGAACATACTTTATATAGAGAGTTACAAAAAAGTGTGCTGTGAATGGATAATTATGAATGTAATGCATTCCACTTTTGTCATGTATGTAAGAAATTAAAAAAAAAAAAAAAAAAAAAGGGTAAAGACGGTCGGGTGGGGTGGGTGAGAAGTAATATAAATCAATA